>NC_068383.1:25023030-25358030 GCF_023724105.1 Carassius gibelio | reverse complement strand
TATTGTGAACTGCAAGTCATTAAAAATAATCTGAAGCCACAGCCACGAGTCAGAAACGGGACTTGAGAACTACAGCCCAACTCTTCACAGTTCAGTTTCCTGAGAGCCAAGAAAACCCTGTGTCTGATATAGATGGACCGTTGGAAACATCCGTCCCTGCTGCAGACACACTGTAACACTCACACACTATTATTACAAGTGACCTGAGCTGATCATCCTCGAGTCTCTGCTCCTGTAACTGTAGAGACGAGAGTGAGACTCACACTGCTGCTCAGTGAGGGAAAAAACATTGCTGCTCGCACCCAGAAACAGTTTTAGTGTTACTATATAAGCACAATATTACCTACAATGTGAGAAATAGAAGTATTTTCAACACAAACACTCACAAAGAGACTCAGTGAACGAGAACAATTCATTCAAAGATCCGTTCAGAAACAGCGAGTCGTTCACAGAAGAGCATGAATATCTGATTCTTCACTTAGGACTACTTCGACTAGAAGTCTTCAGAAATGAAGTGTCTATGAAGATGTTTCACATGTTGTGGAATGAAGATCTGATCATGATCATTTGCCAAAGGCAAAACAAAACAAAACAGCAAATGAACATTTCCTCCAAGAGCAAGCTGACATTAGAAACAAAACAGCCAGATACAGTAATGAGACTTTTTAATATTTGACTACACACACAGTATTTGAATGATGTAAATATTGAATAATGAAAACAAAAACAAACAATCTTCTTAATGGGGCTTTTTTATTTATCTGGACACATTATCATGAGAAAAACACACACAAATGAAGATTTAAACTCACATGTAGACTAATGAAGACAAAACAACCACATTCAGTGAGAAGAGACACGAAACCAAGAGAACAGGGACTGATGAAAATATAAATTCTGATTTCTGGATGTTGTGGTGTTTCGACGGAAGAATGTGAACGGGACACAATCAAACGTCATTTCAATCATCCTCATCTTCTAATACAGTCAATAAACATCAGCTTTCTGACTGGAACAGACGACACTTTTATGTGAATTCATGACTCTTTATGGTCACACGTGGAAAAGAGAAATAACTGCTTTTTAATTTTGTGATATATAGAATATAATTTACACAGACACTGATGTAATCTCTCACTACTGTCGGCAAGAAACAGTCTTTACATGATGAGAGAAAGAGTAGTTTTCTTCTGCATTTGGTTGAAATATCAGAGATATGTTTTATATAATTCTTCCACATATATGATGAATCTCATCAATCTGCTGCTGATGTGAGGAGCTCATGCACTGATCTGTATCATGAATCTTTATTTGTTCTTGTTCACAGAGGCGTAAAGTTGACCCAGCGGCTCATTTTGTGTTCCTCTGATGGCAGCGTAAGTCACTGAATCATCTTGATCCTGAAAGAACAGCACAGAGTTTCTCCGTCAGTGTCTGAACCACAGACACATGTTGATAAAGCTTCATTTATCTGAGATTCAGATTCAGAACTACATCTCAGCAGCGTACAGACGAGAGAAGCTGCTGTTTTCTCTGAATAGTGATGAAGAACAAGAGAAGGAGCTGCTGTCTACTCACTTTGACTGATTTGACTGGCTTTTTACTGGAAGAAGAGACTTCAGAGTAAGTCACATCATCTGTCTGCTCCTAAACGTTTAACACACAGAACAGACGTGTGTCACTGTAATGTGTCAAATAATATGAGATTACAGACCAGAACTGAACGTCTAATGCTTTATTTGACTCACATTGTCTCTCGCAGCAGCAGGAGTCGACATGTTGATCGTCTCAGACGTCACTTTATCTTCATTCTCATCTTTGACCTTCAGACAACAAACAGTTCAGACTGAGGATTCACTCTTTATTGAGCTTTAAAGACAGAAATCAGATCTACATCACTGGTTTTACTGAACTCACCGCTGTTTCACCAGTCCCTCTTTTATTACCTGAAAAAACATGCCTCATGATTATTTATAATAAAAGACACGTGCAAACACAGAACATTAACAAAGCTAACGATGTTGAGGCAAGAAGCATTAAATATAATGAATTAAACAATGTTTGATTGACTTGATAACTCTTTGAGACTGACATTACAGGAATAAAGCTGTGTTTGAGCATCTCAGAGTCACATGCTTCTGTGATACACACAATCTGAACATGATGAGCTTGTTTGCTGATCATCACAGTGAGATCTGAACAGTGTTTAATTGTAATAAAGGAGTAAATGTGAAAGTCACCAGCTCTTTTTCTGCAGATCAGCCAGAGAACAGCAGTAAGGAAAACAGCGGCCGCAGCGACAGCAGAAATCAGGATCGCTGAAGAAGAGACAGACATAGACAGATCACCATCACAGTCAAAGAGGAAGACAACAGCCATCGAGTCGAGGCTGAGATGACGGTGTACCTGTAGAGTCTGGGCCTGCTGTCTCTGGTTTAGCTGGAGCTGTAAAAGATGAATGTTAGTTCAGATGAATCACTGTAGAATATGACAAACATATTTTAATCAGTTAATACACAATATAACTCTAGCATGATGCACTGCACAGATGATGACGGTGTACCTGTAGTTTTCTGTGTGTTTGTAGTCGAGAGATCCTGAGAGTCTGGGACTGCTGTCTCTGGTTTAGCTGGAGCTGTAAAAGATGAATGTTAGTTCAGATGAATCACATGTAGAACAGAGATCTCCGTGTCCCCAAATCATTTTCTATACTGTATTCCTTTACCAAAAAGTAGTATACTTCAAATAAATTTTATTAAGTATACTTAATTAAAGTTCAAGTATATTTTTAAGTATACATCATGTAGCAAGAATTCAAATATCTGTGTTCTAGTAGTATACTTGTAAGTGTACTGTTTCAATACTCCTTGGGACTAAATTGGCCCACTTTCTAGTATATAAAAGTATACTTTTAAGTATAAAATTAGCAAACTTTGAGTACACAACTAGTTTACCTCTGTGTTTGTAGTTTGTACTGCAGTTATACTAAAAGTGAACTTATCTTTATACTAAGGGTCAGTTGAATGCTTGAATCTGATTGGCTGATGAACGTTCTGAGGTTTTAATTATTTTCTGGGAAACGCACGGTGAATGTAGTTCCAGGCAGCTCTCTTGACCACATTACAGTTCATATCACTTCACACAGTTAACTGTAATAACGGTCACACAGTTTACACAAACAGCTGTTGTCAGCACTGCTCTGATGAATTCATCAGTTAGCTTATATAGTGTAGAAACTAACCACATGTGACATTTCTCACTAGCCGCTGCTGAAGAGTGTTTAGAGACACAGAGGTACTTTAGCCTAATTCACACAAGCTCTCTTTCTCTCTCTCTCTCTCTCTCTCCCTCTCTCTCTCTCTCTCTGTGCGCATGTGCCGGTTGAGTGGGCGGAGCGATTGTGAGCGAGCGTGTGGCTGCTGTGTGAGGTACGAGTGGTCTATACTTCTCTATCTTTTTCTTACTTTTTTTTTTGTTGTTTGTTTTTGGTTAGTTGTTTATTCATTTCTATTTTGTATAATTAATTTGTGAAGGAGGGAAGTGAGTGTTGTGTCAGACGGGGTGTCGGCTTCCACGTGCTGGGAGTATGGCCACCCCAGGCAGCGGCGGGAGTTTTAATTCTCTGACAAGGCATCATGGTGTAAAAATAGACTCAGTCGCTGGTGTGGAGGAATGCGGTTTAGCGGTGGGTGAAGCGGTCGGACACGAGAATATTGTATCAGCCTCCCGTATGAACAGCGCTGTTGTTGTATTTATGAAAACAGTGGATTTAGCCAATCAGTTAGTAGAAAACGGTATAGTAATTAATGGTATTTTTATACCAGTGCTTCCCTTGTCTACACCTTCTAAAAAGGTGACGTTATCAAATGTGCCCCCATTTATTCCAAATGAAGTGTTGATTGGATTACTTGCTCGTTATGGCAAAACAGTTTCACCTATAAAGATGATTCCGATTGGCACCAAGTCTCCTCTTTTGAAACATGTAGTGTCATTTAGACGTTATCTTTATATGATCCTGCAAGATAATATTGATGAACTGGATTTGTCCTTAAGTTTTCGACATGAGGAATTTAATTACGTCATTTTTGCCACTACAAATAACATGAAGTGTTTTAATTGCGGCATTTTTGGGCATATGGTCCGTGCGTGTCCAGGTAGACAGGATAAGTCAAATGAGAGACCTTCACATGTTTTAAAGGACGGGAACATGGTAAATGAAAATGTAAATCGGAATGCCGCTGTGTTAGTCGCGGATGCTGAGGTGCCTGGACCGAGTTCAGTGCAGACAGCGGTGACGGCGGCTGTCACATTAACAGTGGACGAGGAGCGGGCAGTTAGTTCTGAGGAAGATGATGGGATGATGGTTACTGTGGGTGAAGATAAGGAGGTGGAGAATAGAGGCTGTGTTGTGGACACCGTAGACAAACCTCCTGTTATTCTTGAAAGTGTGACGGAGACCGAGTTAGACGATTGTGCTTTTAAAACGCCACTGAAGCGAAGGCTAGAACAGCGTCCTTCTGATCAGCAAGCAAAAAAAGGGTTAGTTTGCGATGTAAGTCAAACGGACACAGAAAGTGAAAGTGATTTCTCGGAATGTAGTGTGGAGTGCAGTGTTCCGCTAAGTGGCTTTTCCAATAAAAGTTATAGTTCAGATGACATTAAACTTTTTTGAAAGCAACTAAGAATGCGAGAAAAGTTCATATTGAAGAGCATTTTCCAGATGTGTTGCAGTTCATTGATAAAGCAAAAATATATAGGAGTGAAGGTTGTTTTAACAACCAAGAAATATATCGTCTGAAGAAAATACTTGCCAAGCTTAATGCCCAACCAGAGTCCAATAGTTGTAATGAAAAATGAAAAGTACATTTATGGGGGTTTGTGTTTTAGTCTAATTAATTTTTTTCTTTCCTCATTTATGGGAGAAATATGTATTGCTTCTCTGAATATGAATGGGGCAAGAGAAGGGAAAAAGCGGTTTCATCTTTTTGAGACAATTAGACAGAAAAAAGTGCATGTTTTATTTGCTCAAGAGACTCATAGTGATGAGATAAATGAGAGTGATTGGGCAAGAGAGTTTGATGGATTGTCTATTTTAAGTCATTTGAGTTCTACCAGTGGAAGGGTTGCTATTTTATTTTCAAATAGTTTTATTCCTTGTTCATATCAAGTAGAAGAGGTTTTAAATGGTAGACTGCTAAAAGTCAGAGCCCAGTTTGAGAATTGTTTTTTTGTATTTATTTCTGTGTATGTTCCTACCAGAGCAATTGAAAGAATGTGTTTTTTAGACACTTTGAGTCATGTATTAGCTAGTTGTAACACAGAGGATGTTTTAATTTTGGGGGGGGGATTTTAATTGCACGGAAAACTTAACAGATAGAAATCATGTAGAGCCTCATATGCCATCACGAAAGAGACTCATTGAATTGATAAAGTCTAATGAGATTGTTGATGTGTGGAAAAATTTTCATTCTACCCAAAAGCAGTATACTTGGACACATGTTCGAGATAATCTGGTATCTCTAGCGAGGTTGGATAGATTCTATGGATATAAACACCAACTTAATCTTTTTAGGGGATGTTCTATTATCCCAATTGGTTTTTCTGACCATAGTCTAGTAAAATGTGATGTGACAGTGGGGTCTATTAAGCCAAAAAGTGCTTATTGGCACTTGAATAAAAATCTGTTATGTGATCTTTTTTTTAAAGGTATTTTTAAAGATTTCTGGATTGATTTCAGATCAAAAAATCCTCCTTTCAATCTATACAGCAGTGGTGGGATTTTGCTAAAACCCAAGTGAGACAGTTATGCCAACATTACACCTTTAATGCCACACGTGAAAGAAAAGGTGCAATTGAAATGTTGGAAAAAGAACTAAAAGAGTTACAAGAACTTGCTGACGTCACTGGAGAGTTGACTGCTATCAAGAGTTTTAAAGAGAAAAAGAATGTTTTAAATGACTTGTTAGATGTAACTGCACAAGGAGCCCTCGTCAGGTCAAGATTTCAGAATATTGAGTTGATGGATGCACCTTCCAAGTTCTTCTTCAATTTAGAAAAGAAAAATGGGCAAAAAAGGCTTATACATACTTTACGTTCTGACACCGGAGATGTGTTGTCAGATCCCATTGAAATCAGAAACCGGGCAGTTAGTTTTTATGGAAAATTATATGAGAGTGACTTAATACTTGATGAAATGCAGGATGAGTTTTTTTTTGAAAATCTGCCTCAAGTATCTGAGGAAGTAAATGTTGAACTTAGTAAAGCTGTCACTTTAGAGGAACTAGAAAAGGCGCTTCAAAGTATGGAAGGTGGTAAAGTACCTGGAATAGATGGGCTACCAGTAGAATTCTATAAGGCGTTTTGGACAGAGGTAGGCCCAGATTTATTGCACGTAATAAATGATAGTTTGGTCAATGGACAACTACCTTTAAGTTGTAGAAGAAGTATTCTCACATTATTGCCAAAGAAAGGTGATCTAAATGAGATAAAAAAATTGGAGACCTGTGAGCTTGTTATGTACAGATTATAAATTACTTTCCAAAGTTTTGGCTAGTAGATTAAGTGAAGTTATAAGTCAAATTATTCATCCTGATCAGACGTACTGTGTTCCAGGGAGACAAATTTTTCAAAATATTTCCTTTATTAGGGATATTTTAGATATAGGTAAAAACCTAAAACTTAACTTTGGCCTTGTGTCCATCGACCAAGAAAAAGCATTTGACAGAGTGGAACACTTGTATTTATGGAATGTTTTAACAGCTTTTGGTTTTAGTAATGATTTTATTTCTTTGATAAAAGTGTTGTACAATGATGTTGAAAGTATTTTAAAAATTAATGGAAATTTGTGTGCCCCTTTTAAAGTGTTGAGATGTATCAGGCAAGGCTGTGCTTTGTCTGGAATGCTGTATACTTTGGCTATAGAGCCCCTCTTAAATAAATTAAGAGCACAAGTGTCTGGAGTACATGTCCCATGTTGTAAAAATTATTTTAAGTTATCAGCATATGCTGATGACGTTGCTATTTTAGTTAATGGACAGAGAGATGTAAATGTGCTGTTGGAAATCCTGAAAAAGTTTCAAAACATTTCTGCTACCAAAGTAAATTGGTCCAAGAGTAAAGCAATATTGGTTGGAAGCTGGGTCAATATGGAACCAAAACTTCCAGAAGGTTTATCCTGGACCAAGGAAGGTTTACAATATTTGGGAGTGTTTTTAGGGGATGAAATGTTTATGAAAAAGAATTTTGAAGGGATTGTGGAGAAGTTTAAAGGTCGCCTTAATAAATGGAAATTTTTGCTCCCTAAAACATAATATAAAGGTCGAGTATTGATCATAAACAATTTAATTGCATCTGCTCTATGGCATCGTTTTAATTGTGTGGATCCTCCACGAGATTTACTGCCAAGATTACAATCTATTTTAGTTGATTTTTTTTGGGATAGGATGCATTGGGTGCCGAAATCCGTTCTATATTTACCCAAAGAAGAAGGAGGACATGGTTTAATGCACATACAAAGCAGAATAGCAGCCTTTAGACTTCAGTTTGCTCAAAGGTTGTTGACTGGACCAGTGGACTCAAACTGGAAACAAGCTGCTTGTGTTATTTTGCGAGATTTCAGAGGTCTAAACTTTGAGAGATCTTTGTTCTGGTTAAATCCGCATAAGATGGACTTGTCTAAGTTGCCAATTTTTTATCGGAACCTATTTAAAGTTTGGACTTTGTTCAAGGTGCAGAGACCCGGCTCTGTGACTTCTCTTCATTGGCTGCTACAAGAACCTCTGGTTTATGGATCGCGCTTGGACATATCAGATGAAAAAATACTCCCTGGAATTTGTGATATTCTTCTTAATGCTGGAGTTTTAACACTTGGGAAGTTATTTAAACTGGCTGGACTGGACTTTGAGAATGTTGATGCAGTCATCAGACATTTGGGGTTAAAATCGAAACGCATAACAGCCAAATTACTTGAAAAATGGAAGTTAGCACTTACGTCGGAAGAAGTTAAACTGTTGGAAGATTATTCTGAAGGGTCAATTACTCCAGATTGTAATGACCCTTTTCGTGATTTGTATCTGTTGACTGATTTTGAAGAATGTGAAGGTATTTTCTTACAACCCAGTTTGTTGATGTTAAATGGTCCTAATCCAGTGTCTGGAAAAATGTACTACAAAAACTGTCAAAACTCTGAATAAGAAGTTTTTGCATAAAAGAGTTGATACGCCTTGGCGTTCTGCCCTCCATCTAGGGGAGGATGTCAAGCCAGAATGGCGAGCATTATATAAATCACCTGTGTCAAAAGTGGGTGACTTACAATGGAGGATCCTTCATGGAGCGATTGCTGTGAACGCTTTTGTTTCAGTTATAAACCATGATACTAGCGATGAATACCCTTTTTGTTTTCAGAAGGAGAACATTTTTCATGCTTTTGTGCATTGTATCAGGCTTGTACCATTGTTTCAGGTTTTAGAGAATTTATTTGGTCACTTTGACAAGATTTTTTTCTATGGAAATGTTTATTTGTGGATTTAAATACATCCGGAGACGCCGAGTTTGTTGTCAATTACTAAACTTTTTATTGGGTCAAGCGAAGAAGGCAATATATGACACTAGAAAAATAAGAATTGAACGTAACTCAAGTGTTAATTTGCAAATTGTGTTTCTTAACCTAGTAAAATCCAGAATTTTAATAGATTTTCGGTATTATAATGCTATGGGGGATCTTATGTCTTTTGAATTTATTTGGTGTTATAAGGGGGCTCTGTTTGAAATAATTAATGAGAGTTTACAGTTTGCATGTATTTTGGAATGAGTTTTTTTATGGATAATTTTTTGTATATTTGATATATTTGAATGTGTATATATTTTGTACTCCTGTAGGTAGGAACTGATTGTAATTGTTTTAGGGTAGTTGTAATAAAGGTGTGTTAAAATTCATTCTCTCTCTCTCTTTCTCTCTCAATTTTCAATTCAACTCAATGTTGCTTTATTGGCATGAATGTAAATGATTGCCATAGCTTCATGTACATACTGTATACAGTTTAGTAGTTTTATACTGCAAGTATACTGATAAGTTTTCTTTAAGTAAACTTTACATCATACTTTATGAATACGACTATGTCCCTATTGTATATATTTTGTTATATGAATATCTGAACATACAAAACATCCAAAGAAAGAACAGGGTCTGCTTGTGAAGAAAAAACAATTTATTATGCATTATTTTTTAAACACTTTAATGTGTTTCATAAAAATAAAGGAATAACATTTTGAACAAAAAGCTGAAAAAGACTATGAATTGGATTCAGAATGATGATCAAAACGTAGATGGAGTCGATCAACTGTCAATCATTTAATTCTATATCTATAATGTTACGGTTTTCTTTATTTACTCTGAACAAATGGAAGTGAAATGTGACAACATGCCCACAGGACAGCTTAACATATTATCTGATATAATATATACTGTGACCTCTGACCTTTGATTTATGTGCTGTGACTGATTTATTGTCTATTGTTCTTCTTTATGCTGCTGAAATCCAGAGCTTTATGCTTTAGATCTGATTTAATATAGGGCTGTGTGATTAATTGAAATCATAATAAAATCACGATTTGAGTGTTTGTGATTCTAAATCACTTTATAGCATGATTTTCCCCGGCTCTGACCTCCTGCAGTACGCTGTCTGATCCAATCATGATGCAGCGCACATTAATGGAGCTCGAGAACAGAACAGAACAGACTGAGCCTAACTCCAGGTTCACACGCTCTGACTGTGATGTGTATTTTTTCGAGCCCATGTTAACGGATCAGAGAGTTCACTGCACACGGTAAAATATGTGAACAGAATAGATTAGAAATAGAAAGGTGTGGAAAGAATGAATATCTAGCGCATGATCATAGAGAGAGTTGTGAGAGCACAGGACACAGTTTGAGACGAGAGGAAACATGTTTTAAGTGTGTGCACTCTCTCCGAGCGAGAGCAGTGTGTATCTGAGCACACAAGACTGGTTTTGAGACAGAGCAAAGGAAATCTGTGTGTGAACTGAGAGATTCGCACTCGTGCATTATTTTAATGTGCTTTCGTGTTACATTAACACAGTCTCGCTGCTGCTTCTGCACCACATACACATACTGTATCACACTGCAGACGGAGAACGTGTGAACCTGTATAATGTATAACACATCTATTTCAACACCTGAGACACCTCTACAATGAGCTCTATGAGCACACAATGAGCTGCCTGGACACGGGTTTTATTTTATTAGTCTAGATGGAAATAGGGGTCCACGCGCACCCCCCGGCTTTTTTTATGCCACCTGATTTTTTAAAATCCTTAAAGTGTCTATTTTCATAATCTGCCAGGTGCCAAGCTGAAATAATGTCCCAAAGGGTTCTTTTTTAACCCTTTGCTGCACCTGACCGGAACCCGAAAAATCAAAAAGTGATATAGAAAGTGGCATAACATTAGAAGTAAACAACATACAGAGACAAATTAACACATTTCCCATACAATTCTGACCCCAAGAATTTAATGGAATGGTTATTTTTGACATTTGACAACATATTGACCTTATTTCTGGACAAAAATAGCAAAAAATGGCCAAAGATGTGTGGAGGAGCAACTATTTTTTTGTTTTCTCAAGCGTATAGGGTGTTTTTTTTTTCCCACAACATATTATTTCTTTATCATTCAAGTGTATATTTTAAGATTAAATTGGGTACCAAGCTGAAATAATGCTGAATAAATGCTTTATATTTAACCCTTTGCACCAAACCTGAAAAATCTAAATAATCTAAATATGATTTAAAGTGGCATAACTTTTGATGTAAACAACTCACAGAGACAAATGGACACATTTTTCAATACAATTCTGACCCCAGAAATTGTTATTTGTCATGTTTTATAACATCTTGGTCAAAAAGAGCAAAAAAAAAAGTTCATTTGACAGCGTTTTTATTATACTTAACAGCCTGAAATAGGGTTTATTTTAACCTTTTACTTCACCTATCCTGAACCTGAAGATATTTAAAATAGTTTTACTTTTGAAGTTAACAAAACAAAGCAAATTAACTTAAATAAATACATTAAAATAATAATAAAATAAATAAAAAACTACGGAAAAAATCCACCTGTGCCATATTGCACAGCCCTAATTTAATTCTACATAATTTCCACCTGGACATGTAATACACAAGATAACTCTAGCATGATGCACTGCACTGAATGAGAAAGACTGTGATGATGACGGTGTACCTGTAGTTTTCTGAGAGTCTGGGACTGCTGTCGCTGGTTTATCTGGAGCTGTAAAAGATGAATGTTAGTTCAGATGAATCACATGTAGAATATGACAATCATATTTTAATCAGTTAATACACAATATAACTCTAGCATGATGCACTGCACAGATGAGGACAGTGTACCTGTAGTTTTCTGTGTGTTTGTAGTTGAGAGATCCTGAGAGTTTGGGACTGCTGTCGTTGTTGTATCTGAAGCTGTAAAAGATGAATGTTATTCTACAGTGATTCATCTGAACTATGACAATCATATTTTAATCAGTTAATACACAATATAACTCTAGCATGATGCACTTCACAGATGATGACGGTGTACCTGTAGAGTCTGGGCCTGCTCTGGTTTTTGTAAGTGGAGCTGTAAAAGATGAATGTTAGTTCAGATGAATCACTGTAGAATATGACAATCATATTTTAATCAGTTAATACACAAAATAACACAATATAACTCTAGCATGATGCAGTGCACAGATGATGACAGTGTACCTGTAGTTTCCTGAGAGTCTGGGCCTGCTGTCTCTGGTTTATCTGGAGCTGTAAAAGATGAATGTTAGTTCAGATGAATCACATGTAGAACAGAGATCTCCAAAGTGTCTCCAAATCATTTTCTATACTGTATTTTCCAGTTTCCTTTTTTAAATAATCTGAAATGTGCTGATTTACTTCCCGAAGTCACTTGTATAATACACAAAACGGCTAAATAAACTGTAGACACTTAAAAGTAGGCACTGAAGTAGGTTTTTATAGCAATATTTCTGATGTGTGTGATAGTATTCACTGAAGGTTTTGGGATCACAGTGAAGATATTTTGAGGTTTGATAATCAGATTTTTTTTTTTTGTTATTTGTTAAATATACGGGGACAACCGTCATTGACAAAGAGAGCATGATGAAATTGTTTGCTTAAAGGTGCGGTGTGTAATATTTATAATGATCTATTTACAGAAATGCAATATATTAAATACTTAACTATGTTTTCAATGTGTATAAAGACCTCACTTAATAAACTGTTATGTTTCTATTACTTTAGATTGAGCTCTTATATCTACACACACCGCGGGTTTCCTTACACAGAAGTCACCATCATGTCTCTACAGGAGGCCTAAACAGACAAACTGCTCTACATGCTGAACAAGTACATTAACATTTACAATACCATCGATGAATAATTAAGTAAAATTCCTTGATTCACCTTTATAAATAAATCTCATTGCTCTCTCTGTCTTTAGCGATGACATCTTGACCTGTGTGGGCCACCGTAGCTTCTCTAAATGGAGGACTGAGGCGCTAGATGCTAATCAACACCTCACGCTAAAATCTACACAAGGTTTGCGCTGCGGCTGCTGTTAGATCTTAACTGACGCACATCCTGATTATTACACCACTTATAACAGTAAAGAATATCCTAAAAAAGAATGCTGAACACATTTTCAGTTTATCATTGATTCAGTTTTTATAAAGAGCTCTGTGTTTTCTGGATGAATGTTTTGGTGGGGATCGAGCTGCAGCTGAACAGAATTATTTGGTTTTTATTGTAATTCGTCTGTTCTTGTGCAGTTTGTCGTCTGTGCTGATCATCAGATATTGAGACGAGAGAAGTAGAGGAGAGCAGACCACAGTGTGACACTTTTGACTTCCTCAGTTTGTGTGAATCCACATCAGCTTCATAGAATAATTATTTTAACCACAGTCATTTACACTTGTCCCATACAAATACATCGCTCTGTTTCATAATTACAGGGTATACATTTTTATGTATTTACCCTCAAAAAATGAAGTTAAATGTGACAACGTCCATATGACAGCTTAAAATATTATCTGATATAATGAAAAAATATACAAGACAAACTAAAATATTTTGTCAATAAAATACATTAATTAACTTTTTAAAATAAAATAATAAAAATAATAAATAATAAAAATGATCTGATTTTAAAGCAAAAATACTTTACATTTCTTATAATAATCCACTTCTGATCATTAAAGATTGAGTGTCAGTCTTTATTCACCTGTTCTTCCTGGTTTCTCATTAAAACTCATTAAAGTAAACCGTGTAAATGACGTCTCTAATGTCACAGAAGAGCAGACTGTAACAGTGTAACAACGAGCCGCATCTGAACTGATTACTGTCTTCTGATAGATATCAAACCATTCATAACACTGATTAACTGATGAAGAACAGATCAGAGATTAAAATAATAGCTGATTTATCTCATTATAAATGGATACCATAAACTTATTTTACTTTGGTAAAATAAATGTTCAGTGATATCTAAACACAGTAAATGTTGTTCTGCTAGCGTGTGTGTAAATATTCAATCATGTGTGTATCATCTAACCCTGTGTTACTGTGTGTCCCGCGCTCCTCTACAAACACTAGATAATAAATAATAGTTCAACAATCAAACTTCACGACTTCACACTGAACCGGAGAAAGAGGCTCACACTGACTTTTAATACAATTTGGAGCGGCTTGACATTTAAAATATATTAAAAACTTTAAATGAATGAAGTTTGTAAAAAAAAAAAAAAATTAAAAGTTTGTAATGAATAGCACTATATATGGGCCTAAGTTTTTTGTTTTTTCACATATTTTGTGAACTTTGTTTTATTTTCTGGTAGACTGTGTTAAATTTCCTCTGAATGTAATAAAATCTGACTTCTACATCGATGAGACTTGTCTGTTTTTGTTGTTTTCTGTCAAGTTTGACCAGTTGAGTCTTATTTTCTGGAGAATACAGTATAATATAATGTGGAGCGTTTGTACAATAAAACAAGCACATTATGTTCAACACTCGCACACATTAACTTTAGTCTTAAACTCTGCTGTAATTATCAGGAGCTTCGGGAAGTTTTGGTCCCTGGATCTAAAACATGAGAAAACCCCAGACGCAGAATATGACAATCATATTATAACTTTGATCACATTACATTAAAAGTTAAAAGTTTCATTTCCTTCGTTTCCAGAAGCAGATCTTGAGCTGTTAAACTCAACTACAGTTCATTAGTTTGCAGAAGTGCTTCGAGTTTCTTCTGTCAGACTGAAAGAAGCTTTAGTTCCTCAGTTTTTGGCACAAACAGTCTTTAATGTTAACATTATGAGAGTCTAACACTGATAGAGGAGATGTTTTCTCACCTGATCTCTTGACAGTGAATGAGACTGAGGTCTTGACTTGATCTTTCTGAGTAACTTCACATCTCCACTCTCTGTTGTGATCTTCATTCAGGAGTGTTGTAGTCAGAGAGATGATACAGGGATCTGATGAGGATGATCTCTGATATCTGGAGTCTGATATATTCAGTTTAACACCAGCCGGATTCACCCAGAACAGATGAATTCCCTCAGAACGGATCCATTCATCACAAGAGACTCGAGGATATGAATACAGCCGACAGAAGAGAGACACAGAGAGACCTGAACTGATCTGAGTCTGTGAGGATGAGACTGAAACACAGAATAACACACACATCACACACTCTTCAATCATCAGGAGAGAGTAAATTAAGAATTTGTCATTTTTAAATCAATCACATAATCATTAAATTACCATGAAGAACATGCAGATAAACACCAGCATTAGTTCCTATTTGTTTTCCACCCACACCAGGCCATTGTTGGCAGATGTAAGATCCATAATCTTCTGTTGAGATGTTCCTGATGTTCAGAGAGCAGTCAGACCCCAGACTCAGTCTCTCATGTCTCTTGATGTCGTTCTTTATTATCCCTAAACGAATCAGTTCAACTGTTCCTGAATGACTGAATCCATTATAAAGCCATGTAGTTGATTTGCAGCGAGGAAGAGCATCATGAAGAGCATTATTACAGGGCAGACGGACATCTTCACCAGAACTGATGAACACATGAACATCATCCTCTCCACTGACACCTGAAACACAAGAAGATCTGAGTGATCATTATGATAGATATTAATAAATGAATCACAGAAAGCAGAAGGTTCAGATCAGTCTTTTTCAGCAGTTATTACAAACACACTCTCCAGAATAAACTCTTGTTCTTCATCAGAGAGCTGTTCAAATCACAAACACACTCTTCATCAGAGAATAATTGAGAGATGTTTGAGAGGGAATCTGTCTAGTTTGAGTGTGTTCAGGAAGAATCAGTGTGTTCTGTATCAAACACAAGAAGAAACTCTTTCTCAGACTGATTGCACTGAATGTGTTGAAGAGAAAACACAGATGTCTTTACCTGTGAGAAGTGAAGAGAGAGCGATCAGTCCCAGCAGACACAGATGACACTCAGACATTTTCTCTTTCTCTTCATCATTTGCTCTCAACTCTTTCTTTAAATACTCTCAGCTCCTCGTGTGGTTTTAACTTCCTCTGATCTGAGTGTTGAAATTCTTCTAGATCTGCACTATATGTCTGTGCATTATGAAGAAGTGCTGCTTTAGATTGTGTGAAACATGTTCTTCAGTGTGATAAAGTGCATTCTGTCAACCACACATCTGCTCTCAACACAGTTTATAAGCTATTCTCTCCTTTTGCACACAAGTGTTTTACTGATGCTTTTACTTCTGTCTTTGAGCAGTTTCCTGCGTGATGTTAAAATCCAGAAATAACATCATTAATTATTAGTGATAAAACTGGTTTCCATCATGATTCACTTGTAGAAACTGAAGTGTGTGTTGAAATGATGAAGATCAATAATATTGTGGAGAAGTGCTTCTTTATGTTTTGAATGGCCCCGCACCATGAGTATTTAGTGAGCTGTGGTTGGACTTTATTAAAAGTATCCCCAGAGCGTCATTGTGGTTGGGGTTCGTGTGCTTCAGCGTGTGAGCTGGTGTCAGTTTAATTTTATAACTAGACAAATTCAATCGCACGTGTAACCCGGCGGGCTGGGAGTGACTGCTGTAGGTCTATTGTGTTGCGTGGGATTGTGTTTGCATATGGATGACGCGTGAATTCATTTTTGTGTAGTAAAGGGAAGGAACGGATGGTTTGCTCGATAGTCAAGTATGTAAACCCACTCATGTGTCTGTCTATTTTTAAGTAGAAGTGTGTGTGTGTGTGTGTGAATGTGTGTGTGTGTGTGTGTGTGTAATCCTGTGTTTTGTGTATTTCAGGCCAATATAGTGAGTGCTTGATAGCGACGACATTTCGGACGGTTGCATTGGTTACCGCTGGGACGTGTGTGGCTGTTGTTTGTGGCTTTGTGTTGGGTGTTGGAGATGATTAATGTATTTAGTGTAGATGTAAATAGGGGTCCACGCGCACACCCCGGCTTTTTTTATGCCACCTGATTTTTTAAAATCCTTAAAGTGTCTATTTTCATAATCTGCCAGGTGCCAAGCTGAAATAATGTCCCAAAGGGTTCTTTTTTAACCCTTTGCTGCACCCGACCGGAACCCGAAAAATCTAAAAGTGATATAGAAAGTGGCATAACATTAGAAGTAAACAACATACAGAGACAAATGAACACATTTTCCCATTCGACACTTTCTACTCATCCAAGCCAGCCAGGGTGCACCCACCCCGGTTAGGGAAGGCACCTCGAGGGGGGTGGAAGTCAAACGAGAAATCTAAGGACGAGGCCTAGATGCGCCCTACCTAGTGCTTCCGTGGACACGTAAATATTTGCAATATTGTGGTTGAAGTCTCATCAGTTGTAATCAGGACGCTCAGCAGAGTCCATTCATGTAAGACAGTATCCCAAAATACTGTAGAATTTGCATAGAAAAATTTTGGATTTTGGTTAATTTCCCCACATACGGTGCATGTCCACCAGCAATTTATTTGAAGGGATATGTGTCCACTTGCAGTTTATCAAATAACAATTCTATTTAATTATATTTTCTTAATGTGTGCAATATTGTTGATTAAAACACCTGTAATGTACTCATGATGCTCTGAGGAATCAATTCGTATAAGTTTTATCCCATAATACTCTAGAATTTGCATAGAAAATGTTGGATTTTGGTTAATTTCCCCACATATGGTGCATGCGCAATTTATTTGACAGGATACATGCCTACTTGCAGTTTATAAAATAGCAATTCTATTTAATTAGATTTTCTTAAAATGTGTGTAATATTGTTAATGAAAACACATGTACCCTACCCAGGACACTCAGAGGAATCCCTTCATGTAGGTTTTACATGTAGAGTTTCAAGTCTCTAGATCTCTTCCTTCCATTTGACTAGCAAAAATAGGGTTTTATGGATGGGGGCCAGTGGTGTTCGGTGGGCCTTCTGTAGGTCTAACTCTGACCCAAGTTTGGTGAAGTTTGCCTCCGTTTTGGGGGAGTTATAGCTTGGCAAATTTTGTGACATTTAGGTGGACATGCACCACATGTGGTGAAATTAACTAAAATTTTTCTATGCAAATTCTACAGTATTATGTGATAGCCATCGATGGGCCCTCTTTGAAGCCACCTCCCCCAAGTCGATAGACCCACAGGGGCCAGAGATACGGACCCCCAAATGCAAAATGTCCAAAAATTTGACAGCCTATAACTCACTTAAAACGATGGGGGAAACCATCAAACTCTGTGCAAAATTAGACCCTGGGGACCTCTAGCCGATGCCACCAACCCCAAGTCCCTGAACGCCCGGGAGGTGGAGATACCGTCCTCCAAAATTTGTGTCCATCCAATATGAATAAATGGCAAGTGGTAAATGTGTCGACTTGAGGTTTATTAAATA
This sequence comes from Carassius gibelio, assembly GCF_023724105.1. Classification (NCBI taxonomy): domain Eukaryota; kingdom Metazoa; phylum Chordata; class Actinopteri; order Cypriniformes; family Cyprinidae; genus Carassius; species Carassius gibelio. The sequence continues at coordinate 25,340,075 of NC_068383.1, read as the reverse complement.
ACAATTCTATTTAATTAGATTTAATAAAATACATGCAATATCGTTAAACAAAACACCTGCAATGTACTCAGTTAACTCAGAGTCAAATAATGTAAGATTTATCCGATAATACTGTAGAATTTCCATATTAAAAAAGATTTTGGTTAATTTCACCACGTATGGTGCATGTCCACCTTCAATTTATTTGATGGCATGTGTCCACTTGCAGTTTGTTAAATAGCAATTCCATTTCATTTGATTTATTTAAAATGTTTGCAATATTGTTAATGGAAACACCTCTACTGTACTCAGCATGCTCAGAGGAATCCCTTTATGTAAGATATTTCCCATAATACTGTAGAATTTTCATAGGAAAAAAATTAGATTTTGGTTAACCCTCTGGAGTCTAAGGATATTTTTGGGGTCTGGAGAAGTTTTGTCATGCCCTGAAATTTATCTAAATGGCTAAAGTCTAATCTCACTGTAATCAGCACAAACTGGGCTATAATAATATGTGAGCAGCATGTATGTACATGATTGTTTTTTTGTTTTTTTTGAGATGTTATACGTGGTTAGTGAAAAACTAAAAATGTTAAATCACTTGAATAAGGCAATAAAACACATACAGAACATTGGTTCACGGGAATTTTGAGAACTGGAACTGAATCAGGGGTGTCCTAGGAAGATTAAACCTAACAATAAGTTCATGTCTCCCCAGGGACCGGTCGTCCACTGCATCGTGATGGATACACTTTCAGGGTGGAGGGTGAATGCCTACGCACCAAGCTTTCTTGCAGGAAAGAAAGCACGACTCTGACTGAGCACCTCCGGGGGTCTTCTCGGTGAGAAGAACACCAAATCGTGAACAGACTCCACTTCAGAGCATAGGCCTGCCTCGTAGAGGGGGCTCTAGCTTGAGTGATAGTGTCTACCACCGCCGGTGGCAGATCACTTAGGTCTGCCGCGTCCTGTCCAGAAGCCACACGTGGAGGTTTCAAAGATCTGGACGCGGGTGCCAAATGTTGCCCAACCCCTGAGAGAATAGGTCCCTCCTCAGGGGGATGCACCACGGAGGGGCTGTCACGAGGAGCATAAGTTCCGAGGTGGACCAGTAAGGCGCAACCAACAGGACCAGTTCCTTGTCCTCCCTGACCTTGCACAGCATCTACGCATACTTGCATAGAGCCCGAGGCCAGCTGTGTGCCAGTGCAACCCTCATCGGGATCTGAGGAGATCTGCAGTTTACACAGTGAGAAACTCAAACTCTTCTGTCTGGAGGACAAACAGCCGGTGTGTTTAGTGTGCAGAGATTCACAACAACATGACAGTCATAAATTCAGACCCATCAGTGAAGCGGTTTCATCATTTAAGGTAAAACAAATATGTCTTGTTCAGTTATTCATAAACACAAATAATATCACATTAATCCACTCAATATATATCTCTGCGATGTTACTCAACTTTATATTACCATTCTGTGAAAAAGTATTTTTCTATCCTGATTTATTCCATTTTTGTCTCATACTAAACAGTGTAAGATTTTCAAAATAAATGAATAATATGGTCATACTTACTGGTTCTGGTAAGAACTCTTGCTGCTGCATTTTGGACTAGCTGTAGTTTGTTTACTAAGTGTGCAGAACAACCACCTAATAAAGCATTACAATAATCTAACCTTGAGGTCATAAATGCATGGATTAACATTCCTGTATTTGACATTGACATAGGCCGTGTTTAGATATATTTTTGAGATGGAAAAATGCAGTTTTACAAATGCTAGACATGTGTCTTTCAAAGGAAAGATTGTGATCAAATAGCAGACCTAGCTTCCTAACTGATGACGAAGAATTGACAGAGCAGCCATCAAGTCTTAGATAGTGTTCTAGGTTATTACATGCAGAGTTTTTAGGGCCTATACTTAACACCTCTGTTTTTTTCCAGAATTTAGCAGTAAGAAATGACTCATCATCCAGTTTTTTATATCAACTATGCATTCCATTAGTTTTTCAAATTGGTGTGTTTCCCCGGGCCGTGAAGAAATATAGAGCTGAGTATCATCAGCATAACAGTGAAAGCTAACACCATGTTTCCTGATGATATCTCCCAAGGGTAACATGTAGAGCGTGAAGAGTAGCGGCCCTAGTACTGAGCCTTGAGGTACTCCATACTGCACTTGTGATCGATATTATTCATCTAGATTCACTGCTACGAACTGATGGCGGTCATATAATAGACAGCAATTTGTCTTTTGAAAATCATATTTCCAATGTCACAAAAACTGCATTCTTCCATCTCAGAAACATTGCCATGTTATCTGTTTCTGATGCAGAAAAGCTAGTTCATGCATTTATGACCTCTAGACTGGATTATTGTAATGCACTTCTATGTGGTTGTCCTGCTTCGTCAATAAACAAGCTACAGGTAGTCCAAAATGCAGCAGCTAAAGTCCTTACGAGGTCAAGAAAATATGATCATATTACCCCAATTTAACAGTCTCTTTACTGGCTACCTATTAAGTTCCGTATCAGTTACAAATGATCATTACTTACCTATAAGGCCCTAAATGGTTTAGCTCCTGCGTACCTAACTAGCCTTCTACCACGTTACAACCCATCACGCACCCAAAGGTCACAAAACACTGGACTTTTGGTAGTTCCTAGGATAGCAAAGTCCACTAAAGGAGGTAGAGCTTTCTCACATTTGGCTCCCAAACTCTGGAATAGCCTTCCTGATAATGTTTCGGGGTTCAGACACACTATCTCTGTTTAAATCTAGATTATAAACGCATCTCTTTCGCCAAGCATTCGAATAATGTATATCTTAAATTGTGAGTTTAGTTGCATCTGATCAAATGTGCATTTTTATTCATTAGCTTGTGTTACTTTGTTGGATCAGCAGCTATGCTAATGATGTCTCTATTTTGTTTCTATGTTTTGCCACCCTAGGATTAACACGAGCTCCAGTCTGGATCCAGAACACCTGAGAAGAGATGATGCTGACCCTCAGAGGACCCCAGATGTTGTAAGCCTGAATCAACAAACAGAACTAACAAACATTGCTACATGTGTGACTGCATCATATAATAATTATTAATTAATAATATTAATAATGTTCATCGTCTAGCTGACTACGTCTTGTATTATTTTTTTCTAAAAATCCTGTCAAACGTGCACAAACTGACAGTCACCAACATAAGCTACTACTAAATATTGTAGAAACATAGTTTTCTGTAAAGTTTCTTTGTAACAATTTGTATTGTAAAAAGCGCTATACAAATAAACTATACAAATAAACTTGAATATAAGTATGATTTAAACCATGCTAATGTACTTCCATTAATGCCAACAAAGTGTTCAAGTCTATGCAAAAGAATGTTGTGGTCAATTGTGTCAAACGCAACACTAAGATCCAATAAAACTAATAGAGAGATACAACCACGATCAGATGATAAGAGCAGGTCATTTATAACCCAGTACTATGATATGGTCTAAATCCTGACTGGAAATCCTCACATATACAATTTTTCTCTAAGAAGGAATATAATTGTGAGGATACCACCTTTTCTAGTATCTTGGACAGAAAAGGGAGATTCGAGATTGGTCTATAATTAACTAGTTCTTTGGGGTCAAGTTGTGGTTTTTTGATGAGAGGCTTAATAACAGCTAGTTTGAAGGTTTAGGGGACATATCCTAATGACAATGAGGAATTAATAATAGTCACAAGAGGATCTATGACTTCTGGAAGCACTTCTTTTAGGAGCTTAGATGGTAAAGGATCTAACATACATGTTGTTGGTTAAGATGATTTAACAAGTTTATACAATTCTTCCTCTCCTATAGCAGAGAATGGAACTGTTCCACTGTTCCCTCGGGGGGTCTATAGTGCACTGTCTGATGCAATACTGTAGCTGACGGTTGAATGGTTACAATTGTATCTCTAATAGTATCGATTTTAGAAGTAAAGTATTTCATAAAGTCCTACAAAATACCTATAGTTTTGTTTTCCTCCAGTTGCACTCCATTTTTCGGGCTGCTCTCTTTAGGGTGCAAGTATGCTCATTATACCATGGTGTCAAACTGGTTTCCTTAACCTTCCTTAAGCTTAAAGGAGCAACTGTATTTAAAATGCTAGAAAAGAGAGAGTCCGTAGTTTCTGTTATATCATCAAGTTGTTCTGAGGTTTTGGATATGCTAAGGAATTTGGATACATCAGGAAGATAACTTAAAAAGCAGTCTTTTGTGGTAGATGTGATGGTACTTCCATACTTGTAACAAGAAGTACAATTTACAATTTTCGCTATATGAATATGCACAAAATTAATAATGATCTGAAATATCATCACTGGCTATAATTTCATAATTTCAACACTATCAACATCAATTCCATGTGACAGTATTAAATTTAGAGTATGATTTTGACAATGGGTAGGTCCTGAAACGTGTTGTCTAATCCCAATAGAGTTCAGAATGTCTATAAATGCTGATCCCAATGCATCTTTTTCATTATCAACATGGATATTAAAATCACCAACTATTAAAACTTTATCTGAAGCCAGAACTAACTCGGACGTAAAATCACCAAACTCTTTAATAAAGACTGTATGGTGCCCTGGTGGCCTGTATACAGCAGCCAGTACAATCATAACAGGGGATTTTTCATTAACATTTGTTTATCTGGATAATGTTATATGAAGCACCATTACTTCAAACGAGTTATACTTGAAGCGTGCCCTCTGAGAAATCCTGAAAACGTTGTTATAAATTGAAGAAACACCCCTGCTATGCATCTCGTCACCACGGTAAGCAGGGAGGGGACCAAATATTGCAGTGTCTGACATCGTGCTTGCAAGTTCACACACCACTTTAATGTTATTTTTAGTGATATCCAACTGGCGAAGTTGAACATCATTAGGGCCGGCATGAATAACAAGCTTACTGTATTTACGTTTAGCATTAGCCAGCACTTTTAAATTTGCCAAGATGTCAGGCGCTCTGGCTCTCGGTAAACATTTGACTATGGTGGCTGCTGTCTCTATATTCACATTCCATACAATAGAATCACCACTAATGTCCCTAGGTTACGTATGTAACCCTAGTTCCTCGAGGGAACGAGACGCTGCGTCGAGCGCTTTTGGGGAACGCCTTCGGTAAGAAAAACTCTGAATATCGTGTGCAATCAGTTCAATGGAAGAGCTTGACGTCACGGACGGGGTGACGTAGCGACCAGGAAGCTATAAAGGCATGTGCCACGCAGCTGGCTTCAGCTTCGAGTAGGGAAGCAAGCGCCGGCAGGGGTGCCGGGAGTATGGCTCTGCGACGCAGCATCTCGTTCCCTTGAGGAACTAGGGTTACATGCGTAACCTAGGGACGTTCCTCAAGGGAACTCGAGCTGCGTCGAGTGCTTTTGGGGAACGATGTGCCAACACTGCCACACTACCAAACCCCTGCCTAGTGTGTATCCGAAGAGCACAGCAAAGGAAAGAGGACAGAAGAGCCAGGAGCGGCTCGCATATCAAGATTGTAAAATCTGGCGAATGTAGAGGGCGTGGACCACCCCACAGCGTTGCAGATGTCCAAGAGGGATAGCCTCGACTATCCAACGACTAAGGGTCTGCTTAGAGGCAGGAGAACCCTTTTTAGGAGGACCGTAGCACACAAGCAATTGGTCAGACTTTCTCCACAGGGCAGCTCTGTGGATGTATGCATCCAATGCTCGCACTGGACACATACAGTTTAGCTTTTCCTGGTCTGGCTCCCGAAAGGGAGGAGGACAGAAGGCCTGCAGTACGACAGGTTGTGGTGTGACAGAGGGAGCCTTCGGAATGTAACCCGCTTGAGGGTATAAAAATGCTTTGGCCATACCAGGGGCAAAGTGTAGATAGTTTAAGGGCCACCGAGAGGGCCTGAAGATCTCCAACTCTCTTGAGAGAGGTAATAGCCAGTAATAGGGCAGTCTTAAGTGTCAGATGAATGTCTGAGATTTCTTGAATTGGCTCGAATGGAGCTTTGCAGAGAGCCTCTAACACCACAACCAAATCCCACAGGGGAATATGGGACCGTACTGGTGGACTCAGACTCAGTGCACCTCGGAGGAAACGTGTAACTAGGGGGTGTCTACCCAGTGACTGATCACTGAAAGGGAAGTGGTAAGCAGCTATGGCCGCCACGTACACCTTTAAGGTGGAGTGGGTTAACCCCGCAGAGAGCCTAGCTTGTAAAAACTCCAGAACTGTACCAACTGGGCTGTTAAGGTGGCGATCTCTGCACCATGAAGTGAAGAGTTTCCACTTCAGGGCATACAGTTTCCTCGTAGAGGGAGCTCTGGATTGGAGTAGGGTCTCAACAACCTCGGTTGAGAGACCAGCTGCTAACAGATGTGCCCCCTCAGGGGCCACACCCACAGCTTTCACAACTCCGGGCGAGGGTGAATTATTTTGCCCTGCGCCTGAGAGAGTAGATCTGTCCTGATCGGAATCTGCCATGGAGAGCCGTCGAGGAGAGAAATCAGATCTGCGAACCATACTCGGCCCGGCCAGAACAGGGCTACTAACAACAGACGGACCCCGTCCCGGTGTACTCTCGCCAGAACTCCCGGGAGCAGAGCGATGGGGGGAAAGGCATACAAACGAAGCCTCGGCCAAGTCTGTGCCATGGCATCTAGTCCCAGTTGAGCTGGGTGAACTAGAGAGAACCAAGGGGGACATTGCGATGTCTCTCGAGTCGCGAAGAGGTCCTCCTGAGCTTTGCCAAATATTTACCATATCTGCTTCACCACCTCGGAGTGAAGCATCCATTCCCCGGGCCTCGGCCCCTGTCTTGACAGCATGTCTGCTCCAACATTCAATTTCCCAGGAATATACACTGCTCTTAACGAGAGGAGTTTGCCCTGGGACCACAGGAGGATCTGGTATACCAGCTTGTACAAGGGCCGTGAACGCAGACCCCCCTGGTGATTGATATAAGAGACTACCGCTGTGTTGTCGGTGCGCACTGACACATGACAGCCTCTCAGGTCTGGGAGGAAATATTTTAAAGCTCGATATACTGCTAGCATTTCTAGATTGATTAATTGATGTTCCATGTCAGATGGCGACCGCTCCACAGACCGCGGGCAGGGTGGCCACTCATGACCGCACCCCAACCGGTGAGGGACGCGTCTGTCGCTAGCGTTACACGGCGACCAATAGCTCCCAACACCGGGCCCTGATTCAAGAACCAAGGTTTCTTCCATATGTCTAAAGCACGAAGGCATCGCTGCGTGACCTGAATAGTTTGTAAAGGATTTCCCCTCTGGGAAGACCCCTTGGTCTTGAGCCACCACTGTAGGGGCCTCATGTGCAGGAGGCCAAAATGTATCACGTTGGACGCAGCTGCCATGAGCCCTAACAGTCTCTGAAACTGCTTGACAGTGAGTGACTGGCCTTCTTTAACTCTCTTGACTGATGTGAGGATCGACTCGATACGTGCCTGCATCGTGGTCGAATCCCATACTAGGCCTAGATGGGTGGTTCTCTGAACTGGAGAAAGTACACTCTTCTTGGCATTCAGTCTCAAACCCAGCTCCCCCATATGGGCGAGAACAACACCTCGATGTTGAACCGCCATCTGCTCTGATTGAGCTAGAATCAACCAATCATCGATATAATTTAGAATGCGGACGCCCTTCATACGGAGGGGTACCAGAGCCGCATCTACACATTTCGTGAAGGTGCGGGGTGAGAGTGCAAGGCCGAAGGGAAGTAGTCGATATTGATAAGCTTTGCCCCCGAAAGCGAACTTCAGAAACTTCCTGTTTTGTGGAAGGATGGATATGTGGAAGTATGCGTCTTTGAGATCTATTGTGACAAACCGGTCCTCGGATCTGAATTGAGCTACAACCTGTTTGACAGTAAGCATTTTGAACTTCAGTGACATAACTGAGAGGTTTACATGATGTAGGTCTAAGATCGGACGCAACCCCCCATCCTTCTTTGGAACTATGAAATACCGGCTGTAAAACCCGGATTCCCTGTCTAGAGGAGGGACCACCTCAATGGCCTCCTTCCTTAATAGGGTATTCACTTCTTGTTCCATAACCAGAGCCTGATGGGGGCCGACGACTGTCGGTGTAACCCCATTGAATCTCTGCGGTGGACTGCCAAACTGAATAGCATAGCCTCCTTCTACTGTGTGCAGGACCCATTGAGATACATTTGGCAGTAGTTTCCACGCTGCTCGATAATGTACTAAGGGAGTCAGTCTCTCGAGACTGATCTCTGGTGTAAGAGGCCCCCGAAGGGGAGGTGAGCTTCCCAGCTCCGCTACGCTCACCGGCGGAAATAACTGGGAGAGACGCTCGCGGGAGACCGCTACGCCCTGAAACAGTGGCAGGGTTGGCAGACCAGCCTCCAGAGGGCACCGGGGAGAGACGGGCACCGTATAATTAGGTGGACACCGTTCTGATCCATTAGGGGCTACCCTAGAGGTCACTGGAATTCTAGCGTCAGGACCTCTTCGTCGAGGACTTCCTAGCTTCGATAACCGTACGAAGATCTAATTTAACTCTAGGAGCCCCCGACTCAGAGCTTTTGAGCCTCAGGTATGAGCAGCCCGTCCAGATAACCCACAAGAGCGTCAAGGGAGGAAACTCTGGAACGCCGCCGCCTGCTTGCGAGCCTCCTGGAACCTGTCGACGACAGTGTTGACTATGTCGCCAAACAGGCCCGAGGCTTGAAGAGGGGCGTCCAGGAGGCAGAACCTGTCAGGATCTTTAATTTGGGACAGGTTCAGCCATAAGTGCCTCTCCGCGGCCACCAAGGCTGCCATAGACCGCCCAACGCGCGAGCGGTCTCTTTGGTGGCGTTGGACTTGATCCCCTCTCCCTCGTCTACATCTCTCAGCAGGTCGGCCTGATATGCTTGGAGGACGGCCATAGTGTGAAGGCATGCCCCCGCCTGCCCTGCTGCCACATAGCCCTTGCCCATTAACGCTGATGGGCAAGGGCTTTGGTGGGCAAGGCTGGAGCCTTCGGAGACGATGCCGAACTGGGTGACAGATAGCTCGCAAGCGTCTGTTCAACCCATGGCATCGCTCTGTACCCACGCTCATCGAGCCCAGTCACATTTCCATAATATTGAGAATCAGGGCCGAAGAGACGGGTTGAATATGGGTGTTTCCACGACCTCGCTATTTCATCTTGGAGGTCGGGAAAAAAGGGAAGTCTCCGGGCTGGAGGTGGCTGTCTGGGCCTGAGATACCGCTCATCGAGTTTACTTCTCTGCGGTTCATGTTTTTTCTCTGGGGGCCATTCTATCTTTAACTTCTCAACAGCTCGAGTAACCACCTCCAGCAGCTCCTCATACTGGGGCGAAAGGGGTGGCGAATCCCTACCAACTGTCTCCACATCCACCTCATCGGATGAAGAGAGGTGGAGTGTCGACCCCTCGCCCTGGGGGGAAGAAACCGACGAGCGTGCTTTCGATCCCAGGGTTTGGGCGCCGGATCTAGCAGATGAGGAAGGAGATAAGGACTGGCCCGTCTCAATTCCCTCTGCCAGATCCACTTGCGAACCCCACGAGTGCAGCAGCCGCTCTGCCTCAGCAGAAGAGGGGCCAGAACCGTGGGGAACGCTGGCGAAAGCTCCCACCTCGAAGAGAGCCCTCCGGGATCGAAGCGTCCGCATTGGCAATCGTTCACAATGCGGACAGAGAGCCGACTCAGCGTGCTTCGACCCCAGGCAAACCACGCATAAATCATGTGTGTCTCCAGCCGTGATGTAGCGCTGGCATGGAGGAACACACAGTTTATAGCGCGATTTGGATTCATCCTTCAAATGTCTAGTGTTTGCTTTAGACTTTGGCATTTTAGTCTACTAATACTGGACAGACAACAGTAAATAAGACTTACAAGACAGACTTATGAATATGCACAAACAGAGCGCTTGCTGAAAGACGCGAAGCTGAAGCCAGCTGCGTGGCCCGTGCCTTTATAGCTTCCTGATCGCTACATCACCCCGTCCGTGACGTCACGCTCTTCCATTGAACTGATTGCACACGATATTCAGAGTTGTTCTTGCCAAAGGCATTCCCCAAAAGCGCACATAACACATAAATTCTAAGAAGTCAATGTCAAGAGGAATGCCAAAGTTACAGACATGTGTAAAGTCATTGTAATAAATGGTTCAACAGCAATTCTTACCAGATAATATGGATATATGAATGATATTTTTTAATGTTTTTCTATTTTAATGTGATTCTATTGTTTTTTTTATGTATTATTAAGCTTAAGTATTTTAAATAGGTAAAGGCATGGGGAGTGGTAGGTAGTAAAAAGACTGCACCATTGCATGTCATTTATTACATCAAAGAAAATGCCTTGAATAATGAATTATGTTAAGCATTTACACCTAAAAAAACTATCTGTGGCAAAACGTTATTTTCGCATGGAAAGTAGTCTTCATCAGTAATTCATATCAGTAAAGGAAAACATAATAATTATTTGATTTTTGAAACTCTTAATTTATAAAAAAAAAATAAAAATAAAAAAAACTGCTCAAATGGCTCAATCTGCTCTTTGTAGTGACATCATCACATACAAAAACATCTGACTCCAACCAATAAATGACTTTGCTACTCTTTTACTGTAATATAAAATCCTGATAAAACAGGTCAATTTAGCTCAAAGGGAATCCTTTAAGATTTTAAAAGAAATTTGAACAGAATCACTGTTTAACGACTGATCACTGAAACGACCAGCGATTCACTGAACGAGCCGTTTAACATCAAATCCGCACTGGATATTAATATCCAAACTATAGTGAAAACACTATTAATAAGCACAGTAACAAGCTCAGCAGTTTAAGACATTAACTTGTAAGCAGAATACACAAGATACTTCTCTTTTCAATATGAATAAAGCTTTATTAGATCAATCTAAAAGACATATAAACTAATCGGTTGCACTTTATTTTACAGTACGTGTACAAACATGTACTTATATTGTACTTACAGTGTATTTATCTAAGAAAATTCTGGTAACACAAGGTAACTACATGGGGTAGGGTTAGGTTTAGGGGTAGGTTCAGTGTTAGTACTTAGTTATTACATAGTTATTGTAATTACTATAATAAGTACATAGTATGTACATGAGGAACAGGACTGTAAAATAAAGTGCTACCAACTAATCTAACACATAAGCAGTTTCAGGAAGATATAAAGTTAGGGAAAAATTTGTTTAAGAGTATGAAAATTTGGAATCCCAAGTTTACAACAATACGTGAAAATGCATAGACCTGAACAGCCATCAATCACTTAATTAACCCTCGCATTGAGTTCCTCAATGAGGTTAAAATTATATTAGATACACCAGCACAGATGAGAGTCTGGAGGTACTTGCGTCACCTGTGTCACGAGGGGTTCCCTTTGTTATCATCGAAAAGGGGGTTTCTCGAGGTTGCTGATTGGCTGGAAGTTCAGTAGTCACTGAAGTGACGTCTTGGTGGATGGTATGTGCGTGTGCACAGTATGTGTGTATGTGCACTTGGGTTAAATGCTGAGCACAAATTCGGAGTATGGGTCACCATACTTAGCCACACGTCACTTCACTTTAAAAACACTTTATAAATTAGTGTGGGTGCCTGGATGTGGTCGATTATCATTGGTGGCTTTGTTCATTTCTGCCTGACATGGACAATCTAGGTTTGTTAGCATCTATGTTCTACTTTTTCACAAAAAAAAAAAAAAGATCAAATTGGCCCACTTATAGCTGTGGTTGCTCTCTTTGCTTCTATGTTGCCCTGCTATATCGGTGCTCACTTCTCTGTGGCCCATATTTGTGATATGGGCCTGGATGCAGGACACTAATTTCATGGACAGCCCAGCGGGGGACTGGCTCTACCGGGCCACCATAGGGCTCATCTGGTACTTCAGCTGGTTCAATGTGGATATAGTGCTGGACATTTGGACAGCTGTGTCATTTTATCAGGATTGGGCCTATGTGTATTTGACAGTGATGATCTTTCTGCTGCTGGGCTCTTCAGTGTTGTCACAGATGCTCAGCTGGCTCTGGTACTCTCATTCCCTGGATAAGATTGAGACTAAGGTGAGGAAATTGGCAGAACAGCATTTATTGATCAAACCTTTCCACTTCCTTCCACCATTCCACAATCTGGAAGTTATGAAACCGAGGGAAGATGACCCACAACTGTTCTTCTGTTTGAGAATGTGGTGTTCATGCAAACCCAGGTTAACGTTTTCTGGAAGTAAGTGTTCTTCTTGTTGGATCGAAGTTGTAGAAATACTCAAAGCAATTTATTGTAAATTTAAAAAGCTTAGCCTCACATTTTAAAGGGGTCATGAACTGCCTTTTGTGTTTTATTATGTACTTTTCTCTTAGATCTACTTATAATGTTATTGAGATTTTTACATAAAAAAAACTGCATTTATAATTAAAAGGCTTTTATCTGCGCGTAAATAAAAGCAGCATATTAAAATTATTTCAGAAGGTAATCTGACACTGAAGACTGGAGTAACAGAGCAAAATGTAAGTTCATGGATGGGTGCCACCACTTCTGAATGCCTCTGACTTGTGGACAGGAAAGACTTCTGGTATAGACTCATGGACAGGAGAGCAGTGTCCAGCCAAGACACACAAAATGATGACCGCCACCACGGGCAGCACAGGAGACTGTTGCATGTCAAAGGTCTGAGGCTTGGGGGAGCGTACAGACCAATGGGATGCCAGCAACTTACACTGACATTAAAGGTGGGTCCATCACACTTAGAGTTTGGGTACAATAGCCTCCCCTCAAAAAAAATTATTAGGGGAAATTTGTATAACAGCAGTGGCGTGACCAGGCTCCGGCATGGTGGTCATGAGGCATGGTTGCCATCTAGACAGGGGAATCTAGCATGACTTAAACAGGTTTTGTCTTAGCTGGCATGACGTGAGCAGGCTCTGGTATGGCAGCCATTTTATGAACTGTGGTCTGCCATTACATGATGTGAATCTGACATGGTGGCTACTGAAGGAACACAGGGTTCCACACCCACGATCCCCACCGCAAAAGCAGATCCACTCAAACACACTGGCAAGATTCCAATGAGGTGAGTGGCAAATCATTTCTGTCACAGAACTCGATGAACCAAAGATTTTATCTTTGCCACTTTGGCCTAAATGTATTCTTTTTATTTATTTATTTTATATTGTGTTACCTTGTAAGGCTTGGTTTTAAAATGGAGAAAAAAGCTTTACGGACAATACTGGCAAAAGAGTAAAACCAACTTGACAAAGAATCATGATAAAATCATGAATTTTTGATGTTCCTGAAAAAAATATTGATATGATATTATTGCCATATTTAGAGCCAGACAGTAACGGAGTACATTTACTTGAGTACAGTACTTAAGTACAATTTTGAGGGATCTGTACTTTACTTGAGTATCATTTTTGGGGAGTACTCATGACTTTACTCAAGTACATTTGAGAGGCAAATATTGTACTCTTTACTCTGCTACATTTCTATCCATAACCGTAAGTACCCGTTACTAAAAAAGTCCTCTGTGTGGGTGGAAAAAAAAGGAAAAAATACAAATCTCGGAAACCCTCAATTTTTTGTTTCCCTTTCAAACGTTATTGGATTGAGCCGGCACCACTGATTGGGACAGCCTATCAGCAATCACCTTCAGCTTTCCGCAAAAGGCTTCATGACATTTGATTGAATTGAAGTACAGTACACACACACAAACACAGAGTTGTGTGTTATTCAGAGAATGGTGTTATTCAGCTGAAAGTATTTTCTCCTGCCTTTGCCTGTATGTCAATGTGAGAGGAAGGGGCTTAATACTGTCACTCAAATTAGCTGAATTTTATTTTTCCTTCATTGTACGCTGACCTAAACACTGCTGATTTTCTTTAATCATTATTATTTTCTCTTCTTTGCTCTATGCTGCGTGTATAATACGGTCAGGTTCAGAGGTGAGTCAGAACATTGCTATATTGTCTTCTTTGCTGGTTTAGGTTTATTGATTTGATTGATGAAAAACATAGAAACTCACATGTACACACAATTGTTAGCTGAATTTTCTTTTCTGATATTACACATTAATGTAAGCTGAGTATATGATTTGATGTTCTTGAGTATGTGTGTGTGTTTAACACAGTCAGGTTCAAATGTGGGTGCAAAGAATCCATTAAAACTCTAGCAGAGGTTTGTCAGAGCGTTGATATTGTGCTATTGCCTTGTGGGTAAGTGAGAAATGTTAAATAAAGCAACATAGTAAAAAGATGAAAATGACTTGATTTTACTTTCAATTCCATTTACATTCTCCAACGTATTAACATTTTTCATAACTCCATGTAGGATGTTTCTGTACATAAATATAAGCACTGTGGCAGTAGTAATGCAATATTTAGAAAATGTACTCTTGTAATCAAGTACTTTTAAAAACAAGTACTTCAGGACTTTCACTTAAGTAGACATCTGACTGTAGTACTTTTACTTGTACTTGAGTAAAATTTAGTAAGGGGTATCTGTACTTTTACTCAAGTAATGAAACTGTGTACTCCGGCCATATCGCCCACCCTTAGCTGTAAGTAAAACAAATATATATAATCAAAACACAATCCAAGTGAAGTGAGCAGGACAGCGTCCGAACACAGCGGTGCCATCTTTATTGCCTAAGCTTGTTGGCTGGTTTTATCAAATCTTCCAGCCTCACTGTAGCTGGTTTAGGCTGAGACCCTAAGGCTGGGAGACTATTGACAAACCAGCTAAAACCAGCTGAACACCAACATCGAGTGCATGTACAGTTCTCTCTCCACCTTCAATACCACGACTTAGGTGCCCTTGAGCAAGGCATCGAACCCCCAACTGCTCCCCGGGCGCCGCAGCATAAATGATGAACACTGCTCCGGGTGTGTGCTCACAGTGTGTGTGTGTGTTCACTGCTCTGTGTGTGTGCATTTCGGATGGGTTCACGAGTTCACCCTTACATCTAATCTGAAGGCAAATAGTAGGCATATTTTGGCGTGCTGTCCTGGGGGAGGGGTCCGGGCCCGGAGCATAGCCCGAACCCAAATAACTCCCCCTATCCCTAATTTGGGATAAATAGATTAGAAGTGAGGAGTTGGGGTGGAGGAGGGTTGCCAAAAAACTGTCGTGGGACAGGAGGTAGGAAGACTGGATATATATATATATGCTTGCGTGCTATTTAAGATGATTAGCTAAACGAGATGCACCTGTGCTAAATTGGATGATTATCTGATCGTGCTTCTCCCGAACTTTGTTAATAAAACCACATTTAAATGCAGAGCACAAATTCTGAGTATGGGTCACCATACTTGGCTGAATGTCACTTCACTTTCAAAAAATTTGAAATCTATAACGACTCGTTTCAGCGATTCAGAGTCGACTCCTTACTTTAGAAGCCAATTAACTTTATAAATCGTGTACTTTTTGGTTTAATTACTTTGCACATTGTTTACACTGATGGACAGCTACATCATTCACTGTAATACAGGTAATTTTTGATTTCCCATCTGTGTGGCTCTTTAACCCCATGGTGTTCCAAACACGTAATAGCTTTGTTCATCTTCGGAACATAATTTAAGATATTAAAGTGAAATGACATAAAGCCAAGTATGGTGGCCCATACTCAGAATTCATGCTCTGTATTAAACCCATCCAAAGTGCACACACAGAGCAGTGAACACACACACACACACACACACACACACACACACAGCAGTGAACACACACACAGAGCAGTGTTTATCATTCATGCTACAGAACCCAGGGAGGAGTTGGGGGTTCGGTGCCTTGCTCAAGGGCACCTTCCTCGTGGTATTGCCGGACTGAGACTCAAACCCAGAACCCTAAGGTTGGGAGTCATACTCTCTAACCACTAGGCCACGACTTCCCCTGTTGTGGTCTTTCCCTATTTTGGATGAAAACCGGGAGGCTTTTGACCGTCACATAGACTGCCAAATAAATAACAGTGTCCAGGTCCAGGAAAATATGAAAGACATTGTCAGGAAGGCCACTGTTGGCCAGATGGTTGTCCTACACAGGATTGTATTGTTGTGCCCCACTTGAAAAAATACTACTATATGGGTAAAAACAGAACTTTAATGAAAGAAAAAAGTAAATTTAATTTATTTTTTTATTGTTTATTGTTTTTCAAATTACAATTGTATCTTTTGACAGTTACCTATTGATATGACTTTATTAATACAGTTGTCTAATTAATTTTATAGGCTCAAAGCATCCAGAAATCATTCAAAAGAAAATTAAGCAGTTTTACTATGATAAAACTATGGTTTATTTTTTTAAGGGTTGTTATGTCTTCATGAATTTTGTTGAAGAAGTTATAGAGGCTGTGTCATCTATAGCAAAAAAGCTGGCCATTAATTAAAGATTAAGTTAATATTTGAATTAAATGTTTGGAAAAAAGCATAAACAAGGATTTTTATCCTCCTTTAAGAGTAACAACAGCAATTACCCTTTGGCTACCTTTGTAGGTATTTGTAAGATTCACATCAAATTTTCAGGCACCTGTAGCATTTCTGACAGTGATAACAGATAAAAACAGATTAATAATAAAAAATAGGCCTACAATAAATATATATATATATATGTTTAACTTAATTAACAAAAATGACGACGACAAAAAAGAAAACAGTTTGAAGCTTTTTGAAGTTGAAGTTTTTTCGTCAAATTAAAATAGCAGGCCTACCTCAATGCACACCTTGTCTCCTTTTTATTTAAAAAACATTAAAAAAACAATTTTGTTTTGTTTTTTAATTCATGAAGGGCCATGCACAATTTTTAACATAAAATTTCCATTTCATGTATTGTACCGGATTTAGCCAAAGGCTATTTTTCATCTGTAGTCCCCTAGTCTACATGATATGGGATAAGTTTGGAGTGCAGCACTGTGGACCGTTCCACCCGCAGCAGAAAACACCCTCTCCGATGTCACAGATTTTCGGGAATACAGAAACAATGTCTTGCTGGAGTGGCCAGCTTCGGGAAGCGCATTTCATTTGCTTGTGGATGTTTGCATCGCAAGTGATTGTGTCGTTGCACTACTGCTTTATTTTAATACTGCGTACCATATTTTGAAATTAACTTCGTTACCCTTTCTGTCGAAATGGTCCAACAAAGTAGCCTAGTGCTTTTTCGCTCACTTAATTTTGCTTGCTCAGCAAAATACGGTATGTCTGTAGTAGGGCTGTGAATCTTTGGCAAGGCAGCGATTCGATTCGATTACGATTCATAGGTTTTCCATTCGATTCAAACACGATTTTTGCAAATTTAGAACGATTCAATTCGATTCGATTCACAATTAACTTTGATTCGATTCGATTATAACGATTCGATTCTGCATTCTTTAAGTGCATTCAGGGGATTATTTAAATGCTTCTACTAAATTCTTTAAATGCTTAGTCAGGGGACAAATTACAGTAGCTTTTATGGTTAGAGAACCACAGGTTAAAAAAAAAACTTTTGTCCATTGTTAAATGCTAGTTTAATGATGCGACATGGCATACGTAAAAATGTATGTGAGCCAAGTTTTTAAAAAAGAGCTTAAAGAGTATTATGTTTAAGCTAACATTTTGTCACACCAGGGGCGTAGCCATAATTTCAGAAGTGACAGAAATGTCAAATACAATAATTTTATGTATGTAGCCTATATAATAATAATAATAATAATAATTATTATTATTATTATTATTATTATTATTATTATTATTATTATTGTTATTATTTTACAAGGAATTATCTTTTTTAATTACTTTTAATTAGCTGTAATAAATCAAATACACTGCTGGACAATAATCAATAATTTGTAATCTATATTTTTTCCTAATGGCAATTTTATGATTGTTTTATATACTAGGCTACATTTAATTAGCAATTATTTAAATTTTCTGCACAGAATAAGGTAGAAAATATACTTTATGGTTTCGGTACTGTAATAAATGTCAATTAGCACTGCATCATTCATAAATTGTTTGTGGGTTTGTTTTAGTTTCATCAGTTCATTCTGCTTTTATTCAGTTTAGCTGAAGATATAGCCTGGCACTTCTATGAAAGCGAGAGCGCTTCTCTTTCAGTGTGAAAATGTCTTCATCTCTGTTTAACTTTTCCTCTCCATCAGCGAATGATTCTGAGAGAAAACGCGCCAGATGTCTGTTTGCTAATGAAACAAACGCTACTTTCATGCATCTGATAATCAGATAAATCTCTCACTCTTATTTCAAGGTCGTTGTTAATGCTGTGGTTAATTTTAAAAGTTTCCTTGGTATATTCGGTTCATCCGCATTGTTTAAAAACATTTATCATTCAATGGATCTGTGCGTATGATATAGACACTTACATTTCAGATCCGTCCATGCAATAAATACAGCTGTCGACGGCTACGGTAACTCCGTCGGTAAGATGCAGAGAGCCATTGACAAACTACAGAAAAGTAAAACTACTTCACGTTAGCATTACTGGCCACGAATCACGCCTGTTTCACATATAATCCATCTGCAGTGCATATGCAGTTCATGTGCGTTACGTATGTGGTGCTGAAGCGTTTGTAGTCCGCTACTGATCCGCGGCTGTTTAAGCCACAAAACACAAGCTTTGTCAATTATTTTGATATCAAATTATATATATATAAAAAAGCCTTTTCACATATTTAAATTCAAATATAAACAACGTATTACTCATGCATTTGACTGCTACGTTTTTATAATAAGTTGCTGAAACAAGCTGCAACACATTTAAACACGTTAGCCTACTTTTCTTGTTAGGATATCACAAACATTCAAAATTAAAACTCACCACTGACAGAAACAGTCGACTCTCATGCCTTTTGCATTTAAAGCTTTATTACACGCAATCCAATGGGTCTTAAATAACTTTGTTTTTCTGCCTCTATAAAAGTGCATAATGTTGTCTTGTTTCTCTAAAGTTGCTCATTTTCTTGTTTTAAATCTAGCCAAAACCCATGTGTTGCGTGTGAGACACAGTAGGCTTTGATTATTATTTATTGTGAAATGACTGCATTTCCGTGTCAATCCATGTTAATGTTTACCGCTTACAATGCGCTGTCACTTTAATTCAGCGCGTGCAGCACAGCAAAAATAGACTCGGTACATAAACGATCGCTGCACTGCTGCAGACGCACTGCTCCTGGAACGTACTGACGGACCGCAAGCGCGTGCAGTGTGAACGCTAGAATCCGTTAACATGGGTGCATAAAAAAATATGCAACACATACGCACCGCAGACGGAGTATGTGTGAAACGGGCGTCAGCTGCTTCAGAGATGAACGGAGCGCGAGCGCAATCCTGTGACAGTCTCGCGGTAAACAGTGGAGCACGTGAAGGACAGATAAGAGGCACGATTCACGAACACTCTTCAAGGTCCCCATTAATTTGTGCGTGTATTAATTTAATGTGTATACATTTTGAAAGCATTGAATCGCTATAGAAATCGCTATTTTTGAATCGATTAAATGATGTCCAAGATCAGCGATTCACGATTCAAAAATCATGTTTTAATATCGATGCATATGAATCGACAGGGTTTGTAATCGATGCATCGAGAAAACGAGTGAATCGTTACACCCCTAGTCTGTAGGCATGTGGTTGCGCGTCAACACGCCCAGTGAGTTAACAAATATAGGGGGTACACATAGTATTTTTCTTTTACCATGCATAAAAAAAAAAATCTTAAAATAAAATGGAAAAAATAAAAAAATAAAAAAAGGTTTAACTGATAGTCTTAATCGGTATTTTTTTTATTTTGGTTAACAGTTAAACGGTCAATATGAGCATCCATATACCAAACCAAATATTTTCACATTTCATGAAAAAGTTGTAATGTACAAAGTTACACCCTTGGAGGAACTTCTGCTTGTTCGGCTAGACCCTTATGGGCTAGACCAGGACTACACTTGGACCCTGTCCTAGGCCAATTTCAGGGAGATGCGTGTGCAACATAGACTGTAAAAGAATAGGTGTGCATTCATTCAGTGCTCTGGAGATGGACCATTGTTACGCTGTCTAGTCTCTGTTTCTCTTGGTGTCCACTAGTGGGCTCACTTCCCCTCACCGTAGGCACTATAATTCCTCTAGTTTGGTCCTGTCTTCACAGTAATTACACTCATGGACCCTCCAGAGTCGAGTCAGGTGCTCATGGACCCGCCTGGTCATGTTTCGTGGGACCAGGGGAGGTCACTCAGGAGTGAGTGGTCAAGAAGAGTTCTGGCATCATTGTCCAATATGGCTCCCCGTCGACCCTGAGTTCGAATGGGAACCGGCGTCACACCATTGTGGACTGAGAGGGGAAGGAGGCGCAAGTCTGCCGAGCCAGCGCCGCTGCACAAGATGGCCGCCAGTCCAGTGCCACTGCACAAGATGGCCGCCAGCCCAGCGCCGCTGCGCAGAATGGCTGCCGACCCAGCACCATTGCACAGGATGGCCGCCAACGCAGCACCACGAGGTAAGATTGAAGCCAGCCCAACACCACAGCACAAGATGGCTGCCAGCCCAGAGTCACTGTGCAGAATGGCTGCCGGCCCAGCACCACTGCCCATGATGGCCGCTGAGATGTTTTTGGATTATTTCTCCATGCTGTTAAAGATCCTAGAGATTCCCAGGAGTGTTCACGTCACGTCTGCCGTGTACAATTACAAGATGGCCACCAACCCAGCGCCACTGCACAAGGTGGCCGCCAGCCAGGAGCCATTGCAGATTCTGGCAGCTACAGTGGGCTTTCCTGAGTTGAGTCAGGTTCCCATTGACTCTCCAGAGTTGAGTCAGGTTCCGGTTGCCCTTCCAGAGTCAAGTCATATTCCCGTTGACCCTCCAGAGTTGAGTCATATTCCCGTTGAACCTCAAGAGTTGAGTCAGGTTCCAGTTGACCCTCCAGAGTTAAGTCAGGTTCCAGTTTACTTTCCAGAGTCGAGTCAGTTTCCTATTGAGCATCCAGAGTCGAGTCACTTTCTTGTTGACCCTCCAGAGTCGAGTCACGTTCCAGTTGATTCTCCAGAATCAAGTCAGATTCCTACTGTCCTTCCAGAGTCAAGTCAGGTGCCCGTTGACTTTCCAGATTTGAGTCAGGTTCTGGTTGACCCTCCAGAGTTGAGTCAGGTGCTCATGGACCCTCAAGAGTCGAGTCAGGTGCTCATGGACCCTCCAGAGTCAGGATCTTCATGAACAAAGGCAAGTCACCATTGATCTTCATGAACAAATACAAGTCACCAATGATCTTCATGAACAAATGCATGTCACCAATAATCTTCGTGAGCAGTCAAGTCAGCACCGATCTTCTGGAATCCAGTATAAACACCATGGGATTACCTGAGTCTCGTCACTCCTTTGTGGAACTACCAGAGACTCTCCACGTCTCTGATGAACTACCAGAACCGTTCCACGTTTCTGCTGAACTACCAGAGTCTCTCCTCGCCTCTGCGGAACTTCCAGAGACTCGTTATTTCTCAGACGATCTCTCTGAGCACCCGACTGTTCCTGTTGTGGCTCTGTTACTACTCATAAATACTTTAAACGTGATCTGGATATGACAGGTTAGAGCACATGATTGTAATATAACGCTCATGTCCTGAACACTGAGTCCTGGAGATCCAGCACTAATAGTGTGAGATGAGCTTCAAACAACAGGCTTTTCTTCCAGAAGGACAACACCAGACAAACCAACTCTGATAACAAGCACCTCTTTCTCTGAAGCGAGCGATTACTGAAAGACTTTCACTGCTGAAGCTCTCTCTCTGTTAGTCAGGTCTGCAGATCGAGCTGGAAGACCAACAGATGAGGAACAGAGATGCTCCTTCTCCTCTTCTGTACAGTCCATCATCTGTGAACACATTCATGCATCCTCCGTCTCCACTGAATTGTGGGAAAGTAGGACACTGGTATCGGTCAAGCTCACTCTTTCTTCTCTCTGAATGACCCTTTCCTCACACATCATTAGAGAATTGCAATAAAACTGTGTTCACACTGTGTGTATTATTCTCTTCATTTATTCCTTCTCTTTCTAACTTGTACTTATTTGAACAATGAGCACTTCCTGTGTCACTTTGGTTAAAAGCGTCTGCAAAATGACTAAATGTAAATGTATTATATGAATGTGAATCCATTGCTGCTCGCTCTCCTTCTCTGTGTTCATCCACCTGTTCTCTGAGAGACAATGAGGAGGACACTGATGCTGCGTCCAGACCTTGAGTTCAGGAGAGGACGACAGATAAAAGAGTGGGACCTGAGTGGAGTAACTTACCAACACTTCATTACATTACTTGGTTTTACTCTTTTATAGAAAAAAAAACCACACACAGAGCAGTGATCATCTCTGAACCAGTTTGACTTTAGATGTGTGTGAATCTGGATCTGATGTCTGTAAGTGAACTGCTGCATGACATTAAACTCTATCATCACTTAAATTCAGCCTGTTTAATAAACTTACATTAACATTATTTGAATTTAATTTGATTTACATTTCTATAAAAGATAGTTAATCTACAGTATGTGCACATTACTATATCTTCCACCAGTCCTCCTTTAAATCTTCTCTTTTATTATGTTCACTAATATTATATATATCACATGTCTGAGGGCTGTGAACTTATAATTAGACTAGATCATGACTGAAGGGAATCTGCTTCAAGACATCACTAAAAGATAATTCTGGGAGTGTGTTTTCAAGAGTCTGTTTGTGTCAGTGTCACAGTTACTGTGTTACTATCGTCTCACGCTCAGATGGATTCAACACAGACTCTTGTCTTGTCCAAAAAGCCACACTTGTGGTCTTTACACTTGAACACTTGACTACTTCTGTGACGTATTTCCTGTATTTGGTCGAAGTGTTCAAGTGTGTGAAGAGCTTTTCATGACCAGATGGAAGCACCGACTTTCTGGTAACTAGTCCAAGTCTCTAACCATTAGGCCACTGCTGCCCCTCTTTGTTTTACTACCAAATTATATGTAATATATATAACTATTATTAATATTTCACATACATTGGAAGTAGAGAGCACTAATCATTGGTGTTTTTAAGATCTGGGACAGTCTTGCACACTTACTTCCTGTCACATGTGTACACTCTCAAGTGGCCGAGACTGCAAGTGTGTGTATTTGGAAAGGCATCTGTTGGGGGAGATGGCATCAGCTCAGTCTGATTGGCTGATCACCATACACAGCTTCCATTGGTCCATGTGTGTCTGAATGAGAGAGACTGGGCCAGATTAACATGTGTATCAGACTTTACCTGTATTGTGTTTACTGTAGTGTATTAACATTGTGCCTGATGTAGGCAAATATACTCCTTTATACTCTAACTTTATAATCAAGTTTATCAGAGTGGATTTCTGAACAAACCACAATAAAGTTATATCAGTTATTATTAACGTGAATGAATCACAGAGGTGAGTAAATGTACTTCGTTACTGTACTTAAGTATTTTTTGGCTACTTTGTACTTGTACTGAGTAACAAAAATATGAGCAACTTTTACTCTGTACTCAGCTACATTTTTGATTGAATATTTGTCTTCATTACTCCACTACATTTGAACAGACAGTTACTTTTACTCGCTACATTGTGTTTGTGCGTGTCAAGCCAGCTTTATCTGTCATGGCTTAAGTCTTGGGTGAACGTGAATTAGCAGCCTGCTGAACGCCAGGTGTTTTACATTCATTAATGATGGCTGAAGCCACTGATGAAGTCGAGGCCAGCGCATCATGTAGTGCCTGGCCTTATTTGAAAGAAATGTCTTAATTTGCCGGTGTACAGAATGACTCTTGCAGGATGCAGTGTCTACTTTGTTTCTCACGAACCATGAAAATAAGTGCTTTTATTCATTCATCGTCATAATAAATCAAATTTTGAGAAAACACATTGAGGTAAGAGCCAATTTAATGCCAATTTAATGTCGTTTAGCCAAATGAATCTCTACAGACCATGTTTGACTTTACAATGGTATTGTACGCATAATGCTTGTTAACATAACTTTGCTGTTTGTTAGAAATATTAAAAGCAGTGGTTCATTCATTACTCAAGTAAAAGTATAGATCCTAGGGTTTAAAAAGACTTTTGTAGAAGTTGAAGTATCAACTAAACATTTTTACTCAAGTAAAAGTGTAAAAGTACTGGTTTAAAAAACTACTTAAAGTATAAAAATAAAAGTAATGTAAGGAAAAAATGCCATTAAGAACAAAAGCTTAGGCCGCACCACAGGGGCCTATTGTGCACTACCCCAGCTCCTCAAAAAAAAGCTCCTTTCTAAAGGCCAAAAGCCATAATGACTATAATGTTATATTAATTTGATGGCGGCACATGTGTTTCACGTTGTTTTTGTCTCTGTGTTTTGTAATTACCTTGTTTAGTTTGTTTTGAGATGGCTGTTTTATAATTTTTATGGTGATATTGGGGCTATTTGGAAGAAGAAAAAAGGAACAATAACAAACTATATCAACAGTCTCATAACTACACAACTATGTGGCCTATCGGGCTGTTCTATCTATGGGGTAGCATCGTGTTATCATAACAGATAGTCAAATCGGAGGATAGCAACGGACTGGGTGCTTTGATGTGGATTACTGCCCCTTGTACGGTGGATTTTTTCCATTCGGATGTGGCTCCATTTGGATCAAACCACGGGAATACAGCATCACGTCCTGCAGAATTGTATCAATCTGACAATCGGCGGTTGCAGCACGTGCAGTGGTCTAGAGGAACAATGAATGCGCGGCAGTTTGTTTCTTCGGCTGCTTGCAGACAAGGACGGAGATTTGCTCCAGTTAAGAAACCCTTGTTGATTCTACTGCTTCTTCTCTCAGGTAACATTCACCCCAATCCAGGCCCTGATCTGGCACAGCTTGAAACCCCAGAAGATTTTAAAAACAGCGGTGGACTAAGCTTTATTCATTTAAATGTGCGCAGTTTAATTAATAAAATTGATGCAGTTCGTGTCTGGGCAAATTCGGCTCATTGCAATGTAATGGTTTTGACTGAAACGTGGCTGAAGTCAACGATTACAAATAATATGATTAACATTGACGGATACAACATTTATAGGACAGATCACACCAGTAAAGGAGGGGGATTTGCGATCTATGTCAAAACGGCTTTAAATTGAACTTGGATTGATTCGATCAGTAAACCAAAGTGTTTTGAATTGTCTGTAATTAAGTTACATGTCTGTGATATGGCAGATGTTGATCTGGCATGGAAGTATTTAAAGATAATCCATGGTTCAATAAATCAATATCCTCCTCTATTAGAGCAAGAAACATCGCCTGGACAAAAAAAACTATTAATGCTAGTGGAATGGGAACAATAAAGGGAATTAAGGAATATTTGTACAAAAATAATAAAAAATGCAAAAAGTGAGTATTACCTTAACATGATAAATACAAATTTTTAATGATCCTAGTAAAATTTGGAAGTTGGTCAAATCATCGATGGGGTCTTTTCCCCCTCCAGCAGTTCCTGATTTACTTAAGGTCAAAGATGAAGAAATTAAGGATAAACATGATATAGCAGAAGCTTTTAATTTTCACTTTAATAATGTAGGCTCAAGTTCAACAACTTATTCAAGTATTCCTGTAGATGATAAAGATAATATGGCCATCCCTTTAAGTAATAAAAGAAACCATTTTAATTTTCTTCCTATTTCTCCATCCCAGGTTTGTAAAGCTCTGTTAAATCTCGGTTGTAAAAAATCTGCTGGCCCTGATCAAATGGAGCCTTATTTTCTAAAATGATCTGCGGACTTGGTAGCAAGACCGATTGCTTCTATTTTTAATTTAAGTCTAAGTAGTGGTTTGATACCAAGTTCATGGAAGTCAGCAGAAATTCTTCCATTATTGAAAGGTGGAGATTGAACTTTGTTGGATAATTATCACCCTATTTCCATACTATCTGTTACAGCCAAAGTGCTTGAATCCCTGATAAATGAACAGTTAAAGCAGTATTTATCAATTAATAATATTTTAAAGGGGGGGGGGGGGGTGCTATTTCATGCATACTGAGTTTTTACACTGTTAAAGAGTTGGATTCCCATGCTAAACATGGACAAAGTTTCAAAAATTAAGTTGTACATTTGTTCCAAAAATACTCCTTCCGGTTTGTCACAAGTTTCGGAAAGTTTTTTTCGAGTATGGCTCTGTGTGACGTTAGATGGAGCGGAATTTCCTTATATGGGTCCTGAGGCACTTCTGCCGGAAGAGCGCGCTCCCGTATAGCAGAGCACTGAGAGCACAACAGACTTCACTGATCAGAGCGAGAGCGTCGTGAAATGTCACAAAAGAAGTGTGTTTTTGGTTGCCAGGGCAAGACAACCCTGCACAGATTACCAAAAGAGAAACAGCATTAAGGGACCAGTGGATGGAGTTTATTTTTACAGAGCATCAACGGAGTTGTGCAAGTGTTTGTGTTTGTTCCCTGCATTTCGAAGATGCTTGTTTTACAAACAAGGCCCAGTTTGACGACGGATTTGCACATCGTTATTTCTTAAGGATAATGCAGTCCCAAGGAAAAGGGTCACGATCGTGTGTTGGAACCACAGGTTGTGAGTAAAACTGCTTCAAATATCTCTGTGTTATTAACTTAGCTATCGGCGCGTAAGCACATCAAGTAAACAACATGCGATGTTGTCATCAAACTGCACTTTCCACATCTACAGCTTAAAAAAATTAAAAAAAATAAATAAAAAAAAATAAAAAAAAGACGACCAAGTGGAACTTTGATGATTTTGATATTTTGGTGATTTTCCAAAACCGCTAAGCAAATATATACAGTTTCAGTACATAACACATAGAGACGTCGTTGCTGATGCTGCTCTTGTTAAATTTCAGCCTCTGGATCTGATTCTGGATCATAAATATACGGCTGAATCTGACTGTTAGCCATGGTTTGTTTTGGTTGGTTTTTTCCTCACGGTAATGTCACAGCTTCCACATGCTCTTTAGCTCCGCCCACACGTCACGCCTCCAGACGCTCGTGTTTCTCCGGGAAAAATCGGTACAGACTATCTTTCTCTTAAAAATATAATAAAACTAAAGACTTTTTGGAGTTATAAAGGATGCAGTACTAATCTATAGGTACTCAAGATTAACAGGAGATTGAGTGAAAATGAGCATTTCATCCCCCCTTTAAGTCGAACTCAGTCAGGTTTTATACAAGGACATGGTACTATTACTGCTTCAGTGTCAGTCACAAATGACATTATTACTTGATTGGATAAAAAAAATTCATGTGTTGCTCTTTTTATTGATTTATCCAAAGCATTTGATTCTGTGGATCATGATCTTCTTTTGCAAAGGCTTAAATGTGTAGGTTTTAGTAGTACAGTTTTAAAGTGGTTTTCAAATTATTTGACTGGAAGAACTCAATGTGTGTCTGTAGATAATTATACTTCTAATCCATTAACTAAGCATGTGTAGATATATTTTAGGACTATCCAATTAAAGTGAAAAGGGCTATAAGCTACCAACAGAAAACATACAGCCACCCATTAAATATATGCAAGACATTTACTGTTTGAAATGAGAAGTAAATACCAGTCTATGAACTACAATAAAACCAACACTACAGACAGGATATTAGAGAAAGTGATTTATTAAAAATAAATGTATACAGACCCATTGTTCAGTAGAGCATCAGATCTGAAGTCTAATTATATTGTATCAAACTTTACTTGAATTAACATTACATAAAACTAAAACAAATCAACAAAATAAAATAAACATGCTGCATTGGCAGCACTACAAATAATCAAACAAGACTCTACCATGTGATCGTAGGGCAGAGCATCTTGAACTTTAAATCCACTTAAAACTGCAGTAGGTAACTTTTGTAAAAATATATTTTTTACATATTTATTAAACCTGTCATTATGTCCTGACAGTAGAATATGAGACAGATAATCTGTGAAACAATCAAGCTCCTCTGGCTCCTCCCAGTGTCCTATTGCCATTTGCAGAAATACATCGCTCCCGGTAAAAAACAACCAATCAGAGCTGCGGTCCGTAACTTTGTTTGTGTTCAAAATGTATGGTATATTAATAATGCCCTATTCCCCTAAACATGTGTAATTGCTGATGTACTGTTTGCTTATGACAGACAAATGCACATCCACTTACGATTTACTTTAACTATTTAATTTTATTTATTTTTCACCACAGTTTATTCACTTTAATAAATTACTGCTCATATATAGCATTCGCGTTGAACAAGAGTGAATTATTTGTCCATGTTTTTTTTTTTTTTCTCTCATGTTTTTGTAATGTCTGGGAAGCCAGAATGCGCATGCATCAACAGAAACTTTTTTTTTTTTTTTTTTTTGCGAACCATGCCATCCCTATTACCTCAATAATCAATCAATTACAGGCCTAAAAAAATCATGCCCGAGCAGACGGATATTAGTACATCTCATCACACCGGCACCCGCGTCTAAATCAGTCTGGTCTAAAACAGTTGCGTCAAGTATAAATGTCTCGTCTGTTTCAGGAGGTGCACGCGCAGTCAGCGGAGGCTCGCACCTCCCAACTCACACCGGAGGCTCACACCTTTTTTTCTCAGATTTTGAAAAATCTTCGCAATCGACTTAAAATGCTTTCAAGATCGACTTGTCGACCGTGATCGACGGGTTGATGACTCCAGATATAGATGGGCGTCCAACTTTTTTTGAGCAAGCATTGATTATGCGTGACACAGTCTCAATTTATGGGACGCATGAATTGGGCTTCAAATGCTGTGCGCGCTCACGCTACACGGGACGGGTGGTCACCCTAACTGTGCGTTCACACCACCAGCGTCGAGAGCGTCAAAGTGGCCGGAAGTCATTCATTTTCAATGTGAGCCGGCGTCGAGCAGCGGCGAGGAGCGGCGCGGCACGACTTGGCCGTTGAGAGCGTCGAGGAGAGTTGAAATCAGGGCAACTTTATGGTAATGATCTATGACGCGGTTTGGCAGCAACCAATCGGAACGTAGAAGTCAACCGCTTGAGAGGATTCCAGAGAACGCAGCTCCGACCATTAGTTCCCAATCACAATGGAGGACAGGTTGATTATTGCTGTTTCGCGTTTGCAATAATCTATGATGTGTCCCTGTTTACGTACAGGGACATAAAAAATAGATTAAAAGTGATACGTGGACCAAGGTGTCTGAGATTGTTCATTTTAAGTAAAGGATCTTAATATTTAGTCCACAACAATATTTAATGAGGTTAACTTATAACTTTACCCTCCTTGTGGTTAGTCTGCACGAGATCAACAAGCTGTTTGCTTTGCTGCCGCTTTAAATTCAAAATAAGCATTCGATCTACGTCAGAGCGTCTGAGCGCTCACGAATCTTTCTGCAGCGTCGTGAGCAGAGCGGCAAGAGCGATTTTTGACGCTCTCGACGCCGGCGGTGTCACTAAACGGAACACTAAATAGACATCGAAAACGGGTCTTTTACCGCCGCGGGTACCGTCGCCGGAGCATCTGTAAAGTGCATTTGCAGCCTTTGACCGCTGAGTGGCGCTTTAACCACAAGTTATCAAACAAGCGCATCACAGCACATTTTCGCTAATAGACATCAGTTTTGCCTCGCTGATGTGTTACATTTGACTGCTTCAGTCACGGAAAATGAAAGAAAAACACTATAGTTTAAATATTTAATATGTTTAATATTTAATATTCACAGATGAAAGTTTGGTATTTATGAAGTTATGTGCATTTCTTAGAACGAATTAATGCAGGATAAATGTCAAGCCGAGTCTGAGTCTATGCTTATATTTTCTAAGCTACATGGTATTATGATATTTTAGATTTGACACATTTAAAAGGTGTGCATTTATATTATATTAATTATGTGTTATATTATTCAAAAGAAATTGTGGTTTACTTTGCATCGGAGCATTAAAAGTGGTAGCCTATTTTAGGGGGGGTAGGCTACATGGATTAATATGCAAAATGTCAATATTTTCATATATTATGCCTATATTTTAATTTGTATTTTAAATATAAATATATTTTTTCCTTTAATAAAACAGCATGCATTTTTGTTATTCGTTACCTGCCCTTTATTTTGACATAACTTATTGGGAAAAAGACATTTGTCTGTAAACTGATTAAGAAATTGTTGCATGTTTAAATGTGAGGCACTGTATAATTATGTTCCCATTATTTAGCCCTAATTTGCTTAAAACAAGAAACGAATAAAATTAAACCGGCACGATTAAATCTTTGAAACTCTAAAGAATTAATAAAACGTCCTCACGATTAAACTCAAGTTCTCTCATTAAAATCAACAACATTCACACGATGTAGAAAAAAAGCATTAGTAATTGACAACTTAAGTGATTTTAAAGGGAACCTTCTTTACTTGCTTTTAAAGTAGGGTAATTTCATATGGCCTAAAAAAAAATCCGTTTTTATTTTTATTTTAGAAAAAAAAATCTGATTTATGATTTAAACCGATTTTTAAATCAATATTCATGACGAAGAAATTATGCCGCTGGTTTAGTTTTTTTTTTTTTTCTTATAGAACTTATTTGTAAATAGAGCAGTCACTGTCTGTGTCTACACCGGAGCCAGAGTTGTCATCTGTGTCCCACAGCGAAAAGTGTGTCTAAACTTGATGACATCACACTATAGTGTCAAATCATCTGAACACAGTGTCAGAACATTTAATCATAAACAGAACGAGCATCAGTTCACTGATGGGGATCGTGTCCAGTGTATCCATCACTGGGTTCTGCTGTATTTGGTTCGATCGTTCCACTCCAGACCGGTGTAGACCTGGCATGCATTTTTTATTGTTTTGTTTTTTTTACAGCCCTGCTTGTTTTAACGTTTTTATTAAATATCTGTATTGACTACATGGTCATATTCTCAAATTATTTACTGCCACGCGACCTACAAAAGTAAAGCTTGTCGAGTCGATGAACGAGCATTGCTGCAGGTTGATTTTTGCGGATGTGCTGTGCTTGTATTTGTCTTCATTTCATTTCATCTCTCTCACTCGCAGCAGAGTCAGTGAGCAGCAACAACTTCCCCTCCATGCGAACTGATACCAGAAACACGCTCCGCCTTCACCCAGTGAATAAAGTATTTCAGTATGTTTGAAATGTTATGTTCATAGCATAGCATATAAAATAATAATAATAAAATAAAATAAAATAAAATAACAGGAGCGTTTCAAAGTGGCTTAAGCTATTTTGTGTAAACTTTTTTTCCTATATCACATGCCAAACTAATGACTTTGTAAGCATTACATCTTTAATTGCTGCTTTCTGCTGTGAACATTTTGTTTGTGATGAAAATAACATCTTTGTCAGTTATTTTATCTAAACAGATCGATTAACTTCTTCAAGATTTCAAAATCAGATAGCATGCTGATAATGTAGTAAGATTACATTTGTTTGAACGCATTATTGCGAAAGCTGTATCTGTTTAAATCATGCTTTAACCTGAAAATAATCAGTAAAAGAAACACACAAACTCTTAACATCCTGCTCGACTCTTGCAGTCAACCTTCTGATCAAGCTAAATATGTTTAACATGAATTCTTGCTGAATATGCAGTTATATGGCTGTTGGCATGGATTTTACTCGTGATAAGAAGCTCATATTCAAGAGTTTGTGCAAAGATTATTAATATGCATTAATGACAGGGAGGCGCCATCTCATCACTTTAATTTTTTCATAATGAATGTATATTTTTTTAATTAATTTCGTGATGTCTCACATACATTAAAATATATCTACAGAAAGCTTGAAATGTTTTTAAACGAAAAGGAATAGTGTAATGTGTGAATGTTGCATTTCTCTCGTGGGAGAGAGCAGCACTGTGAATATAACCAAAACAACAGTCCTATATAAACCGGTTCAACAAGTGAAAGACACTGTCTATATGAAAGAGCAATTCACACCTTTATCTCGATCCCACAAGCCATGAATAACTATCCAAAACCCAACCCCCTCCAGCTGAACAGAATTCGGTCTGTGTTTTGGCTCTGAGGAACGGTGTGTTACTGAAACATGCCTGCACTCAGCAGCACTACTCTTTGTATTCATAATTTTCTCGCAGCCCATATTATTATTTTCACAAGACCATAATGATAATAACAAATCACCAATTAATAATTAATCATTATTTTACGAAAATAATTGTTATTTGTGATCGTGGATGTTTGCGGGAGGCTTTAAGACCAAGCGGAGTCCTCTGTTCCCGCCTCACAGCGCGCGGGTCTCCGAGGCTTCACTGTCTGCGGTTTGACTTTAATGAATCAGATTGAGGCGAATACAAATCCTAACACCACAAACGTTATGCATTTTATGAATAATGAAATGTTATGAAAATTATGCATTTTATTTATTCACATGCTGTATGGTTGAAATAATATTTTAGTTCACAACTTTAACTTCCGTTGTTTAAAAAAATGCTTTATTGGCTAATGTTTCATAAACCTTCAGTTGTCCATGTCAATCCATGTCACTATTAAATTCACAGTATTTTTACCACCTAAATGACTAATCTTTAAAGTCACAATTCTATAATGGTCAAAATTACTCAGGCCAATGGTATTTTTTAATGACATTATTTTATTTTATAATTGTATTTTTTTTTATAATTGTAGCCTACATAAATAGGTAAAGCAAAACAAATATTCGGATTGTCCCTTATTTTTTCCCTTGTTTTCTTAAAGAATAAACACGTATTTTTTACAAGAATAAACATGATAACATATTATTAATTAATAAAAATAATTCAAGCAATTAAAACCTTTTTTTTTTTTACTTGCAGACCTGGTACCGGGTCCTAAAATAGCATGCAAAATGTTTGTTTTTCATTTGCATAGCCTTCCTTATATGGTATCAGGCCAAATATGGGTTCATTTGAAAGCTTAGAGTGTTTTCTTTACAAAGAATACCATTAATTGGGGTTTTATGATACATAAAGTAGTCAAATTAAGCTAAGAAATATATTCCCCCCCCCCATAAATTTCCGTCTAACGATTGTGAATAATTTTTCAGAAGAATGTGTATTTAAAACATTTTTCACAAAACAGTCAAGTCATATATCACAAGAAAGCTCTCATTCTCAGGAATCTGATGATGTAGATCATTTTATTGATAATCACAGATCGAATGATCTTCAACAGAATCGCGATGTAACATTTCTCACCTCATTGCAAATTATTGTTTATCCATTTTAGCACCGCTAAACAGCCACACATACCTATATACTTGATATAATATTTTAGATTAGAGTTTCTTCTTTCAAACAAGACCATTTTTATGTTTCTGCGTGCTTCCATTGCTGAGATATAAAGCGTTTTGTACAAGTGCGCAAAAGAGGTCCAAAGCGCTGTGAGGGCTGACCAGATCTCCAACTCATATTGATGTGTCTAAAAGCCTTTCTTCTGCTATAGACATCTGATCTCTTTTGTGAAGCGCTATTAGTCCTAATAGCTGCCATTCACAAGCCGTCCCCTCCAGTTAGAGGTGCGAATTCAGCACCAGCAGGAGGGAGGGAGTGGACAGCGACTGCCCAGTCCTTTCCGCCGGTGTGACGCAAACGAAGCGCTGGCTGATGGGATATTGAGTTTTTGGCTGCTTCTGAACAAAGACCACGTGAGGGGAAACTACAAGCGGGCGATTCGCCGGATTAACAATGAATAATATTCATAATACAAGTTATGGATGACCACCGTCGCCGTGGAGAGGTCAGGACGCGCATCTGGTAAGCGTATACGCGTGCTACTTGCTTTTATACATTTGATTCTTTATTCTGAGGCTTGGAAGCTTCGCTAGCAATAAGCTAATCTCTTTATTTTCATTATTGTACAGTATTTGACCGCATCTCAGTGAAGGTACAGTAAACAGTACAGTATTGGGTGGATGAACATAAATTAGTTTGTTGACGCTCCGAAGTTCGCGTACAAGCTTCGGGGAGCGTGTTAGCGCTGAATCAG
The DNA here is from genome assembly GCF_023724105.1 of Carassius gibelio. NCBI lineage: Eukaryota > Metazoa > Chordata > Actinopteri > Cypriniformes > Cyprinidae > Carassius > Carassius gibelio. Next base: position 25,306,144 of record NC_068383.1, on the reverse strand, counting down.
AATCAAAACAAACAGACACGCTGATAAAACATCAAAATATTAAATATGAATGAGACAGGCGAGGTCTCCCAATCTTTACACGATGCAGAATAGACATAAATGAAATGATATGAAGCTGGAGATTGTGGATTCTATTTTAGATTGTGATAGACCAGATATTTTTTATAATTTTATGCATGTTGCTATTGTGCAATTTGACTTATTCTCTTTCAAAGACTGTTCAGAAAACACACACACAAAAAAGCACATTGTATTGAGATGGTTCATCATATGTGAAACAAGATAAATAATACTATTTGTCACAAACAGAAGCTTTTTATGTAACTTCTGAGTGTTTTCTGTAAAATAATATACAGAGATCACATTATTCCATACTGCAAGTGTGCAAAAGATGACTTCATACTTATTTAGACAAAAATTTTATACAAAAATGGTATTATTCCTTCCTTCAGTTGGAATAGAATAACTTTTGCATAGATTAAGATAGAAAGAAATTTCTTTTTTCCTCTATTAGCTGACATGTGCTGGAAGCACATGACATTGGTCTGAAGTTGCTAGGCCTTTCAAACTTCAGTTTACACAAATAAAATAAAGCGCCTTGTTTTTTTCCCTATTTATTATAACACAGACAGCATATATTGTCATTTTTATCAATTTCAGCAGTGTTTTATGTAATTTCAAAGGGTTTCCTTTAAAATTATACCAAACTTTCTGAGCTTACACTTTAGCATTAGAATAGGGAAGCATTCAAAATTAGGTAGGAAAATGGAAAAACGGAAATCCCCAAAATAGCATTTGTGCTTAAGAGGTTAACAGCGTTTATCACACATAAAGGACTGTTCCGATTTTGCAGGGTACAGTACGGTTTGGCGTCAGCACCGTCGGTATTCCAAAAGATGATGGAGTGCATACTTAAAGGTGTACCAAATGTGCAGAACTACCTCGATGATGTCATTTGCTTTGGACGCACAGCAGCGGAACATGACATTGCGCTGAACACAATACTGAGCCGACTAAAGGAAGCTGGTTTGCGGTTGAACGAAAACAAAAATGTCAGAGTAGGCAAAAGAGCCTGCATTTTTTGGGACACTTGGTTACAGCACAAGGAGTTCAGCCAGATACTGAGCACTTACAGGCCATTGTACAAGCTCCAGCTCCTAAGGATGCATCAAGTTTACGTTCATTCCTGGATATGCTCTCATGGTATAATAAATTTATACCCAATTATGCTACCGTAGTTGAACTCTTACGTATATGTCTCCACCAAAAGGGACCATTTCAGTGGAGTGAGGAAACTGAGAACTGCTTTGTCACTTTGAAGAAATTGTTGGTTGCCAGTCCAGCATTAGCATTGTACGACCCTTATTTACCATCCATTATCTCTACAGATGCATCAGATTATGGTCTTGGTGCAGTGTTTACCCAGATTCACCCAGACAACACAGAGCGGACAGTCGCTTTTGCTTCCAGATCCTTAACTCAGACTGAGAGGAAGTATGCAACAGTGGAGAAAGAAGCATTGGCATGCGTGTGGGCGGTGGAAAAGTGGAGGACCTATCTTTGGGGGCGTAAGTTTACACTACGAACTGACCATCAGGCTCTAACTACACTTCTCTGTACAAAAGGAGCAGACAGGGCGGGAATGCGCATAACTAGATGGGCTGCACGCCTGTTATGCTTAAATTATGAAGTGGTCTGTCGTGCAGGTTTGTTAAACTGTACAGCTGATTGTCTTTCAAGACTACCCTTGCCATCTACCACAGACATGGACTGGGATGCAGAGCCTGAGTTAGTTACATTGCTATCAATGTCTCTTACATCAGTGACTCCTCTAAGGAGTTTGAGTGTGCTTCTATGGCCTGTTCTGAGCTTTCTGCCCTGCGTGCTCAGATTGAAAAGGGTTGGCCAGCTTCAGCGAAAGCTCTGGATTCCTCGCTGCAAGCGTACTTCAAAATGAGACATGAACTTTGCGTGACGAACAATCTAGTGTTCAGGGGTTCACGGTTGGTTTTTCCAGTGGCATTGCACAGAACCATGGTCACTTTGGCACATGAGAATCATCAGGGCATAGTGAGGACCAAGCAGCGGTTGCGCGAGCTGTATTGGTTTCCAGGAATAGATGCTATGGTTCAAACTCAGATTGCAACATGACGGACGCGCTCAGAGCTTGTGATATATCACAATTAATATGAAGTGTTTTCAACCACATAATGTTTATTTTGGTTTCATACATTTAAATATACATAATCACTAGCAAAATAGTACATTGGTAGTTTGTAAAATACACACATATGTCTATGGAAGCAGCAAAAACTATTGAATCAAATGTAATTTGCCGACGTGTTTAGTCATATATCAGACACACATAGCAGAACAATAAAGTTTACTCTATTCTTCACCCAGTTCAACAGCCACTCACTTTTCATGTAGTTCGGGAGAAACTGGGGAATTCAAGTGCTGTACGTTAAATCCGACTGAGCACTCATCTCGTTATAGATCAAGATAATTTATAAAGAAGAATCAGAATATCAGATAGTTGACATGGTAAGCAAGTTTGCATATATATTTTAATAAAAAATGAAAAACTAAATAAAACGAATAGCGATATATCTGTTAGTTATTGTGGCTACTGTGTGTCACGTGACAATCATGACGCGTCGCCATGGAAACAAGGGGTCATTTAAAATATTAGAATTTACGCGTGAAAGGGTTGATTTTAAGTAAACAACAATATCCAAGTTAATTAAACATTTTTTATTGAGACTATAAAAAATAATTCTGTATCTATTTTTAGGTGGCTACGCCACTGATCCAAAGCACTGAAGTACAGCCTGCGTAGCTCCACTTTATCAATGATGTTGGCTCCAGTTGTTTCTTCAACTACATATTCCGTCAGGTTCTTGTTTACCTGTCGCCTCCGTTTTGCTGAAACAGGTGTATTTTTAGTGATTGCTGTAACTGTGTCACAGAGAATGCAGAATTCATCTTTGCTGCGGAGATTGCGCACACATTCGGCAGGTGAAGATATAAGTTTCATCTCAGTTAAAAGGTCTGTATCCTCTCCTTGCAGAGTGATATTGGCAGGATTGAGCAAGAAAAGAACCTAGGGTGGCAAGCAGTGACGTAGCGCTGGCGCGCTGCTGCTGTGGAGGGAGACCGTTGACAGACCAGGCTCTTGTCTTCATGACAACAATATCAACTTTTTTCTACACACCTACGCCTACTGATAAAGGACACCGTCAAAAGTATTGACGGCGAAATAGATTGTTTGACAGGTGCAATATTTGAAAATCGATAATTATTTATTTATTTTTAAAGTTACATTTATATCTGAATTTATGTCAACCTATAGACTTTCAAATATCAAAATATCAGGAATTCATATGTATTTGTGTACAAAATGACATATAAACACATTTTCCTATTATATTTTGCCTGGAAACGCTTCCAGCACGCGCGCGTGTCGCGGTAAAAATAGGCGTCGGTTCTATTTCTAGCAAGCAAGCGTTTTCCGCGCGTCTCACGCAGGCGGTCTGTAAGCTCTAACCTGTTAACATGGGAGCCGATTTAAAAACCAGCACGCCACGCTACTGAGACACTTGCGCCATGCATCCAGTGTGTCACCGGCCTGAAGGTGGTGTGCTGACTAGAGGTGAGGGGGCACAGTAACCTAGGTGGCCGGGCCAGGCCCCCTGGGGCCCCCTCGTGGCGCCGACCCTGAAGTTCACACAGCCAGTGGAAATAGAGAAGCAAGTGGGCCCAAGCACATACAGATTGGCAGATGGAAGACTTTGGCACTCTTCTCACTTGTATTTGGTTCCAGAGGTCTTGAAGCCGACCTCAGATCAGTCTGCTGTTGATGTTTCAGTTGGAAAGGTTCCGAACACGGAACAAAGCACAGAAAGATGTTCTGGTCGCCAGTGCAAACCACCTTTGTGGTTGAAGGACTATGAAACTACATAAGAGTGTAAAGTGGTTTGTATTACTGACTGTATGTAGGTAAAGCCAGTTGGAGATTGAATATAGTCATGTTATGATTCTGTAATTCTGTTGGAATTATGAGGAAGACTTGAAATTGAGAATTTAACAGATGTAAGTACAGTTGTTTAACTACAATAAAGGAACTTAGTTGTAATAAGGCAAAACTTACACTTATCAAAATTTAGAACTGTTTTGAGTTATTTGGTACTACGTGAAATTGTTATGTAATGGGGGAGATGTGGTGTCCTGTTATTCACTGTAGTTCTTACTGAGACCTCTAGGGGGAAGTAGCATTTAAGAGGGAGATACGGGGAGGAGTAAAAAGAAGAAGAGAGATGAGCCCAAGTTGTGTGTGTTAAAATAGTGAGCAATAAAAAGGAAACATGTAACCTGTTCACTTGTTGCACATGGCTTCGTTTGATAACGAGAATACAACAGAATGCCTGGTGAATGACTGCGGTTTCCAGTGAATATGTGCGCGAGCAGAGCTGGGTAGATTACTTATGAATTGTAATCAGTTACTGATTATAGATTACATGAAAAAAAATTTTAATCAGTAATATAATCTCTTATATTACACCTTTTTGGTAACGCAATCTGATTACTTTTGGATTAAATTTAGATTACATTTGTGCTAACCCTTATTTGATATCACATTTATTCAGTTAGCCTGATCTTGTACTTTGCAAAATGTGTGAGTGTATATATATATATATATATATATATATATATATATATATATATATATATATATATATATATATATATATATATATATATATTCAGCAAGAAGAGCCACAATAGCTTTTTTTCAAGTGCAATATATGGAGAGTTAAGACTAACAAAATACTAACACTAATTTACCTTGCTGTTAGAGTTTGCTAGTAACACTGAAAAAAAAAACAAGTAAATCAATCATGCACTTGTCAGAGTAAAAAGTAAAAAAAGTTACTTGAATTGAATTCTTACATTTTATTCTTACATTAAATTAGAATAATAAGACATTATGGTTGTTATTATTATTAAAATGAAATCAGTATCAAGAAACTCCATCTGTCCAAATGAATAAATTATGTATCAGAATAATGTTTTACTTTTTTTTTACATACAAAATATGAAATGCTGGAAAAATACACTGATACTTTTAAATATGACATTAAACCACCAGTATGTGGTGACAAGTCACTGTCTTAATGAGTGAATCATTGATTCAACCGATTCGGTCAAACGGGTGATTCATTCATATAAATAAATGAAGCAAGTAAACGTTTTTATGAATGGCTCACTGAATCATTGACTCATTTAAAAATGAATAATTTAGTAACGAAAGACCGTTGCTCGCAGATGCGCGACTGTTCTGCTTTGGCTTTGCTTAGAACTATCTTTTGTTTGAAAAGGAGCAAAAACGGCCCATAATGTGTCTAAAATGTAAGTCAGTTAATATTACTTGTTTATTTAACTGAAGATGTATAAAATCAATATCACATTTGCAATCGAGCTGAAAGTCGGAAAAACATCACTCCTGGTCGTGTGATGTTGCACATATTATACAGAATATTTATATTTTTTCAACCGCAGTGTTTCTTTGCGTGTGCTGTTCTTATAGTTTTGACTGCACGAGCCTCAACTGACTTGACCTTGATACTGTCAGTACATTATCTGTTATTAGTCACCGTTTACAATGAAAGTAATAAAATCAGAATCATTCTCTTCAAAGTTTCGGTGATGCCCTAGTTATTGTTTGTTATTAAAAGTTTGATCAGGTTTCTTGTCCGTTCGGGCAGGTACAATTCTCTTTCACTTGCCCTTTCACAAAATCCACTTGTCCCGGACAAGCGTTAATATCGAGCCCTGGCTAATATATAGAGACCATTTCCAGGTCAAATATTCAATCTCAAAACACTTGAAGTGCATAAGATAACGTTAGTAACAATGAAGATAAATAAACATTACTGAAAAATATATTAAAGGACATGAAATTCCCAGCAATAACTTTGATAGGTCAAAGAATTCCATGGACAGCAAATTAATCCATAGTAGGCAGCGTTTACACTGAATAGTGACATTTTCCCCCATGTCTTTCTTTAAAGAGCCACACAGATGGGAAATCAAAAATTACCTGTATTACAGTGTATGATGTAGCTGTCCATCAGTGTAAACAATGTGCAAATAATTAAACCAAAAAGTACACGATTTATAAAGTTATTGGCTTCTAAAGTAAGGAGTCAACTCTGAATCGCTAAAACCAGTCGTTATAGATTTCAAATCTTTTGCCCATCTCTATGTACGTCACTAGGAGCACTTTGCATAATAACCCCCGCCTACCGTCTTGAGAGAAACTGAACTCTGACCTTCATTTACAAACACGTCATTAAAATGAAGTGTAACTCCGTGAATACTCAACGAAGAGACAGAAGAAAAAGCAGCGAGACTGTTCAAGTTTTTTATTTTACTGTTTGCTTCGCGGTAAGAGGAATAAGACATAATTCACCCCAAACAGATGCTAACGCATAGTTTACCATGGAGGTGTGTGCGGAACAACCAATCAAAACTATGTCAGTTGACCAATCAGAACACAGTATGCTACCGAAAGGTGGGGTTTAAGGAAACTGAATCTTTTGAACAACTTTTCTGCATCAGAAACAGATAACATGTTTCGTAGCTTGGCAATGTTTCTAAGATGGAAGAATGCAGTTTTTTAAAACAATTTTCTAATAATATTACCAAGGGGCAACATAGCAGAGGACCTAGGACAGGCACCCCATATTTTACTGGTGATAAATGAGATGACTCCTCATTTAATAAACAAAATGGTAGCGATCGGACAGGTAGGATCTAAACCATCTTAGAGCCTGCCCTTGAATACCTGTATAGTTTTGTAATCGATCTATGAGTATGTCATGATCTATGGTGTCAAACGCAGCACTAAGATCAAGTAAGACTAGAAATGAGATGCAGCCTTGGTCTGACGCAAGGAGCAGCTCATTTGTAATTTTAACAAGTGCAGTTTCTGTGCTATGGTGGGCCCTAAAACCTGACTGAAATTCTTCATACAGATCAATTTTTTCCGTTTGTTATTGTATTTCTGATGTTATGTTTTTTTTTTAGTGAAGAAATTCTTGAAGTCATTACTATCAAAGTTGATGGAATATTTGAATCCAGTGGCGTCTGGTTATTTGTTCATCTAGCCACTGTGCAAAATTTTTGGAACATTGGAGAACCTTCCCAGGAGTGGCTGGCCGACCAAAATTACCCAAAGAGCACAGCAATGACTCATCCATGAGGTCACAAAAGACCCCACAAAAACATCCAGAGAACTGCAGGCCTCATTTGTCTCAGTTAAGGTCAGTGTTCATGACTCCACCATAAGAAAGAGACTGGGGAAAAATGAAGACTAAAGGCTCGTCTCAGTTTTACCAGAAAAAACTATTGATGATCCCCAAGACTTTTGGGAAAATACTCTGTGGACTGGCGAGACAAAAGTTGAACATTTTGGAAGTTGTGTGTCTCGTAATGTCTGGCGTAAAAGTAACACCGCATTTCAGAAAAAGAACATCATGCCAACAGTAAAATATGGTGGTGGTGGTGTGATGGTCTGCTTCTGGACCTGGAAGACTTTCTGTGTCAGAAATCTGCTGTTTACCAAAAAATCCTGAAGGAGAATATTTGGCCATCTGTTGTGACCTCAAGCTGAAGCAAACTTGGGTTCTGCAGCAGGACAATGATCCAAAACACACCAGCAAGTCTACCTCTGAATGGCTGAAGAAAAACAAAATGAAGACTTTGGAGTGGCCTGGTCAAAGTCCTGACCTGAATCCTATTGAGATGCCTTAAAAAGTTGTCCATGCTTAAAAACCCATATATATATATATATATATATATATATATATATATATATATATATATATATATATATATATATATATATATATAACTAGTAATATATTTTGTCATGGTCAAGAGATTATTTTGATTATTTTCTAACACTGTTCATACTTTTTTTGTAGTTTTTCTGCATTCTTAGAAACATTGCCAAGCTACGAAACATGTTATCTGTTTCTGATGCAGAAAAGCTAGTTCATGCATCCATGACCTCTAGACTGGACTATTGTAATGCACTTCTAGGTGGTTGTCCTGCTTCGTCAATAAACAAGCTACAGGTAGTCCAAAATACAGCAGCTAGAGTCCTTACCAGGTGAAGAAAATATGATCATATTACCCCAATTTTACAGTCTCTGCACTGGCTACCTATTAAGTTCCGTATCAGTTACAAATTATCATTACTTACCTATAAGGCCCTAAATGGTTTAGCTCCTGCATACCTAACTAGCCTTCTACCACGTTACAACCAATCACGCTCCCTAAGGTCACAAAACACTTGACTTTTGGTCGTTCCTAGGATAGCAAAGTCCACTAAAGGACATCTAAACACTAAAAACATCTTTTTCGACAAGCAATAATGCATCTCATAATTTGTGACTACACTTGAATCTGATCAAATGCACATTTAGAAGAATCAGAAGAATTAGAATCAGAAAGAGCTTTATTGCCAAGTATGCTTACGCATACAAGGAATTTGTTTTAGTGACATAAGCTTCCAGTACACAGAGACAACAACACACAGAAAAAAATATTAAAAACTTTTTTTACAAATTGGCAAATAAATAAGTGTATAAACAATTGTGCTATAAATGATAATGGAATAGGATTGAGTGAGATGCAGGAATGTTCTAGGATGGAGGGTTAACAAATAAATATAAGGATATTGCACGTTTATAAGCATAAGTAGGGAACATTTAACTGTTCATGAGGTAGATTGCCTGGGGGAAGAAACTGTTTTTGTGCCTTGCTGTTCTGGTGTTTGCGGCTCTGAGACGCCGGCCAGATGGCAAAAGTTCAAAGATGGGGTGGCTTGGATGTGAGGGATCCAGAGTGATTTTCTGAGCCCTTTTCCTCACTCTGGATGTATACAGTTCTTGAAGGGTGGGCAGGGGAGCACCAATAATCCTTTCTGCAGTCCGAACAGTTCTCTGTAGTCTTCTGATGTCTGATTTAGAAGCTGAGCCAAACCAGACAGTTATTGAAGTACAGAGGACAGACTCAATGACGGCTGAGTAGAACTGTTTCAGCAGCTCCTGTGGCAGGTTAAACTTCCTCAGCTGGCGAAGGAAGTAGAACCTTTGCTGGGCCTTTTTAACGATGGAGTCAATGTGATTGTCCCACTTCAGGTCCTGAGAGATGGTGGTGCCCAGGAATCTGAATGACTCCACTGCAGTCACAGTGCTGTTCATGATGGTGAGTGGGGGGAGTGCAGGGGGGTTTCTCCTGAAGTCCACGATCATCTCCACTGTTTTGAGCGTGTTAAGCTCCAGGTTGTTAAGACTGCACCAGACAGCCAGCTGCTCAACCTCTTGTCTGTAAGCAGACTCATCACCGTCCTGGATGAGGCCGATGACTGTAGTGTCATCTGCAAACTTCAGGAGCTTGACAGAGGGGTCTTTAGAGGTGCAGTCGTTGGTGTACAGGGAGAAGAGCAGAGGGGAGAGAACACATCCCTGAGGGGCACCAGTGTTGGTGGAGCAGCTGTTTGATGTGAATTTCCCCAGTCTCACTAGCTGTTGCCTATCTGTCAGAAAGCTGGTGATCCACTGACAGATAGAGCTAGGAACAGAGAGCTGGGTCAGTTTGGTCTGGAGGGTTGTTGGGATGATGGTGTTGAAAGCTTAACTAAAGTCCACAAATAGGATCCTCACATAAGTCCCTGTTTTGTCCAGATGTTGCAGGATGAAGTGCAATCCCATGTTGATTGCATCATCCACGGACCTGTTTGCTCGGTAAGCAAGGGGTCCAGTAAGGGTCCAGTGATGTCCTTCAGATATGCCAGAACCAGTTTTTCAAACGACTTCATGAAGACAGACGTTAGAGCCACAGGTCTGTAGTCGTTAAGTCCTGCTATCTTGGGTTTCTTTGGGATGGGGATGATGGTGGAGCGTTTGAAGCAGGAAGTTACTTCACACAACTCCAGAAATCTGTTGAAGATCTGTGAAAAGATGGGGGCCAGCTGGTCAGCACAGATTTTAAGACAGGCTGGTGTAACACCATCTGGGCCTGGTTTTTTTTTTCTTTTGTTCTCTTGAAGACCTGGCGCACATCATCTTCACAGATTTGAAGAGCAGTAGGTGTGGAACGGGGGATTGCAGGAGGTGTTAATGGTTGTGTAGGGAGATGGTCAGAATGGGTGTTGGGGGTTTCAAATCTACAATAAAACTCATTCAGGTCGTTAGCAAGTCGTTGATTAGCCTCAGTGCAAGGGGATGGTGTCTTGTAGTTCGTGATGGCTCTTAGACCTCTCCACACTGAAGTTGAGTCGTTGGAAGTAAACTGGTCTTCCAACTTTTTAGCGTAGGTCTTTTTAGCCGCTCTGATCTCTTTGTTCAGTGTGTTCCTGGCCTGATTGTACAAGACCCTGTCCCCATTTCTGTAGGCGTCCTCTTTGGCCTGACGAAGATGTCTGAGTTTTACTGTAAACCATGGCTTATCACTGTTGAATGTTAAATAAGTCCTGGTAGGAATGCATACATCCTCACAGAAACTAATATAGGATGTTACGGTCTCTGTGAGTTCGTCCAGATCGGTGGTAGCAGCTTCAAAAACACTCCAATCAGTGAGGTCAAAACAAGATTGTAAATCCTGCTCCGTTTCGCTGGTCCATCTCTTCACAGTCCTTACTACAGGTTTAGCAGATTTAAGTTTCTGCTTGTAGGACGGTATAAGATGAACCAGACAGTGATCAGAACGTCCCAAAGCTGATCGTGGAATAGAGTGAAATGCATCCTTTATTGTGGTGTAGCAGTGATCCAATATATTACTGTCTCTGGTGGGACATGTAACATGCTGTCTGTATTTTGGCAGTTCACATGAGAGATTGGCTTTGTTAAAGTCCCCAAGAATGAAAAGCATGTACCGCCACCGCACGATTTCCCAGTTGATTCTGATTCGCGCTCCGCCCTGAACAGCTGAAAGCCCGGCAGATGGAGCGCGCTGTCCGGTATGGCGTCATTCAGCCAGGTTTCCGTGAAACACAGAGCAGCAGAGTGAGAGAAATCCTTATTTGTCCGAGAAAGCAGAAGCAGTTCGTCTGTTTTGTTGGGTAGAGAGCGGAGATTTGCCAGATGGATGCTAGGCAACGGCGTTCGAAATCCGCACTTCCTGAGTCTGACGAGCGCTCCCGCTCGCTTCCCCCGTCTGCGCGTCCTGAAGCGCTTGATCAGCGCCGCTGCTGATCATGATGTCTCTGTGTTTCTCTGTTTCTGCTGGGATCTTCATCCCGTGTTAACTAGGATTTACACAAGCTCCAGTCTGGATCCAGAACACCTGAGAAGAGATGATGCTGACACTGAAACAACATACAGAACTAACAAATATTGCTACTTACTATGCAATCACATAACAATTGCTGTTAATAGTGTTCATCGTCTAGTTGACTGTCTTGTATTAATTTTTCTCAAAATTCCTGTCATATGCACATAAACTGACAGTCACCACTTGTAAGCTACTACTAAATATTGTATAAACTTAATTTTCTGTAGGCTACAGGAGCACTGAGCAGCATAAAGCGCCCTCTCACGGCTGTAGACGATAATGTTTTAACTTTAACGGTAAACAGGGAGAGCCAGTGAGACTGCAGTCAATCGCTTTTGTGTTATTGTCGTCCTGAGATCATTCTTCACTCGTTTAAAAAAAACTTTTGATCCCTGGATCATTTTGAATTGTAGCTAAACGTCTAGTGCCTTTGTCTTTCTTTAACTTTCTTTTTGCAAAACCCACTAAATTGACGTCTGTCAACTCTGACAGATTGGGGACAAAGTCGCTTCCACAATATCCCTCAATCAATCAATCAATCACCTTTATTTATATAGCGCTTTAAACAAAATGCATTGCGTCAAAGCACTGAACAACATTCATTTGGAAAACAGTGTCTCAATAATGCAGAATGATAGTTAAAGGCAGTTCATCATTGAATTCAGTGATGTCATCTCTGTTCAGTTTAAATAGTGTCTGGGCATTTATTTGCAATCAAGTCAATGATATCGCTGTAGATGAAGTGACCCCAACTAAGCAAGCCAGAGGCGACAGCGGCAAGGAACCGAAACTCCATCGGTGACAGAATGGAGAAAAAAACCTTGGGAGAAACCAGGCTCAGTTGGGGTCAGTTCTCCTCTGACCAGACGAAACCAGTAGTTCAATTCCAGGCTGCAGCAAAGTCAGATTGTGCAGAAGAATCATCTGTTTCCTGTGGTCTTGTCCTGGTGCTCCTCTGAGACAAGGTCTTTACAGGGGATCTGTATCTGGGGCTCTGGTTGTCCTCAAAGTCATCAGAGGAGTAAAACCCCTGCAACACGCCTCTTTGTCCTCTCCCTCTGTAGCCTGCTCCATAATGCTTGTACAAGCTGTCACACTGGAGGCATCTGGATATTGAGTAAGGAATCCTGTACAGGGATCTGAAGTTCTCACTAAATGCCTTCCAGTTCACCACACCTGATAAATGTATATAATTAAAAAAAAAAAATCAGCTGATCTCATTCACAGGCAACTGCCTTTAAAGTGCAACAATGTACTGGCCACTGTTACATGTCAATTGTGAAAGAAACAAACAGAGCTTCCATTTACCTAACAATGATATCAAGAAAAAAGGGAAGGGTAATAAGACAATAAAACCTACTGTCCCACCACCGAAAGTGAGCCTCTCGCCAGAAACTTTCCAAGCACACAATGTTGTTGAAGCAACTGCATGTAAGGGCAAGGGTGCGGATTGCAACATCACCATCATGAACCACAACTTCCAGCAAGATTGCTCGAAGAAACTAGCGGAGGAAGCTGTGGAGGAACAAAAGTTGTGGACATAATAATCCAACTGCAGTTTAAAGATTGAATAAAATGGCAAATACATGCCTGCTGTATGTTCAGTGGTGTGTCACTGGCTGCAACTACAAGGAAGAGACAGTAGAACAGCAGTAATTTGGGGAAAACAAACAAATAAAAAACATTTGTAATCAATAATGGAGCCCCTCAAACGAAGTAAACAATACCAGTGTCTTGTCTCTTGTCAGCCCCGATTCGCCTCTTTTTTCTTTGCTGGCTTTTCGTGAATGATCTTGATGGATTTGTGACATAAAAATACATGATTAAATATCAAGACAAATAGCGAACAATATCAAGATTAACTGCATGATGGTAAGACCAATTTAAAATATCACCAATTGTAAATACATTTCGTCATCCAAAGGGATAAATATCAGGGGGGAAAATGCATACCTTGGTGGGAACAGCTCCAGTAAAAGGGCAGACCACCATCTTCTAATACTTGGCATGTCTGACTATAGTTTGGAAAAGCACAAGTTTATCAAAACAAATAAACTGCAAACTTACAGAATATATTTTAATATGGTTGGTAAACCCACCTCTGGGAAGTCAAACGTTTCACCCAGGGTAATATAGAGAGCGAATGAAGTATTAATCACTGCACATGTGGGCTAAATTCTGACATGACATCTGCAGAACCAAAATAACTATTACTCCTACCATTAGTGTGAAGACTCCACAGCTACAAGACAACTCTTGTCGAGAAATAGAAAAAGGGAAAAAAAAGAACAGAACTGAATGTAGAACATACTTTTTTAGCAAATTAGGCAAAACCTGTATATGGCAATGTAAGTGCCATCACCAAAACCTGGGCTTCTCAGCGAATTGAGAAAATACAATTCACTCAATTTTGGCTTCATGATCTGAAAAATGTTACCATGTGTTAAGTTGTTAGAGAATGCATGATATCAAGGAATAAATGTAGCTTTTTCCACTTTGTACGACAAATGTTTGGTTAAAGTAATGCAAAAGCAGACTCACACACAGCATACAGTGTCCTGGCACATAAGATGGAAAGACCACAGCATCCTTGCTGCTGATTTCAGGATATTTGTATAGTGAAAATTTTTGACACAAAAGTGACTTAAAATGTATGCAACATATTGAAGACATTCCAGACCTGCTTAAAACTTAAATCATATATACAGGTAAGCTGTCCAGTGGATGTGCACAAATAGGAGGTAACCAGGTCACAATGACATGGCTGTTAACTGGATAGATGTCCACATTCTGGAAACAAAAAGGGAAAATGTTTGTTTTGAGTGTTTTATCTAAATGCCGTTATTTCTGCTTTTTAGACTTTGAGGTTAAACCTGTGAGAGGACAATCCGTTGCAGAACACAAATCAGGAGTTCAGCACCTGTGGGGAGGGGGTGGATATCAATTCTACTTTAAATAGGACTTTCATGGTTTTAATATATGTTTTATTGTTTAATAAACATCTTTAATGCCAGCATTTCTTACACTTCCTTCAACCTCAGAAAGTTCTGTCAGAGTTGTAAAGTCTTTGTTTTATTATCATGAGATTAGAAATGTTAAATTATTGAAAAGTAACATGTTCCTAGTGCAAATCTATCCAACTTTCTAATATACCTGGCATTGCACACAATGAATATTGCTGGAACTTTGACATACTGTATTACCTACGTTCCTCTATTGTAAGTTGCTTAGGATAAGAGTGTCTGATAAATGCATAAATGTAAGTTTAAATAAAAATGTCAAATTGAATCATAATGGAGGAGTGCAGTAAAATTACCAGTTTACTCTGTGATCGATTCAGTGGCTTGCTCCAGCAAGCTTTAGTAGGTTTAATCAGGTGTAGTCTGGTTCTTTCAGGACCCCTGTTCTCCTTATCTAAAGACACAAAGACAAATAGACATATTTTAACTGTGCATAGCCATATAAAAATGTAAGATTCAAAGTATACATTTATTGAACTTGCCTACAACCAGACGTCCAAGCGAATCTTTTTGGAGATTCACAGTAGTTTTTGAGTGGCACTTTTGGATTTTTTTCAGCATTGCTTTGTTTTTCTCCTCATTCTGAATGTGCAAAATATTTCTGACAAAAAACATGTGAGTGGTGGGAGACATCATATTCAGGAAGTAGTTATTCTTCCTCATTCCAGAAAAAAAGCTGTTCTGCGGCTTGTGTGTTAACACTACCAGCCAACTCTGGAACAAGCTGGATCTTTCTGAGTGAGTCTCGCACATCCTCAGAATTAGACTCGTGGTATTTGTCATATAGGGCATAGTGATCTGAGGATCCAGTCACTGGATGGCAACTGACATCTTCATCCAACTTCTTTTCATTCAGTCAAGGTAGGCTAACAGTAAGGGTTCCACTCAGTGCAGCCCTCAGATCGTCTTCTGTATCTTCTGCAAGCCGCCCGTCAAATGGTGCAAATGGCATTGCTTCTGGTCTCTGAACATTGGCATGGGTGACCAGTCCTCTGACAAAATCATAAATACAGATGTTTGACATGTGTTTCCAAAAGAACAACATGTCAGAAAAGTCTCTAAGACTTTCAGCACGGATGAGACATTTCACACTGTAAACCACACCACAAGGACATAAAATGACTGGTCATCCACCTGGAAATAATAGTTTATTTAGTAAATGGAATGGAACTTAATACATTTCAGAAAATGTGCTTTTTAACTCTGAGCACAACAAATACCTGATTCTCCCCAAACTTCCTGAAATATTTTGTCATATGCAGTTCTGGTTTGCATCTGTCGTCTCAGTCTGGATAGAAGATCAGTCTTTGATCTTGAGTAGCAACTCCACAGGCCTGGCAAAGTTTTCTAAAGTCAGCAACCTGTTGTTGGATCACAAATATATTTGATACTAGCATTACAATTATCATTGCCACTGTAAACTAGTTATTTGTATGTCAGTGCTAGGCATGACTTGAAGGTAACAACTAATTTAGACCTGTATGATAATTATTTTTTTTTGTTTAACTTCTTTCCATCATTTTTTAATTGAAAAATGTAAGTTGAGTTGTTTAATGTGTAAAACACCTTTAGCTTCATTAATTCATCACTTAGTCTTTCCTCGGTTATGTCCATTTCAGTGATGAAGTCTTGTGCACCTGTGCTCTGCACTTTTTGCCTCTCTGTGTTTAACACAACTGGTGCCTTGTGTGTGTATCTGCCGATCCAGGGGGCCCAGTATTCAGAATTGGGTTTTATATTGTAAGGATTTCTGTCCCCAGCTAAGATCATACAGGAAACAAGGAAGCAATTCAAACTCATGAAATGGGACTTTTGCTTGGAAGTTTTTTTTTAGAAAAATAATTCATGGTCATTTGCAATAAACTCTACCCTATTCTAGATAATGGCAACAGATATATTTTGCCTCATTTATCCAGCTGCACACAGCGGATCTGCATGATGTGAAGAACTCAAAAGTATTCATAAGAGACTGAAGTTGTTTAAATTCTTGTTCATAATGTTTAATTAAAAAAGCTATAGTTATTACTTACTAACTTACTTTTCAACAAGCCAGCGGCGATCCTCTCCATTGAAAGAGTCTCCCAGAAGTCTTCTGAATTCACCTCACCATTGTAGGTTTCATGTGGTTCACTTATGTCACCGACTAGATGAAGAAAATAAATTACATTTACACAATTTAGCTGCAAACTAGAAAATGAACGTGTGACTTTTTTACCTGGCATGCTGAACACTCCCTTTCTGTGTAAATCCATCACAACAACTGGAGGATGATGACCACATTTTAGACATGAAAAGTTATAATCATGGTGGGTCAGTGCCTCAAAATATAAATATGCATGAAAAAACGTCCTTTGCAAAATGGAACGCACTGTTCCAACTGACACATGAGCCTTAGTGGGAATAAACATAAGAACATGTATCAGTGTTAGTTCAGGATAAAGTCTTAAGACTAATGTATTTTCCATTTAACAAATAACTAATTTAAGAAACAATACCTGCACAGAATTCCTTATAAAAATGCACAGAAAGACGGTTAGCAGCAGTTGATCATCAGAATTGTGAAGCCCATGCATCCAGTCCTGGTATCGGTAAAACATACTACAATTACTGCATTTCTTGCAATATGTGGATATTCCTGATGAGGTAAAAAAAAAAAAAAAAAAACATTTTTTAGGATATGTAAAATGATCACATGACAATTATGATGTATTGCATACTTAAACATACACTGCCCCAAATACTGTAGCAAGTTCAAACTAAATTAAAAACAATTACTGCACGGTAACAAGAACCTAGGTCTTAATGAATATTCACATACATATGTAACAACTGACAAACCAACAATGCCTACCAGTCACTACACCAGTGAGCATTGCAACTGTAGCATTTCTGGTGATGAGGATAGGAGCACTGAGGCGAACAGGTCCAGAGCACTGAGAGCAGAACTCCTCCTCAGGAATAAGATGTTTAGGAATATCTTCCTCCTTTACATCTTCGGTAAAAACATCTGATAGTGTCTCAGGAAGCTTTTTATTATAGTAAATATATTGTACCATCTGCCTCAGGCCTTCACCCTTCGGAGGATATTCCCACTGTTGGCCAGACATCATGACGTCCTCATGTTGTGATGATTCACTCACTGCTTCAGCTTGTGGCAGCGTAGTGAAGAGCTGCCGCTTCATTTGAAAGAGACACTATTTTCCAATACTCTTATGCAGGCATGATTTTCTACCTTTGAGACAAGGACAATGCAAAGTGTTTGTCTTGGAATTGTAATTAACCAAGACTCTGCCCAATCTACTCTAATGTGAAACCTTTGGCTCATATACGGATATGTAATACTTGTAGTCAGGGCCTCCAATAGTAACAAGGCTTGCAAAGGTGGCACCTTTACTTTTAGCCTGATCTCACCGTTTAAGGCATTGTTTTTTTCTTGTGTCACCAAACCATTTTTGCTCAACCATCTCAGTTAACATCTTCTGATAAATCTTCATTAGGTGCAATAGCACTGGAGTAGTCTCCTGACCTTAGATGAACACACGGTGTTCCCAAAAGGTCACTCCTTTGTGTTGCAGACATCCATTTCACACATAACCTTCTGTGATGAGCCCCAAATTTTTTTTGCCACATGAATGGGGATACAGGGCCCACGAAACATTTTAGCCACTACATATATCCCATTCTTTTTATCAGCACACTGTGCTGGTAGATGAGAAGTTGAAGTAATGGGATTTATGGCTTTATGTTTACGCTCAATGTGTTTTTTATGTATTTTTTGAATTCAGACTTACTCCACAGTGAGGGCAACTCACAGTGATTTTCTTTCTCTTGATCACTAGTGGAGCCGCTGATTCTACTGGACGAGCGACTGGTAGCTGTAAAGATGTTTCTTGTGCTGGACGAGCGACTGGTTGTAGATCAGCAGTAAAAGCAGACATGGGTTGTTTTTTGCAAAGATGCTCTTTTAAGGCACCTTTATTTATGTAGGTCTGTGGACACTTGACAGCAGTGAAAATGTTTGGCCTTTTGACCACAGTCAAGGCCACAGCTGTATATAACAATCTAAAATGGAGGTTAAAATTTTTTAATTGTTAATACACATTTTAAACCTTTTACACGTTTAGATATATCTTTTATAGACATTTTTTGAAGTGTTGCTTACACACTTCATGTTCAACAGATCTCAGTTTATGTCCAGCTATATGGGTCATTATTTGATGATACTGGCATGGCTTGTATGTGTCACATGAGCAGAAAGGGCATGTGAATAAATTAGCATCTTCACGGCAGCGCAGTGGTTGAGGATCTTTACCTCTCCGCTGAACTGTTATGTGCTGAAATAGCACAAAGATAAAATATCCACACATTTCTATTTAAGACACATTCTTTCCACAACATTTTACTAAACAATTAGCATTCTAAACTCACAAGGTAACTACCTGTTTAAACTTGATTAAAAATTGTAACTTAGTTAATTATTTAATTGATTCCTGAATTGACTAAAATGTGTGACAGGAAAGTTAAGCAAGCTGTCATTATCTACACTGGAGAGGTAAACCATGGTTTCGTGGCTAAAGCAATAGGCCTATATCAGTGAGAATAGAACATGTAGGCTAATAATGCATGATCCTAGATTGTGACTAAAAGGAAATTGTTTGGAGCTTTTAATAACTTAGTGGGGTAGCAAGCTAGAAAAGTAACACAAATTAATCAAAAACAAATTGGCAACAATACACTTACATTCATATGTACTGTAGGCGATCTCTCAGTAGCAGACGGCGCTTGTGCTTAATTTCCGCATCACTTGCTATACTTGGGTTGATGGGAAAAATGCATTTCGGAATCGCCTACTCAATTTGAGCAAATCAGAGAAAGAGATAGAAAAACACCTATTTCAGTTTGAAGATGCCCAAAAATTGGGAAAAGCCTCTTTTAGTTCCGCAGAGACCTCCTTCTCATATCGTGCGCCACTGATAAAGGCCAAAGTATAATTTGACCATCCGCATCCGCGCACCGTCCACATTATGTAATTTTCGTCGTCAAGAGGGTTCACGCACAGCCGTGCATCCATCCACGCGGTTTCAAAAAGTGCCGTGCCTGCATGCAGACAGGGTGCGTGGCTGTCCACAACGCATGCACGAGGTGAATGATGACAGAAGCGTTACTGCTCGTCGAGCTCGTCCGCCCTCTGAAAGCTGTGCGGATAAAGCTGTGTGAGACGGGACAGAACGTGGAATGTGAAGTATACCCGAGGCGGGCCTTAAAGCTCCTCCTTAACGGACACCTACAATGAATGTGGAATTGTTTTTTTTTTTGACAGCCCTAGTGTAACATGGTAGATCGATATAATAACACACATCCGATCATCTAATCGCTTGAATGTTCAAACCATAAAAAAAACAGCTGACAAAGTTTAGTGTAGACGCAAGGCCATGTGTTGAACCGGCGTTCATCTCCGTGTTTTGCTTTTATGCCACTGACTGGACGGGGCAGAGTCATGTGGCTACGCGTGGTAGTATGCTTTTAAGGGTGAAGTATTAACAGGATTAAATAACCGACATGGGAAAATTACGTCGGTTAGAGGTTCTGAATTTCGTTTTCGAGTACTTTTAGATTAATCGTCCAGCCCTACATAATTTACAAACCATCAAATGGTTAGTAATGTCTTATTTTGCCCAATAAAAGATATACAGGACTGAGACAACCTAATGGTGACTATATGATGACCTTTAATATGACTGATGAACCTGCCCTCGAGCCCATTCTTGTCTTTCTGTTGAAGTGAAAACTGTATGGCCTCCTCCACAGGCTTCAGCTTTCTCCTTCGCCTCGCACCTTCAGCCATCCTCTGTGTCTGCTTTAATAACAATAAGAACTGTTGGACAGAATATATGTGGAATATGTCTTCTGAGCATATGCTGAATATACTATTTTGACTGGTTATCTTTGTAAAAGTGCTTTGACACAATCTGTATTCTACAAAGCATTATATAAATAAAGATGAAACCAAGCCGAACCGTAACAATAGTAAACAGAACTGCCCCTCCCCTTCAGACTGTAGCCATGACAACAGATTATTATGATGGCTAGACTGTTCTATTACTTTAACAGTTACACTGACAAGCACTGTTCTCGTCTGATGTTACTCTTAATAGTTTTGATTTCTTCCACTGTCCTCATCTGTAAGTCGCTTTGGATAAAAGCATCTGCTAAATGAATAAATGTAAATGTAAAATGTAATAGACGAGACTTTTAGTGTAAACATGCTAGCGCCATTAGCATCACACGCTAGCTGCTTTATATAGAGCACTGAAGACACTCACGAACAAGCCAAACTGAGCCACAAACTCTCAGAGAAACGGTTTAACAGCAGTATTACTAACCTTTCATATAACAGTTAATAGTTGTCTCCAACAGCTTCACACCACAGATGTCTTCGCTTCAGGTGCACAGATTGTGTCCGGTCCAAACAGGAAGTTACAAACCGTCACACTTGCCCCGTGTACACAGGATTTATAATATTAATAATAATAATAATAATATATTTAAGTGACCATCTATGAAACGTTACATTAATAGCATTACATTAATTTACTGATATTAAACTGAGTAATTACAGCTTTGAAGTCACATTCATACTTTATATGATGATATTTAAGGAATATGTTTAATTTCACGATCATTATGCATTTATATAATCAAATACAATTTATAAATTATAGCAATTTTTTTTTTATAATTACCAAACTGCATTAACTTACTTGTACGGAGCTATTAGCGGCAGAATGTAGCCCCGTCCACCGCCGCCATTTTGTTTTCACAATTTCCCACCATTCTGATGCCGATCTATCCAATCAGCGGCCTCCAAACTTACAAAAGTGTACAATATGCAACGTCGATGACGTGGATGTAGTATACATGCAAATGTTGCTCACTGTAAAACCCGACAAGTTCACATAACTCAAAAAAATTGTTGAAACAGATTACATCGAAAATTTTAAGTCAAATTAACTTAATCTTTTTAATTCAATGAAATATATATTTTTAAGTGTCCGTTACCATATACTGTTATTGTTTGTAACTAGGTATTTTGAGTTTACAGTACATATTTATATTGGGTACAGATAACTTGAACATTTTCATTAGTTTTAAAATGAAATATTTGCATTCTTAAAATCAAATTGTTCATTTTTTTGTTAACTTATTTTTTTAATTATTTTTTTTTTTTACATTAATTGGGGACTCTTACACAGTCCTAGAATTATAATCCTCCTATAATTTAAAACTATAAATTTTGAATAAGGCAAAATAACCACAGAGACACTTTGGTGCAAGTAACTTGTTTATTAACCAAATATGACGTTCTTGAAATATCTCATATTATTGCAATGTAAACAAATACAAAATGCTCAAGACACATGAATGTGCCATGTGTAAACTTTCCAAATTGCCTCGACATTACTCAACATCCGGATCACTATACGTTTTCTAAAACAATTATTTAAAACATTTAACTGTAACAAATTGAAATTATAAAATAAAGATGAATGAAGTGTAACACGTATTACAAATATTATAAGTATAATAAAGCTTATCTTTAGTGTTTTGTTACGTACACAAAATAAAGCTGAAGTTTGTGCACTGCAATGTAAACAGATACAGAATCTCTCAGTCACACCAATGTGCAAGTATCCTATGCGAACATTCAGTCCTTCAACAAGCATTTAACATTAAAACTACTATAATATAAAACAATTCTGTAAGAGGTTTAATATACAAAACAGCATGGCAGTGTGCAATTGCCTGCTGCAAGGAAGCCATCATTTAACTTGCAGTTAACCCTATGTGCAAATTCCTATTGCCACCACACCATTCCACAATTTCAAAATTACCTGAGTGTATTATATTTGTAAATATGTCCTATGGTGTGACATTGCAAAGATATAAAAAATAACAATTAAACAAATAGCATGAGAAAGTTACAAATACCATTAAAGAGATTAAACTATTTTAAATAATGTTTTTCCCCACATTGTTTGTTGTCACACCATAGGACACATTTAGAATATTTGTCAATACAAATATATGTATTAGATACACAAACATATTACACAAGTACAAAAATTTACAAAACAGGACTTCATTCAACTTTATGGCATTAAAACTTCAGCAACAATATCTATAAAACCCATCTGTTAGATGTTTTACAGCAAGAAAAACAAATGTGCTTACACTACTGCTAACAGGTCATTTTTCAGACTCAAAACTCTAGGCCTCAACTTTCCATCCTCAAGACCCATCAAGACCTTTTGGACGAAGTCAAATGTGTTGAGCAATTGTTTTGGATAGTTAAGGTGCAGGGTGTATGTAAGTGCAAATAGAATGACGAATGCATCAGCCAGTGTGGAGGACTCAATAACAATGTTACCCTCAATCAGAACTGCAATCCTCTCTGGGCAGACAAAATGGGCATCTGATGATGTCTGATTGCTTAGGAGGAGCCCAAGTGGTACATCATTGGTGTTCAGTTCTTCAGTCTGCTCCACCTAAAGAAAACAAGAGAAACAATTACCCATTACTAAAATTTTTCTTAAAGCTGACACCAAACCTGCAGTCAAATACCAGGACAGTCCAAAAAAGGCAAACACAATCACAACCTACATATCTATTAAATCACAATCAGATCATAGGTTGGTTCAAATGTGACGGCAATTATTTTAATAAACTATAAACACTGCTGAATATGAACACTTACGTCCCACATCTTGAAAAAGCTAACATCACTCTCATGCATATACAGAGGGAGAGCCCGGAGTACCACAGCACGTCTAACATGGACATCAACTTGATCCTTTCATTGTCATAAAAAAAAATAAAAAAAAATCATTCAGTACAGATGCTAATCAGTATAGCCTCACAACACTATTCATGAACCAACCATTAGAGTTCAACTAAAGATAATTAAGCACCTTTACCAGGCATTGAGAATTGAACCAACTGACCTGGAGGTCATAAATCCTGAAGAGCTCATCCAGGAGTTCAGAAGCTTTTCCTGTCCGAGAAGCTTTTTTCCGAAACAGGCTCTGAAGCCGGGGGGTATGTTGGTCCAGTTGAACAAAGAAACGATTCTTTAGGTTGACATTCGTCACTCTGTGAAACTCAGCACAGATCTGTGAAAAAATTTGAACATTCAACACAACCACAACAAATAATTAAATGTAAAGATCTTGAATAGTTATAATAAAGAAAATATTTGTACCTGCGACTCTAATTTAAGGGCAGGCCATCGTTTCAGGATTTCATCAACTGGTATCTCATTACAGACGATCTCTTTGCGCCGCAAAGCAAAAGTGCTGTCCATTAACTTTGTGATCAGGACAAGATTTTTGTCAGCCATCTGAACTTCATCTATAATTCTTTGTCTTTGTTGTTCGAGGCTTGAAGCATCTTCACCTCTTGGGAAATTTGGAAGGAAATTAATCTCTGCCCTTTTTGGTCTTTTGATGTTCGTGTGAGGGGCATCTTTTTGGGGGTAGTTTTTACTCCTCTTTCCAGAATTTACAGCAACTTCCTGAGATCCAGCACAACTTAATTTTGTGCGGTAGTTGCCCATCTTAAATGTTAGGCTGTTCTTCCATCCATACCAACCTGCACAAGAGCCTGGCTCTTTTAGACAGGGATGCTTGTTGACAAGGGCTTCTGCTACCATAGAAATTTCCTTAACATTAGGGTATGCTTTATAGCCATGCATTTGTTCTGCTAGGGTCTCAAGAATGTTGTGCTTTTGTCCTCTATTTAACTTCAAAGTCTTTCCTGTTGTCTCGTATGCAGCATTTCCCTCAGCAAGTACAAGTTCTACTTCAAAAGAAAAAGTGGGCACTTGAAAAATGCAAGGCCACATTTCAGTCCTCTCTGGAATCCTTGCATGTGGCAATATTACTGTGTCATCAGATGCTACAGAACTAGCATCATTCTCAGATCGCACCACTATAAGGACAGCCTTCTGTGGAAGTTCCTCAATGTCTAAAAGGGAACATAGCTGCCCATTGAAGTCAGGATCTTGGTATGATAGGGTAAAGTCAATGGTGAGATCAAATTTCTCTTTTATCTTTGTTTTTGCTCTTCCACAGATGCTGGACGTGAAGATAAAGTCATCTTCCTCACAATGTCAGTGGATGTATGGACATGCAGGAAAAAGTTCTGCGCTTCCATTCCTGTAAAAAAAAAAAAAAA
Source organism: Carassius gibelio (assembly GCF_023724105.1). Lineage (NCBI taxonomy): Eukaryota > Metazoa > Chordata > Actinopteri > Cypriniformes > Cyprinidae > Carassius > Carassius gibelio. The sequence continues at coordinate 25,281,548 of NC_068383.1, read as the reverse complement.
AAAGAAAAGAAAAAAAAAGCTTGTCCTTGTTTTTCCCAACCTCATTTAACATGACTGTAAGTCAACATTTCTAAATGCATTTTAGACATCCAGGTGTTTGATCAAAATGAACCTTTTCTGTGTTAACACCAAATGTCCATCAATGTTGTATGCTGGGAGACTTACTGTGTCATTTAGTTCTGATAGCTCATGCACAGAGAAGTTGTCCAATGATGTCAGCTTAAATGATCTTAAATGCTCAATGTACCAGCACTCGTAGGACCTGCACATAAATTACACCGAGTTATTTACAAGAAGTATACGTTCAATCTTGCAAAAATTAGGAAGTCCCCCTGACTGTCCTGCAGAAACAAACATTCCATTCGCATAATCTGTGCCATCTATGGAGACCACTGATGTGCTATATATATTTTGGCTGTCTGTCTTGGTCTTTATGAAGTCTGCCGCCACTTGAGGTAGAGTAGTAACCTGCACAGAAGTAACACTTCTGGTTTGTATGTGGGGTTTGAAAAACGATGGGGCATTTATATTAAAAGCCATCATGGACTGATGCCTATCAGCAAGAGTCTTCAAGACATTTTTAAAATTTTGTGTGTCATGCATCACCCTTTTAAAAAAACGATGTTTCCCTTCGAACCTCATGGTCCACAGATGAACCAGAGGCCCAAAACGCTTGATCAGTTCCGGGTAATGTTCAATGTAATGGTGTTTTGGTCTGAGATTAAATTCTGGAAACACAGCGTTAAGAGCCTGTCTGTGATCACTTATTTTGGTCTGCAGGTACTGAAGGGATTCCTCTGTGAAAGAAGGAGATAACACAAGCTGGACAATTTCTTTAAGGTTCATTATTATGTCCCATGTTTCATTGCCTTCTGGGACCTTACTTCCTATCATCAAGGGTAATAATCTCAGCAAAGCAGAATTTTCATGTCCATTTCCTCCAATACTTAGTTTGGCAACAAAACTCTTTGGGATTGGCTGTGGCTTATCAATCTTGTCAAAATGCTGATACGGAAATGTGCGAATCTTTGTGTTCAGATATTCAAGCGTGAAATACTTCTGCCGAATCAATTCACGGATGCACAAAGCCAACTCAACAGGTACAACACCCTCAAACAAATCATGCAGTATATCTGGCGGGAAACCTGTAACGGTATGAAAATGCTGCAAAGCCTTGCTAAGAGGACACTCACCCACAACACCTAAATGAGCTACATTTTCTTCCTGCACAACTTTTTGGACATGTAGATCATGGGTTTCCTTCTTTCTCATGCTGAACTCTCCTTCAGAAACTTCGCTGATCTGTATTTGGTCTGTAGTACAGCAACAGAATCTGCAAACGTATTGTCCTCGAAAAGACTGCTCAAAGCCTGCAAGACCATGAGCAGCCAAGTTATCAGCTGCAACGCACAACACAGTGCCCTGAACACGCTGACCAAGGGTTTCAATGAAAATGCCATCCTGTTCAAGAGTTTGCAAGTCTTTCAACAAAGGTGACAGGATACTTTCATAACCACACCTCTGCACGTCAGATACTTTGCATAGCAGCGCTAGCTGTATGACATGTAGGCTGGACCTATACTTACTGGGTAGGTTTGCAAGCAACCAATATACTGCACAAAGCTTGTGGATTTTTCTGGATGTGCCTAAAAGATTTGCTATTTCAAGGTCATCCATATACAAAATGAGTGACAATTTCAGCTCTCCTGCTTCTGCCAAAAACTGGTTTTCTTTAAAATAGGTTCCATCTTCATGAGACATGTACATTCCTGGTGATGACGGGTTGCCTTGAATTTTTTCATTAAGATCAGTATTTTTAAACATAGCTTGAAGCATTTGTAGTACTGGAACATATACCACTGTGCATTCTCTCAAACCTACAGTGTATTGTACTGGCATTACCAAAAGGTAGTTGCTTCTCACAAATGTTTTCCTTCGCTTAGAAGTAGACAGCTCTGCACCTTCCGCAGTTGCGCTGACAAAAACATTACTTTTCATGATAGCTTCAACTAAATCATTAAGAAGGACATCACTGATTGACTGTTCGTGTTCTTGAAGAACCGTCAGAATAGAGTCTCTCACAAGAGGTTTGGACAGTAAGAATATCTGCCCCAAATTCTCAACTATGTCTTGTATTGCCGTCTCTGAAACATGAAGAATACTGTGCATTTTCAAGAACAAAGACGACAAGTTGCTTTTTAGTTGAGCTTGCAATTCACAAGTATCATAAGTCGACTCAAGAGGAATATAGTCAGGACTTTCATGCTCAGGAGGACTCTGAGGAAAGTCAGCAGCTTCAACTTGACCCAGCATTGTGGGGCTGTCAGTTTCTGTTAAGATAATATCATTCTTAAAATTTGACAAATGAGCATCAGCATCTGGATGATGCCTACTTTTGTGGGCATTGAAAGAGGTATACACATTACTGCAATAGTGACAGTCTTTATATGGACAATCCACCATCTCATGTTGTTTTAAATGTGCCCTTAAATGACTGGGGATAGTTTTCCCATTAAATGGCTGCTTGAAACCACATTTAGGACAGATGAATGAAACCCTTTCCATTGGATTGACATCATGCTCCATCTGAGTATGTATTCGTGATAAGTGTATTTTTAATGCATTTACAGTCTGAAATGTGCTAACACAGTCATCATGGACACATGGTAATGGACTGACTGAGGAAACACTGCTATGATGTAAACGATAATGTTCCAGTACATATGTCCTTTTATCAAAGGCAGCAGCACAAAGTTTGCACGTCCAAGCCATTGGATTTTTGCTTAAATGGTTCTATGTACACTGTCCGCATTCACATTTTAGTCACTATATTGCAATGTTTCCATTGTTGTTAATAGTTTTTCAACATACCGTACTGAAAACGCTGTATGCTGGCCAGCGCCTTCAGTTTTAACCTAAAAAAATGAAGATTCAAAAGTTAGTTAGGTTGCAGTGTTCACAAAAAACATTTATCAGTATACAGTCTGCTTTCTAAAGTGTTAAAAGCTAAATACCAGCATAGAAATGTGTAATAGATAATCTTAATAACACGCACTTCTGCATGGACATTGGTAAACTAACACAGTATGTAATGTATTTATCACTGTGGTACAATACAAGTTAAAGTAACAAACTCTGTAAAAAAAAAATTAAACATGCATATAACTTGTTAAAGTAAAAAAAAACGTAATTAAGGTAGCTTGTTTTAATCTGTGCTTTAACATTGACACTCTGGTAAACACACCAAGCCAACGAATTCGTTCCAAAATATCTATATTTACCCTATATATACCCTATATATATATAGGGACAACTGAGACCACCCAATTTTTCTAAGTAGGAAAACCCCTGCTCTAGCACATCACGTTTGTTGGTCGTCACCACAATTATTAATGATTTTTTATTTATTTTACCGCGAAACGCGAACCCCAACTGTGACTATGTTTAACAAGGATTATGTCATGTTAATTTCATGCCCGAATTCAATGATTACCGGTTTTCTAGTTTGCGATGGACATCATAAAATAAATCTACTTTCAAGACACCAAGTGTGCAGATAATTGTAAAACGACAGTCAAATATAGTGTTAATAGATTACTTACCAGATTAATGCTCCCAAAACCAAAATCGATATAACAGCAGACAGCGTGGTCAAAACGGAATAAAACTTTGTCCGATGATCTTCGTAAAATTGCTGCATGCTACAGCGCGTGTATTCACAGAATAATGCAACTGTGAAACCTGTTTCGCTATATTTTCTCAACTTTTCTCGACCAAAAAAAAAACGCACCCGAGTAAGCAGACCAAAATGGCGAACTCTCTCCCAGGCCCAGATGAGCATGTGCGTTGAATGCACATGGATGTGACGTCAGGCGGGATAGTGCTATGACAAAAATCAATTAAAGCGTTTGAGCACTGTAAACTTAAAAATAAAAAAATGTACACATGACACAGAAAATTTGAGACTAATGAACTTTTTTAAATTTTTAAGTTATTACAACCCATTTTATTTATCAAACCTTTACTGTTCGGTCTTACAGTGCTGTTTTGTGCTTGTCCCATGCCCAGACTTCTGATCTTCAATAATGAAAAAGAAGTGTAAAAAAATGATTCATCCATTTTTTTTAATATGATTGAATAAAGTATCAGTAAAGGAATCAGAACATAATTGGGGATTTTAAGGTCAGACAACTATTAATGTGATTTGATATACAAAATGTAGCTGTCCCACAGTATTGCCGTCATTTCCACCAAAACGCTGTAATGTCCTAAAAGATTGTTTGGGTAGTTTCTATGGGGATGAACAATGACATCACAGCACATGTCTGACATGGAGGAGTTTTTAAATTTCTTCAGCAACTTGGAGAAGAAAACTCAAGGTAAATATTGCTTGAAATGAAAATATTTTTATTGTATGTCATTTCCAAACATGGCGTAACATCAAATGAGTCTGTAAATAAATCGATTTTTTAAACACAAATAGATTTATTTTGCATGCATGGAATGCTTGCTACCAATTCATAGCTAATCTGTAATACTAGCTTGGATTTTTTTACAAAATACTGTAGGATTGTCATTTCCACCACATTACCTTCTTGGGTGGAAATGACAAAGGTGAGGTGGAAATGACATTTCTGCTTACAAGGTGCAATTCATAGAATGAGTGGTTACATATGAATATTTTATTTATTGAAATGTACAACGCTTCTGTTTTTATTCAAATATATATTTGTTGAAATTTTATTTTATCTATTTTTAAGATGCCGCAGAAGTCAACTGGAGAAAGGTCTCAGTGGTGCTCAAGTGAAAACAATTACCTGTATTGGGATCAGTCGCTTTTATTGGCCACTGAGAGATGATGTCATCTGGTACCAACCCATGGATATAATAGGCCTCATCCCTGAGCCCGTACCAGTGCTAAAACGGCACAAGGAGACTATGGCCCAATTCTATTTTATACCCCTTCCCTTATGGTTTAGTGATTTCTAATTATGTCTACGGCAGTTATCGACCTGATCAGACATATGCTGTGGCACTATCATGTCTGAAATTATATGAAGTTAGCAAATATTAGCGATTTTTTTGCAAACATTTCTTTGAGTAACATGACCATTAATATGAACTCACAATTGAATGTAACAAAACAAATGATTACTTTTCGTTAAGATCTTTATTTATGCCAAAAAAGCTTACATTTCTGTGTCTTTTTGTTTGCTGTAGCAGCCATGTTGCAGAGTTAATGCATACCCCTTTGTTTGAAGTGTGGTCCCGAAAAATCTTAATTTGAAGGGCTATCTGGCCCTTCTCCATACCCCTACACCTCCAACCAAAAGAGAGTCAAGATACCCCTACCCCTTCACCTGAACAGGCGAAACGTAGGGGTTGGGGTAGGGGAAAGGGGAAGGGCTAAGTGGTAGAATTGGGATTAGGCCTAAGACGGAAGTTTGGAAAGAAATCTACAAGATTTGGCCTTGAATCACATCTCTCTCTATTTCTCTCTCTCTCACACACACACACACACTCCCTCTCTCATAAACTCTTTCACACACACTACCTCACTTTCATGTACATTATCTCTCACACACATACCGTCTGGTCACCATAATTGCACTCTGGACAAGCCTCCATGTTACTCTCTCTCTCTCATACACGCACAGCCCTCGTGATCTAGGTGCTTTACAGTTCATGTTATATGATAATTTATATGTTATAGTTTAAGGTGTCTTTTAAATTTTCTCTTCAGAACATTGTTAATCTAAGAGACAGATTAGAATTGTACAATAACAAACTAACTCACATACAACGTGTGCATGCTCAAGATGCTTATTAGTTCATGTTACAATGTATTGACATGACTAACTTTTTAGGTGAAAAGAGCGGTATACAGATAGGTGAATTGTGTGAAAAATACTGTGTTTTTTTACACGCGAAACATGAACACGTTATATTGCACACTGTAAACACAATCAAAGCTTCAAAAAAGAGTGTACAACGGAACCTTTAAGAGCTGTTTGTGTGCAATGCTGCATAATTCTGGATAAATTGAGACCCTTTAATGAAACTTGCAGTTCTCTCACAATTCTGAAGAAAAATATATTAGACAACTAAACAAAATCTCATGGAAGTTATAAATGGATTGATTCAATGACTCACTCACTCACTCAATATTTATTTATGGTAATTTTATTTACTTATTATTGAATGAATCAGTGTTTTTCAATGAATCTCTTGAATGAATGATTCAAAGACAAATGCATTTTTAACAGCCACTTTCGCCGCCTAAGGAAAAAAAAAAGGTATAGATGGAATACCCAGGAACAGATGGTGGAATTGAACTTGAATTTGAGAACAACTACTTGATTCCTAACATTAGGTTTTATGATTCTGGAATTGGACTTGATTTTAGATTCCCAATTCTAGTGAAGTTACACTCTAAACATTATTTGTGTTTGTTTTATGATTTGACAGATGGGAACATGGAGATAATAACCACTGGAGATGAGGAGCCACAGGCCATGATGCTGGACTCCAGCACTGATACTAGCACTGATGACTGAAAAATAAAATAAAAATAACAAACAGCTCACCCCCTTTTCTGCAAAAAAAGACTGAATGTAGTATGTTAGCTAAGTTTGAGTAGATTGTTAAGTGGATAGGTTTTATTTTTCATAATTTAAAGTTCAAGATGCTCTGCCCTACGATCACATGGTAGAGTCTTGTTTGATTATTTGTAGTGCTGCCAATGCAACATGTTTATTTTATTTTGTTGTTTTGTTTTAGTTTTATGAAATGTTAATTCAAGTAAAGTTTGATACAACATAATAAGACTTCAGATCTGATGCTCTACTGAACAATGGGTGTAGGAGCAATGTAATGGGAAAATCATGTGACCTAATGTTTATTGGAGTGTCATTCATTAAGTGTATTGAGCTATTATTATGACAAAATGATTTGAATTTGAATTGTGTAAACGTGAACTATCTGCAAGTGTAATCTAACAAAATTGAATTTTAGGTGGTAGTTTAAATAGTTCTGAATTTTATTTTTTTATGAATATTGAACATTTGAAATTTAACAAACTGAAATGTTTTTATGGCTGAATTTTATAGACATGTATTTTCAATCAGCTAGTTTTTTTTTATTCTGAATTCTTATACTGCAAATATTAATTTAAAAAAATCAGTGTCAAAAATTCAAACTCAAAAATTCATATCTTACAGAAAGTAGGTCACAGGTCATCCACAGGGAAGAGTAGATGATCTCAGAAAAGTCGAACAGAGCATTTTAGCCAATTGGGGACTGCGGAAGTTTTCCAGCGCGAACGTAGTGGTGGTTCAAGGGGGTTCCTGTTGGTGGAGTTAACATGGATATTCATTAGTTCCCTTATTGTGAGCGTGTCCTGGAAACAACGTGCAAACTAATGGAACTGAAAATATCAGTGCACGCTCGTCAAACCTGACTTAATGGTGCCAAACTCTGCTCTCCAGTCACTTACCGAATTTAATATCCTCTGAGATTCATTAAAGTTAATATTTCAATAATTTAACAACACTCTTTAATGTTGACAGTTCTCTGATATGTATTAATAGTAACATGGCATGCAGGTTAACAAATAAAATGTAATCTTTAAGTATGTTTACGGTTTAAAATTATACTCAAAAAACGATATTGTAGATCACATAAATATTACATTCATTAAATGTTACTATGACACGTACAGAAGTAATTGCTTTATGAATTTAACTCAAACTGAAAAGACAAGGAAAGTTGTGTGAAAGTAAGCATGGAATGAAGTAATGCAAAATGAGGTGAGTGTTTGAGATATTTATTGTCTCTCGTTGAGAACAGCTTCCATGTATGTCCAGTTCATACAATGATCAGCTACTGTACCAGTGACTTCAGCTCTCTCGTCCAGTCTGAAACAGACAGTGACTTTACATGATGATCAATATATGTGGAAACATCACAAAAGCAAATCAAAGCCATATTATAACATTGGTCATGATGAGACATGACTTCTTATCCAAATGTAAAAATAATATTCTTGGAGTAGCTGCTGACCTATGTCCAAGAAGACTGCCTCAGAACACTACTTTAAGGTTTATGCACCATTTTATTAAACCAATTACAAATGAGATTGATTACAATGTTGACATTTTCACTGCAAGAAAATTGTTTTCAGTAGCCTATGTATGTGACTTATATAAGTAACAGAAACAGTGGCTACATACAAACTAAACATTTTATAAATGACACAGGATAGCTAGCCTATAGCTATATTTATTAGGCGGCATATATATTTGTTTCAAGCATTGTCATGAATACATTGCAGTAATAGTCACCAGTAGCCTAACTTAGCTAATCATACTATTCAAACAGTAATTAATGCCCCACAAATGGAATTTATAAAAAGCTAAACACATAAAAAAAAAAAAGATTAAGAAACTATATATCCCAAGGTTAGCATAGGTTATTCGCTTATTGTTTTTTCTGTGTGCCTACAATCAATCAATCAAATCAGCTTACTGACGATTAATATTACACAAACTGCATTGTTTTGACACTGTTCAGTCACTGTTCAGTGCTTAAGATAGACACTAAGTTACCTTTTCAAAATAATCCAAGTAGTGATTTGAGGAGCGTGCACTGATTAGGGAACTAATGGATATTCATGTAAACTCCGGGAACAGTTTTTCACGGGAACCGAATATATTACACAACATCGGACGTGAACGGTGCGACGCGACCCGTGAAATCCCCAACAGCACACGGATTCCCCATCCTATTTCTGACCTAGTCCCAGCTCTTTGCAACAGTCGCTTCAAGCACTGTGTTGCGTCGCGCCGCTCGCGTCCTTTCTGTGTAACATAGGCCTTGTAGACACGGTGGCGTTCTAATCAATTTTACACAAAATATACTTTAAAACAAACACCAGAGACCGCTTAGACAAATGTCTCACGTACTGAGAACGCTAACCTAACATATAAACACAAAATCATTTATGTTTAACAACACTGAAAAAAACTATAAGTAAATTTACTTAATTTTTATTTGGCAAGTTTTTGGCCTTGGAAATTAAGTAAATCTACTTCACTAAGTTAAGTAAAAATAAAAAACTGAATAAGTACATGTAACTTGACCTGTTAAATTTTATTGAGTAAATTTCACTTACAAATCTGATATAATTAAGTAAAATCAGTTGTTCTTTTAAATACATTTTACTTGTTTTATGCAGTGCTGGTAATTAATTTAAATTTAATTTTACTGTTATAATGTCACAAAATAATACCATGACGATATGTAGTTAAGAGTCTTTTATTAGGAACAAATAATGCAAGAAATAGCCAGCACACAGAAATATATGATGCTTAAGATCACTTTAAAATCTTTAAACAGCTTAAGCAACAGTAAATATCCATCTTCAATGGCATATTAAACACATTACAACTCCAACATTAGCAGTTCTATGCATAGATATGACAGCTTCTTAATCTCTGTATCAAAACATAACTAACAGATTGCAGTTAAATAAAACCTGTTAACTAAGCCCCTGACCCCACCCCACAAACAAGAAAACTCCTTGGCCAAACGACTTTGGAAAAGTTTAATAAAAAACCTGAAACAGAAATTCAATAAATTATTTTTTCAAAACAGTTTTATCAAATAAGGGTAACCCACATTATCAACTCTGTTGTTGTAATACAACAGAATAGTGCATGCAACTAATACAAATGTTAATGGAAATGGAAATACAATTAACATTTTGTGTGTTTATTGAGGGTACAGTTCTCAAATTCAAATATTAAACCAAAATAAGTGAGTCAAAAAGGCAGTTAAACGCCTAAGTACATCCAGAGTACGGAAACTTGTCAAGTAAGCAGCTTGTTTTTCAAAGACCGAACTTTAGGAGAGAGCTTAAGTCCATCCAGATCCAGAAACAGCTTCTGAAAAACCTCAAAAGTCTACTTGAGCTTTGAGGGATACTGTAGATTTAAGGCCTAAATCAGTCCCATCAGGAGAGCACAAGCTTTAGCAGTATTTTCACATTTACTTAGAACCTTGCTTCCTTCAAGAACAATGGAAACCACTGGCTCTCCATTTCGGTTTCCATGGACAAGAATCATCATGACATCTTCTGTGAAGTCTTCTTCAGTGCCATCCTTATGTGACCCAGGAGGATGATGGGGAAAAACAATTTCAAGTGTTAATAACATCATAAGCTATACTGTTGTATAAACAGTTGAAAAATGGTCAGGACAATTTTATAGACTAGATAAAAATGTTTAGCGTAACATGTCTGGGACTTACATTGCCATCTTTGAACAGATTCTCTGCCCCCTCACCAAGATATTCAATGAGACTGCGGATCACACCATCCCGTAGTTTTTCAATGGTATTGCACTGTGAAGATATGTATTTCTAATAATCAATACTGATCAAAAGAAATCTAATTTTAGAATACTTGTAAAAAGTATAAAATTTTTTAACTTTATAAAAATGTTTAAATGGTTTCAATAAGTACAACAGACAGAAGCAGCATTTGTGAATGATGACATACAAAATTATGGCAGCCAATACACAAATTAACATTACAGAATGCTTAACTGGTTTATACAGGTACTGGTTTCATACCAGAGTCAACACACTGAGTGTTGACTGTATCCTGACTCCTGCAGCACCTCCCTTAGCTTCTAAAAGCTCCAAGAGTTTCGGTGTGTAGCCATCGAGTTTCGACATAAAGACTTGTTCCAGGGGTACAGCCGTAATTCTTCAGAATTCCTCCTTTATCTGTATGAGGTTAAATAATACATAGACAAAAGTATCTTTATATAAACAGCAAACAATCAAAATATGATATCAATTCAGTATCTTCAGGTGTTTGACAAGTGTAATTTTGAAGAATGGATGGTTTGAAATGTTCAAGTGATTGAGGAGTATGCTTCCTGCTTTTATGAGATGCAAAAGTTGAATATATATTTGTTCTGTATTCACAATTATTGAAAACACAGGTCACTGTTTCATACTTTTTTTGATGACATCGAATGTGCTCAAAGTATTGTTTTTCTGAATGGTTACTTACTGAATTACAAACAAGACACTTAAATGAGAGCGCCTGTGTAGAATCCAATGACTCTCTGTGATCTCTAGACAAATGAGAGTGCAGGGCACTCCAGGTCCTGAAGCAACAAACCCAATCAGAGTATGGGCACAGAATTGAGCGGCTTTGTGTGCTGTGCCAGTGCTGTAGTCGGTAATGTTTTAGAAGTTCTGTTCTTTTCAATACAGTAAAGTTACATTTTTTGCACATCCACCTCATCAGTTCACATTAAACTGCTTAAATCAAGATCAAAAATATGAACTACCCCTGTGTGGACATATCATTCCATTCAGTCTCTCACTTCTGTCCCTTTCAACCAGTTTGCAGCAAAGACAGCACGAATGACTGGAGGCACGTGATAAACATTCTGCAATTAAGAAAACACACAAAATAAATTGGTTAACAGCATATTTTTAAACTTAATGTTAATTAGTATTTGCATTCACATAATTAAATTTGATGAAACGAATGAGGATCTTTTTAATCACTACAGAACCAGTGGCTATCTTTGAGATTTACTTTTTTGGGGCTGTCCAGATGATGTGCATAACGAGACTAGTCTTTGTAAAGAGATCACACAAAACTTGTGTAAAAAAAAAAAAAAAAAGAGAAAAAAACGAAACGTCATCACTATATTAAACCAAATCAAACTGATTAAAACATACTGCATCACAGTTCACCTTGCCATATTCTTGCATTAAACTACATTAATTTAGTTAATCGTGTCATATTTTAATAATCTTTAACTCGTTTTGATATAAAAAGGGAACGAGTTATGGTAATTTACAAAGTGGACACGATTGAGTAAAAAAAAGGGACAAACAACGCACGATTTAGTAAAGTAATTAGAGATTGGGGGAATGATTTATATTGTGCACGATTTATATAAAAGGTGGATGAAAACGTGTTCACCAATTGTTAATTCGTGGCCGTGACATATACAGTATATTTTTCTGAAGAGCAATGCACAAACATACAATTCACATATTTATGTTAAATTCGTTTTGCTACGTAGACTGTAACATTAGCTTATATGGCGCTCGTTTACAAAGCTGACTCAATAACGCGCTACACTTTTCAAAGGTACAGAATAAAGTGATGACAACACAATCATATAATGAAATATCGTTTCTTGAATAAATTCAATGTAAAAATCCATAATATAATGCGGTTTTAAATATAACTTATCTGTCGAGAACTGATGGAGATCATGGAGAAGCCTTCGATCGTCGCGGGTTTTCTTTCCACGCATGCGCAGATTCCTTGCTTTAAATTTTACATCATTTTTTATTTTTATTTGCTTCAAGTACTTTATTAATTCGAGTAAATATGCTAGATAATCACAAGTCAAATTTACTCCTCTGTTGGATGTATAATATTTACAAGAAAATATTGAGTATATACTTAAGATTTTACTTAGTTTTTAATTTTACTAATATATTTTTAGTAAAGGTGCATGATTTTTTCTGTTTTATTTACTAAGCCATAAAATAATTTTTTACAGTGAATCACTTACCTCCGGGCGATTCATGATCAGAGTCAGAGCGTGGCAACCCCTTGAACCACCACTACATTCGCGCTGGAAAACTTCCGCAGTCCCCAATTGTCTAAAATGCTCTGTTCGACTTTTCTGAGATCATCTACTCTTCCCTGTGGATGACCTGTGACCTACTTTCTGTAAGATCTGAATTTTTGAGTTTGAATTTTTGACACAGAATTTTAGAAAACTGAATTTGAAGTTCCGAATTTCTTCATCTTGAAAACTTGAATCTGAATTTTTTTTTAAATGAATATTTGCAGTATAAGAATTTAGAACAAAAAAAAAATAGCTGTTTGAAAATACATGTCTATAAAATTCAGCCATAAAAACATTTCAGTTTGTTAAATTTTAAATGTTCAATATTCGTTTAAAAAAAATCTAATTAAGAACTATTTAAACTACCACCTAAAATTCAATTTTGTTAGATTACACTTGCAAATAATTCAAATTTACACAATTCAAATTCAAATCATTTTGTCATAATAATAGCTCCATATAAGTGGGGTTAAAAACACCTGTGGGGTGTACGTGAGGAAGGGAAGAATGGGGGTGAGTGCTGGAGCACATATTATGTTGACCGTTAAAAGCCTGTACAAAGCTGTACAAATAAAACAACGTTTAAGCTTTTAAGGAATCGCGTCACGAAAGTTATTCCTCCATTCAGCTCCTTAGCGGTCTTTGGATATGTTTGCTGCTAATAATCATCAAACAATTGGACATTCAAGGCAGCAGGATCGACAGCTTCGGATATGTTTGGTTTGCCGCTGTTGAACTGGTAGGACATTGGGTTCTCACGTATTTGCAGAGATGTATAAAGTACTAGAGAACCATACTTGAGTAAAAGTACAAGTGCTCTATCAAAAAAGTGACTTGAGTAGAAGTAGAAGTGCTCTTTAAGCACCACACTTAAGTAGAAGTACTAAAGTATTCAACATTTTTTGTACTTAAGTATTGCAAGTAGTCTATTTTAAAATTTACTACTCAAGTACTGAAAGTAAAAGTAGAAGTATTGTGTTATGTAGCTATTAAAGAAAGTAGTCAAAAGTTTGAACATATTGTTTTTACTATTTCAAATGATTAACCTAAAGGACAATCACAATTCCTTTGACTGTAACTACTTGTAAACAAAAAAAGGTTAAGTTACTAGGGTTAGACTGCGGTCAAGCCAGCCGCACTTCAGAAAAACACCGTCAAGCCAGCCGCGAGTGAAATTTAGATGCGCGTGTATTACTATAATAACGGCAATAGCAAGAACAACAGAGAGGGAACGCGCTTTCAGAGCGCTTTTCATCTATACGTTCAGATTTGATAAATGACGACCTTTTTTGCCCATCTGCTCTAATATTCGTGTAACTTATTGTTTTCCTTGACTGCTATGTATTACTATAATTTTCAGCCTTTCAAAGCATTACAATTATTAGTAGAAAACGAGATATGGGACATTCATTGATTTAGAAGACACTTTTTTATGATGAGAAATAAGCAATTAAAGGTCAGTTCTTAAAGAAGACATCCCATACTATATCCATACCTCACATAAAACCATTTTACAGGAGCCTTTTAGAGATATAGGATAATATTACACTTTACAAGTCTTTTAAGATCCCATTTTTTTTTTTTCAAGTTTATTTGTATAGCGCTTTTTACAAAATAAATCGTTACAAAGCAACTTTACAGAAAATTATGTTTCTACAATATTTAGTAGTAGCTAGTAGTTAGTGCACATTTGACAGGATTTTAGAAAAAATAATAATAATGATACAAGACGTAGTCAGCTAGACGATGAACTATCAATATTATTAAGTTATTATATGATTCAGTCACACATTTAGCAATAATTGTTAGTTCTGTTTGTTGATTCAAGGTTAGCATCATCTGGGGTCCTCTGAGGGTCAGCATCATCTCTTCTCAGGTGTTCTGGATCCAGACTGGAGCTTGTTTAAATCCTAGTTACCACGGGATGTAATCCCGTGGCGAAACATAGAAACAAAATACAGACATCATTAGCATAGCTGCTGATCCAACAAAGTAAAATTAGTTTAACCCAAGCTAATGAATAAAAATGCAACTTTGAACAGATGCAACTACACTCACAATTAAAAAGAAACATTATTCGAATGCTTGGCGAAAGAGATGTGTTTTTAATCTAGATTTAAACAGAGAGAGTGTGTCTGAACCCCGAACATTATCAGGAAGGCTATTCCAGAGTTTGGGAGCCAAATGTGAGAAAGCTCTACCTCCTTTAGTGGACTTTGCTATCCTAGGAACGACCAAAAGTCCAGCGTTTTGTGACCTTAGGGTGCGTGATGGATTGTAACGTGGTAGAAGGCTAGTTAGGTACGCTGGAGCTAAACCATTTAGGGCCTTATAGGTAAGTAATGATAATTTGTAACTGATACGGAACTTAATAGGTAGCCAGTGCAGAGACTGTAAAATTGGGGTAATATGATCATATTTTCTTGACCTCATAAGGACTCTAGCTGCTGCATTTTGGACGACCTGTAGCTTGTTTATTGAAGAAGCAGGACAACCACCTAGAAGTGCATTACAATAGTCCAGTCTAGAGGTCATGAATGCATGAACTAGCTTTTCTGCATCAGAAACAGATAACATGTTTCGTAGCTTGGCAATGTTTCTAAGATGGAAGAATGCAGTTTTTGTAACATTGGAAATATGATTTTCAAAAGACAAATTGCTGTCTAATATAACACCCAGATTTCTGACTGTAGAGGAAGTAACAGTACATCTGTCTAGTTGCAGATTGTAATCTACAAGATTCTGTGGATTACAATCTGCAACTAGAAAAAAACAAGTAGAAAAAAACAATGGTCAGTTCTTATAAGGGACATCGCATACTGTATGCAAACTTCATATCAAACCATTCTACTGCAGCATTTTGGAGATATTGGACATTAGTACACTTTAAAGGGCCATAAAAGATCCAATGTCTAATAAGTAGAAAAAACAATAGTTGGTTCTTATAAGGGACGTCCCATACCATATGCACACCTCATATCAAACCATTGTACAACAGCATTTTTGAGATATGGGACATTATTACACTTTAAAGGGTTATAAAGATCACATTTCTAATAAATAGAAAAAAACAATGGTCAGTTCTTATCAGGGACGTCCCATACTATATACACAAAAAATCATTTTGCTGCAGCATTTTTGAGATATCGGTCCATATGGCGATTTAGAGGGCTATAAAGACCCCTATAGCGGAGTACAAAACTTTTTATCCACGGGAAGAAGGAGGCGAAAACCGGCCGTCAATCAAATGAAGCTTTTAATTACAAAATAAACACAAAACACTGCGACAGCCCTTCACGGACGACTGTCGCTTACAAACAAAAACCAAACACAAACTAAAATCATGGCCTGGCCTGGCCTGGCCCTCTCTCGTTGTTCACTGTCGTCGCCCCTCTTTTGTATCCTTCCATCTCCACCGCGGGACGCGAGACCAGTGAGTGGAGCAGGCGTCGCTCATTTCCAGTCACTCCACTGGCCTCGTTCCGTTCTCATGGCTCGCGGCCCCGCCCCACTCATCACAACCCTATTTCTAATAAGTAGAAAAAAAACAAAGGTCAGTTCATATAAGGGACATCCCAAATTATATGCAAACCTCATATCAAACCATTTTACTGCAGCATTTTTGAGATATGCGTCCATATCGCGATTTAGAGGGCTATAAAGTCAACATTTCTAATAAGTAGAAAAAAACAAAGGTCAGTTCTTACCAGGGACGTCACATACTATATGCACCCTTCATATGAAACCATTTTACTGCAGCATTTTTGAGATATGGGACAATACAATGATTTAGAAGGCGATAAAGACACCATTTCTAATAAGTAGAAAAAAACAATAGTCAGTTATTATCAGGGACATCCCATACTATATGCACACTTCATATGAAACCATTTTACTGCATCATTTTTAAGATATGGGACAATACAATGATTTAGATGGCTATAAAGACACCATTTCTAATAAGTAGAAAAAAACAATAGTCTGTTCCTATAAGGGATGTCCCATACTATATGCACACCTCATATAAAAACCTTTTACTGCAGCATTTTTGAGATATGGGTCCAAATGGTGATTTCGATGGCTATAAAGACACCATTTCTAATAAGTAGAAAAAAATAATGGTCAGTTCTCATCAGTGACGTCCCGTACTATGAGCACATCTCATATCAAACCATTTTACTGCAGCATTTTCCAGAAATGGGAAATTACACTTTAACGGGCTGTAAAGATCCCATTTCTAATAAGTAGAAAAAAACAATGGTCAGATCTTATAAAGGACATACCATACTATATGCACACCTCATATCAAACCATTTTACTGCAGCATTTTCGATATATGGGACATTATTACACTTTAAAGGGCTATAAAGATCCCATTTCTAATAAGTAGAAAAAAACAAAAGTCAGTTCTTATCAGGGACATCCCATACTATATGCACACCTCATATCAAACCATTTTACTGCAGCATTTTCAAGATATGGGACATTATTACACTTTAAAGGGCTATAAAGATCCCATTTCTAATAAGAAGAAAAAAAGAATAGTCAGTTCTTATCAGGGACGTCCCATACTATATGCACACATCATATCAAACCATTTTACTGCAGCATTTTGGAGATATGGGTCCAAATGGTGATTTGGAGGGCTATAAAGACATAATTTCTAATAAGTAGAAAAAAACAACGGTCAGTTCTTATCAGGGACGTCCCATACTATATGCACCCTTCATATGAAACCATTTTACTGCAGCATTTTTAAGATACGAGACATTTTTACACTTTAGAGGGCTATAAAGACACCATTTCTAATAAGTAGAAAAAAACAAAGGTCAGTTCTTATCAGGGACGTCACGTACTATATGCACCCTTCATATGAAACCGTTTTACTGCAGCATTTTCGAGATATGGGACATTATTACACTTTAAAGGGCTATAAAGATCCCATTTCTAATAAGTAGAAAAAAAGAATAGTCAGTTCTTATCAGGGACGTCCCATACTATATGCACACTTCATATCAAAACATTTTACTGCAGCATTTTTAAGATACGAGACATTTTTACACTTTAGAGGGCTATAAAGACACCATTTCTAATAAGTAGAAAAAAACAAAGGTCAGTTCTTATCAGGGACGTCACATACTATATGCACCCTTCATATGAAACCATTTTACTGCAGCATTTTCAAGATATGGGACATTATTACACTTTAAAGGGCTATAAAGATCCCATTTCTAATAAGTAGAAAAAAACAAAAGTCAGTTCTTATCAGGGACATCCCATACTTTATGCACACCTCATATCAAAACATTTTACTGCAGCATTTTCAAGATATGGGACATTATTACACTTTAAAGGGCTATAAAGATCCCATTTCTAATAAGTAGAAAAAAAGAATAGTCAGTTCTTATCAGGGACGTCCCATACTATATGCACACCTCATATCAAACCATTTTACTGCAGCATTTTCAAGATATGGGACATTATTACACTTTAAAGGGCTATAAAGATCCCATTTCTAATAAGAAGAAAAAAAGAATAGTCAGTTCTTATCAGGGACGTCCCATACTATATGCACACATCATATCAAACCATTTTACTGCAGCATTTTGGAGATATGGGTCCAAATGGTGATTTGGAGGGCTATAAAGACATAATTTCTAATAAGTAGAAAAAAACAACGGTCAGTTCTTATCAGGGACGTCCCATACTATATGCACCCTTCATATGAAACCATTTTACTGCAGCATTTTTAAGATACGAGACATTTTTACACTTTAGAGGGCTATAAAGACACCATTTCTAATAAGTAGAAAAAAACAAAGGTCAGTTCTTATCAGGGACGTCACGTACTATATGCACCCTTCATATGAAACTGTTTTACTGCAGCATTTTCGAGATATGGGACATTATTACACTTTAAAGGGCTATAAAGATCCCATTTCTAATAAGTAGAAAAAAAGAATAGTCAGTTCTTATCAGGGACGTCCCATACTATATGCACACTTCATATCAAAACATTTTACTGCAGCATTTTTAAGATACGAGACATTTTTACACTTTAGAGGGCTATAAAGACACCATTTCTAATAAGTAGAAAAAAACAAAGGTCAGTTCTTATCAGGGACGTCACATACTATATGCACCCTTCATATGAAACCATTTTACTGCAGCATTTTCAAGATATGGGACATTATTACACTTTAAAGGGCTATAAAGATCCCATTTCTAATAAGTAGAAAAAAACTAAAGTCAGTTCTTATCAGGGACATCCCATACTTTATGCACACCTCATATCAAAACATTTTACTGCAGCATTTTCAAGATATGGGACATTATTACACTTTAAAGGGCTATAAAGATCCCATTTCTAATAAGTAGAAAAAAAGAATAGTCAGTTCTTATCAGGGACGTCCCATACTATATGCACACCTCATATCAAACCATTTTACTGCAGCATTTTCAAGATATGGGACATTATTACACTTTAAAGGGCTATAAAGATCCCATTTCTAATAAGTAGAAAAAAAGAATAGTCAGTTCTTATCAGGGACGTCCCATACTATATGCACACCTCATATCAAACCATTTTACTGCAGCATTTTTAAGATATGGGACAATACAATGATTTAGATGGCTATAAAGACACCATTTCTAATAAGTAGAAAAAAACAATAGTCTGTTCCTATAAGGGATGTCCCATACTATATGCACACCTCATATCAAAACCTTTTACTGCAGCATTTTTGAGATATGGGTCCAAATGGTGATTTCGATGGCTATAAAGACACCATTTCTAATAAATAGAAAAAAATAATGGTCAGTTCTCATCAGTGACGTCCCATACTATGAGCACATCACATATCAAACCATTTTACTGCAGCATTTTCCAGAAATGGGAAATTATTACACTTTAACGGGCTGTAAAGATCCCATTTCTAATAAGTAGAAAAAAACAATGGTCAGATCTTATAAAGGACATACCATACTATATGCACAAATCATATCAAACCATTTTACTGCAGCATTTTTGAGATATGGGTCCAAATGGTGATTTGTAGGGCTATAAAGACATAATTTCTAATAAGTAGAAAAAAACAATGGTCAGTTCTTATAAAGGACATGCCATACTATATGCACACCTCATATCAAACCATTTTACTGCAGCATTTTCGAGATATGGGACATTATTACACTTTAAAGGGCTATAAAGATCCCATTTCTTATAAGTAGAAAAAAACAATGGTCTGTTCCTATAAGGCACGTCCCATACTATATGCACACCTCATATCAAAGCATTTTACTGCAGCATTTTTGAGATATGGGTCCAAATGGTGATTTGGAGGGCTATAAAGACATCATTTCTAATAAGTAGAAAAAAACAATGGTCAGTTCTTACAAAGGACATGCCATACTATATGCAAACCCCATATCAAACCATTTTACTGCAGCATTTTTCAGATATGGGACAATACTATGATTTAGAGGGCTATAAAGACACCATTTGTAATAAGTAGAAAAAACAATAGTCAGTTCTTATCAGGGACGTCACATACTATATGCACCCTTCATATGAAACCATTTTACCGCAGCATTTTTGAGATATGGGACAATACAATGATTTAGAAGGCGATAAAGACACCATTTCTAATAAGTAGAAAAAAACAATAGTCAGTTCTTATCAGGGACATCCCATACTATATGCACACTTCATATGAAACCATTTTACTGCAGCATTTTTAAGATATGGGACAATACAATGATTTAGATGGCTATAAAGACACCATTTCTAATAAGTAGAAAAAAACAATAGTCTGTTCCTATAAGGGATGTCCCATACTATATGCACACCTCATATCAAAACCTTTTACTGCAGCATTTTTGAGATATGGGTCCAAATGGTGATTTCGATGGCTATAAAGACACCATTTCTAATAAATAGAAAAAAATAATGGTCAGTTCTCATCAGTGACGTCCCATACTATGAGCACATCACATATCAAACCATTTTACTGCAGCATTTTCCAGAAATGGGAAATTATTACACTTTAACGGGCTGTAAAGATCCCATTTCTAATAAGTAGAAAAAAACAATGGTCAGATCTTATAAAGGACATACCATACTATATGCACAAATCATATCAAACCATTTTACTGCAGCATTTTTGAGATATGGGTCCATGTGGCAATTTAGAGGGCTATAAAGACCCCATTTCTAATAAGTAGAAAAAAACAATGGTCAGTTCTTATAAAGCACATGCCATACTATATGCACACCTCATATCAAACCATTTTACTGCAGCATTTTCGAGATATGGGACATTATTACAATTTAAAGGGCTATAAAGATCCCATTTCTAATAAGTAGAAAAAAACAATAGTCAGTTCTTATCAGGGACGTCCCATACTATATGCACCCTTCATATGAAACCATTTTACTGCAGCATTTTTGAGATATGGGTCCAAATGGTGATTTGGAGGACTATAAAGACACCATTTCTGATAAGTAGAAAAAAACAATGGTCAGTTCTTAAAAAGGACATGCCATACTATATGCACACCCCATATCAAACCATTTTACTGCAGCATTTTTGAGATATGGGACAAAACAATGATTTAGAGGGCTATAAAGACAACATTTCTAATAAGTAGAAAAAAACAATAGTCAGTTCTTATCAGGGACGTCCCATACTATATGCACCCTTCATATGAAACCATTTTACTGCAGCATTTTTAAGATACGAGACATTTTTACACTTTAGAGGGCTATAAAGACACCATTTCTAATAAGTAGAAAAAAACAAAGGTCAGTTCTTATCAGGGACGTCACGTACTATATGCGCCCTTCATATGAAACCGTTTTACTGCAGCATTTTCGAGATATGGGACATTATTACACTTTAAAGGGATATAAAGATCCCATTTCTAATAAGTAGAAAAAAAACAAAAGTCAGTTCTTATCGGGGACTTCCCATACTATATGCACACCTCATATCAAACCATTTTACTGCAGCATTTTCAAGATATGGGACATTATTACACTTTAAAGGGCTATAAAGATCCCATTTCTAATAAGTAGAAAAAAATAATAGTAAGTTCTTATCAGGGACAACCCATACTATATGCACACATCATATCAAACCATTTTACTGCAGCATTTTTGAGATATGGGTCCAAATGGTGATTTGGAGGGCTATAAAGACATAATTTCTAATAAGTAGAAAAAAACAATGGTCAGTTCTTATAAAGTACATGCCATACTATATGCACACCTCATATCAAACCATTTTACTGCAGCATTTTCGAGATATGGGACATTATTACACTTTAAAGGGCGATAAAGACACCATTTCTAATAAGTAGAAAAAAACAATAGTCAGTTCTTATCAGGGACATCCCATACTATATGCACACTTCATATGAAACCATTTTACTGCAGCATTTTTAAGATATGGGACAATACAATGATTTAGATGGCTATAAAGACACCATTTCTAATAAGTAGAAAAAAACAATGGTCAGTTCTTATAAAGGACATGCCATACTATATGCACACCTCATATCAAACCATTTTACTGCAGCATTTTCGAGATATGGGTCCAAATGGTGATTTCGATGGCTATAAAGACACCATTTCTAATAAGTAGAAAAAAATAATGGTCAGTTCTCATCAGTGACATCCCATACTATGAGCACATCTCATTTCAAACCATTTTACTGCAGCATTTTCCAGAAATGGGAAATTACACTTTAACGGGCTGTAAAGATCCCATTTCTAATAAGTAGAAAAAAACAATGGTCAGATCTTATAAAGGACATACCATACTATATGCACACCTCATATCAAACCATTTTACTGCAGCATTTTCGAGATATGGGACATTATTACACTTTAAATGGCTATAAAGATCCCATTTCTAATAAGTAGAAAAAAACAAAAGTCAGTTCTTATCAGGGACATCCCATACTATATGCACACCTCATATCAAACCATTTTACTGCAGCATTTTCAAGATATGGGACATTATTACACTTTAAAGGGCTATAAAGATCCCATTTCTAATAAGTAGAAAAAAAGAATAGTCAGTTCTTATCAGGGACGTCCCATACTATATGCACACCTCATATCAAACCATTTTACTGCAGCATTTTTAAGATATGGGACAATACAATGATTTAGATGGCTATAAAGACACCATTTCTAATAAGTAGAAAAAAACAATGGTCAGTTCTTATAAAGGACATGCCATACTATATGCACACCTCATATCAAACCATTTTACTGCAGCATTTTTAAGATACGAGACATTTTGACACTTTAGAGGGCTATAAAGACACCATTTCTAATAAGTAGAAAAAAACAAAAGTCAGATCTTATCAGGGACGTCACATACTATATGCACCCTTCATATGAAACCATTTTACTGCAGCATTTTCGAGATATGGGACATTATTACACTTTAAAGGGCTATAAAGATCCCATTTCTAATAAGTAGAAAAAAACAAAAGTCAGTTCTTATCAGGGACATCCCATACTATATGCACACCTCATATCAAACCATTTTACTGCAGCATTTTCAAGATATGGGACATTATTACACTTTAAAGGGCTATAAAGATCCCATTTCTAATAAGTAGAAAAAAACAATAGTCAGTTCTTATCAGGGACGTCCCATACTATATGCACACTTCATATGAAACCATTTTACTGCAGCATTTTTGAGATATGGGTCCAAATGCTGATTTGGAGGGCTATAAAGACACAATTTCTAATAAGTAGAAAAAACCAATGGTCTGTTCCTGTAAGGGACGACCCATACTGTATGCAAACCTCATGTCAAACCATTTTACTGCAGCATTTTTGAGAAATGGGACCATACCATGATTTAGAGGGCTATAAAGACACAATTTCTAATAAGTAGAAAAAAACAACGGTCAGTTCTTAAAAGGGACATCCTATACTATATGCACACCTCATATCAAACCATTTTACTGCAGCATTTTGGAGATATGGGACCATACAATGATTTAGCGGGCTATAAAGACCCCGTTTCTAATAAGTAGAAAAAACAATACTCACTTCCTGTAAGGGACATCCCATACTGTAAGCACACCTCATATCAAACCATTTTACTGCAGCATTTTGGAGATATGGGTCCTTATGCTGATTTAGACGACTATAAAGACCACATTTCTAATAAGTAGAAAAAAACAATAGTCATTTACTCAAAAGGACATCACATACTGTAAGCACACCTCATATCAAACCATTTTCCTGCAGCATTTTGGAGATATGGGACCATATGATGGTTTAGAGGGCTATAAAGACCACATTTCTAATAAGTAGAAAAAACCAATAGTCATTTACTGTAAGGGACGACCCATACTGTATGCAAACCTCATGTCAAACCATTTTACTGCAGCATTTTCGAGATATGGGACCATACCATGATTTAGAGGGCTATAAAGACACCATTTCTAATAAGTAGAAAAAAAAACAACGGTCAGTTCTTAAATGGGACATCCTATACTATATGCACACCTCATATCAAACCATTTTACTGCAGCATTTTGGAGATATGGGACCATACAATGATTTAGAGGGCTATAAAGACCCCGTTTCTAATAAGTAGAAAAAAACAATACTCACTTCCTGTAAGGGACATCCCATACTGTAAGCACACCTCATATCAAACCATTTTACTGCAGCATTTTGGAGATATGGGACCATACAATGATTTAGAGGGCTATAAAGACCCCGTTTCTAATAAGTAGAAAAAAACATTACTCACTTCCTGTAAGGGACATCCCATACTGTAAGCACACCTCATATCAAACCATTTTACTGCAGCATTTTGGAGATATGGGTCCTTATGCTGATTTAGACGGCTATAAAGACACCGTTTCTCATAAGTAGAAAAAAACAATAGTCATTTACTCAAAAGGACATTTCATACTGTAAGCACACCTCATATCAAACCATTTAACTGTAGAATTTTGGAGAAATTGGTCCTGGAAATTGGTAAGTAGACAAAATATAATCACTTCCTGTAAGGGAACTCCCATACTGTATGCACACTTCATATCAAACCATTTTACTGCAGCATTTTCGAGATATGGGACCATACCATGATTTAGAGGGCTATAAAGACACCATTTCTAATAAGTACAAAAAACCAATAGTATTTTACTGTAAGGGATGTCCCATACTGTATGCACACCTCATATGATACCATTTTACTGCAGCATTTTGGAGACTTTGAGATTTTGATTTTGAGAAAATTATGCAAACAGAAACAATGAAAGAATGATGCATCTGATTAAAATGTATTTATTGTTATAAAAATGAAACCAATGTTGTCTCCATTTCAACAAAAAACAGTCATTGAATAAAATAAAATGTATAAAATTAAGTAAAAAAAAATGTACTGATATACACAGCTTTGGTTTATCATGTAGGTAAGTCTGTTTTACTCACAGACTGCACAGAACCACTTTCTTTTTTTAAATTTGTTTAGGTCTTCTTTGTTTATGTTGACACACTGAAAGTGAAACCACCTTTCACATTTGCTGCACTGAATCTGTTTAGGGAGAGAAGTGGTAATTAACCTTTTTATGCTTTCATATTTGAAAAAAAAAGAATACATTGAAAGTCACAGACAGGCCTTCCTACATTTGTAACTCTTCAGTAATAACAAATATAGCTTTCTAACGGTAAACATATATAATAATAATAATAAAAAAATAACATTCTATGTTTACATACAAATTTAACGTAACATTTGCAATAATGTTACTTTGACTGCAAAAGCATTACATTTCAGTTTTAATAATTATGTAATTAATTGTATAATTGACAATAGGGTTTCTATGTGTAATACTTAATATAATTAGCCAATTGTTATTAAAAATGACACAAACCCATGTGTTCAGACCCACAGAACCAGGAGGAGAATGTAGGCCACAAAAGGAGCAATGTTCCTTTGGGTCGAACGCTGTAATCAAAATATTACAAATCAGTTTTCTCTTTAAATTGTTCAAACTTTAACATACAGATGGATGGATGGATGGATGGATGGATGCAAAACATACCTGATGCTTGTAGGATTGTTACAGCCATGTCCTTACGAAGCTTTGCGAGGCTGCGCTTACATGAAGGTATTAGGATTTTGGATGGTGTCTGAGGAAAAGCCTCCACTACTTCCTTAGCCATCTTTTTAATCACATAAATCAAATGTAAATGCAAAACACATTGACTACAGCAGAATAATAAGTAAATATATAAACACTACTGAGGCTGTTCAAAAATGACCGTTATTGAAATGTTTCATAATCATAAAATTGCCAGTGGTGGTTTGTCAGCGGAGACAAGGGAGACAATGCTTCCCAGAATTTTTTTAGTAAAAATGGGAGGAAGATGATTTAATATTAATAAAATTCACAATTCCTTGATTTTATGTTTTTGTTTGTAATTTCACAGCTTTAATAACATAACAGGTTACTGAAGTTGGAAAGCACTGATTTTTTATCGTGAATATGCCAAATTTTCTGATTTAATTAGAAACAATAAGTGACAGAAACAAAGAGGGGGAGGCCAGGGGAAAGCTGAGCTCTTTTGCCTCCGTTGTTAAAAATCTTTGCAAATCAGCATCTAGTGTTCACTTTCAGCACTGAGAAGTGTTGAGAAAAGAAACCTAGCGAGGGAGGTTAGCCTCTATTAGTAGTTATAATGAATATTTGACCCTCAAAAGATTTACCAAGCTCTCATTAAAACAGTACATATTTAAATTACAAATAAAGAGAAAACACACCTGAACTGGATAGGCTACAGCACTCACAGCTTAATTAAATGTTAATTCTTTTAACATTAACAGTACTTTTATGGATGTTTGATTCAGATGATAGGCCAGGTACATGCACTTATATTATCCTGGCTGTTTGTTTTCTGACTACAAGAAACCAAAAAGCCATTTTAAAGTAGTTAAGCAAATACTAATACTAAAATTTGGCAGGGATCCCCAGACCAATATAATTAGTGTGTCTCCACTATTTTAAAACCCATGAGCCACCACTGACATTTGCTTGGTTACCTGCATGACATAAACTCCGCAGCTGTAACCGTCTTCTTGGTTAGTGTGCTCTAAAACACCATGTGTCCATTCCACATCCACCCAGTCTGTCTTAGCATGCCGTATCTGACGCATTTTGAAGTACTGCCTACAAGTATGTGAGGAAAACCATGTAGCATGCACAATCAGCTGATACTGAATGAAAAAAAAAATGGGATCAAAGTTGTATAAATGAAACTATATCAGGAGTTTCAAAATGAGGTTCATGGAATCAACAGGGGCCAAAAGACAGTTAATTAATGAATTAATTTAGTTCATCTGAAAATATTAATTAATACAATTTCTCAAAATATAATCTATAATTATTTTTTGAAATAATCACAATTGAACTATCATTAATATAATAGATGTTATAAATTCTTTAATTTACCATTCAATTATATAATTAGCTTTAATGAAAAAACAACACATTTCTAAAAATATGCAGGAGTATATGCATTTATTTGTTTGATTAAATAAATAACTAAAGCAGTTTTTAACATTTATTTATATATTATATTTCATAATTTTCGATTTTAAAGAACTACTTGTACATTTATTAATGCATTTAAATATTACATTGTTATTTATGATGTGCGTGTCTTCATGTTTCAATATTATTATTATATTATGTACAAATTATTGTAGTATTCCCTACATAATATTTACTTTAAGACGACAACAAATAAGATTAAAATCTTGATTAAAAAAATTAAAAAGTAAGATTGAAAGGTTGAAAATATGTACAACAGAAAACTGTATAAATTAAAACATTCAATACTAACAAAAAATATTAAAATGTAACTAATCAGATTAAATAACTTAAGCTTCTAAGTTAGTAAAATAAAATACTGAATTGACATATCAGTTGAATTAAGTTATCCAGCTATTACTCTGTACATTAATTGCTATATAAATATACATAAACATTAAAATAAACTAATAATACAACTGGCAGTCTTTTGCTATAGTGAGTATGAAAATGTTCATTATAATGAAAATGAAGGCATACTAATTTTGGATTTTTATTTTTAATTTTATTCAGTTTATTAGATGTTTATAAAAGACAGGTGCCTTTTAAATTCCAGGATCATATTTGGGGGTCTTTGGCTGTATGATAATAATAATAATAATAATAATAATAATAATAATAATAATAATAATAATAATAATAATAAATACAACACCTGAATCTTTTGGCAGCAAGTTGAGAATCTTTCTCTTCTTCATTCCCTTGGGGATCCACCACAAACACTTTCTGCATATTCCTGTTGAGATACTAGTAAAAGCACGTCATTGGTCTCTTACCTATTTCCATAATTAATCAACTGCATTGTCTGCAACTTGACAATTGTTTTACACACCAGAAATTTCCAGTGGTTTCTGTTTACAATAAAGAATCCAATGAGAGCATCGTAATCGTCGAAGTTGACCTGCAAAATAGTTAAATGTTACAAATCAACTTCTCCTTCTGATCTTTTCTTCTTTATCGAATAACATTTATAAAGTCTCACCTTTTTTAAACTGTGACTTGATAGTGCAGACCTCTCCCCCAATACAACAACACCGGCAGAATAGTGGTTGAACAGAAAAATTTTTCGTCCATCGTCTTTTGCATTCAAGAGTGCTTGAAAATAGCATTCAATTGTCTGCAATCATTCAAGACAATTATGATTATGCCCTTAAAATGTTTTACCCTTAATAAATAACCAAATAAATAACAAATAACAATCAAATCTGGTCCTAGAGGGCCTGTGTAGAGTTTAGTTCTGATTCTAAATCTAATTAGGCATACTTCAAACTTCCAGTTAGGTCTGTTGAGGCAAGTTAAGGATAAATTCAGCAGAACATCAGACCTCCAGGGCTATACTCGAGGAGAACTAGTGAAATGTTAAAAGATGTAACAAAATGTATAAATGTAAAAAAATAAATAAATCCCGTGTCCAGACCAGTTTTTTTTTTTTTTTTTTGCCATGCATTGTTCATAGAGCTCATTAATTGTAGCGGTGCCTCAGGTGTTTGCAGTGTGTATACAGTATGTGTATGCAGTCAGCAGCGAGAGCGCTTAAATATAACACGAAAGCACATTAAAATAATGCACGAACGTGAATCTCTCTGTTTGCACGCAGATTTCCTTTGCGCTGTCACAAAACCAGACTTACTTGCTCAGATACAGACTTCTCTGCGCGGAGAGAGTATCGTGTCTCCTCTCACTTAAACTATGTCCTGTGCGCTCACTACTCTCTCTATGCTCATGTGTTAGATATTAATTATTTTCGCACATTTTTATTACTAGCCTTTTACCGCGTGCACTGTGAACGCTCTGATCCATTAACATGGGCTCAGAAAAAAGGCGCATTACAGACAGTGTATGAACCTGGAGTTAGGAACATGCCCAGTCTGTTCGGGTTCTCACGCTAGTCGCAATGCATTATGATTGGATCGGATAGCATACTGCGGGAGGTCAGGGCCACGGAAAATCATGCTATAAAGCGATTTAGAAATCGTGGACGCTCAAATCGTGATTTTATGACGATTTCTTTTAATCGCACAGCCCTACTATGGACTGGAAATGATCAGAAAATTATTGGCGGCCCACCTGCAATACCACCGCAACTGCGGACCACAGGTTGAAAACCACTGATGTAAGTATTTATAAATTATAATCATTTGCAATCATTCCACATTTGTTGTTTGTAGATACACATATTAATTTTCATATTTAGTGGCAAATGACTAAAAATAACATACAATACTGATTTAAAAATGTATTAAATTATTTTTGTGAAAGTAATATATAGCTAAATAGCTCAAATCAGTGCAAACACATGATGAATTGAAAACATAATAAATTTTTATTTGTTTCCTGAGTCAGTTTTTTTAATATATATATTATTAAAAAAGTAATTTAGCTCTGTAATAATTTGTATACTTTATATTTATCAATGTACTGAACTATCTCAACAATATTTATTATTATAATTCAGAACTATTGATGGACTTATTTTAACAGTTAACTATTTGTTACAAATAATTAATTTTTTTTAGCTATTTATTTATTTTCATATTTAATTATGTATTTAATAATTTATTTAAATATTTTAACATTTACATAATTAATTTTCATATTTTTTTCGGTAACACTATAATAACTTTCATTATTACATCATTAAAAACATTGTATACTGTTTAACTACTCATCAACACTATATATTTATTCACATATCTATACATATACTGTAAGGTAATGTGCTTTTTAATGTGAACTAATGAACTAGTAAACATTAACAAATGATTAAGAGATCATTAAAGTAAATTGACCAACCATATGATTACCAACTGTGATTATGAGCTATTGAATATATTAACATGAATAATTTGAAGATTACATTAACAAATAAACTTGTAATCACAGTATTATTTTTGTTAAATCATTTTCAGATTTTTAAAATGCATTGAATGTTTAATGACATTTGTAAACATTTACTAATGATCCATAAAGGATTATATATTTAATTATTAATGAATCATTTATGAAGCTTTGAATCAATCAACCATGTAAAAATCTTTGAAAGAATTAAAGAAAATGCATGATTATATGTATTGAAAGGTTGATGACATTAAGCATTTCAATGAACAATAAAAAATGTTCTGTTAATCTTTTTGTAAAAATATTATCTGTCCTTTTACATAAAAAATAGTTATAAAATGTATTAACACAATTTTAAACAAATTCATAAGTATGATTACCTCCCCATTTAACCAGTTGTGTGGTTGCAGGGTTTTGAAGTCTCTGTGGTGCAGTGTATATTTCCTATCCTTGTCAGTCGACTGAACCACTGCAACCACCACTTCAGTGTCCTTCAAATTCCACAGAGCCTTGAAAAAATGACATTGGTGGGAAAAGAATCATTAATGGCCATATTTTGTACTGCATTTAACACAGTCATTGCACAACATATCATAAAAAAGGACATATTTCTCCTACCTGTTTTTTTGTTATTAACATAATATAAAACACAGAATATTGTGTGAACAATATTTTTTATGTATAATTATTATTATGATTATTATTATTATTACTTACCTGCACAGTGTCATCATTAAGGATGTGACTTGTGGTCTTAGTGACACTGTCCTTTTCTTCTTTTCTGGGCTTGGGCTCTCCAACTGAATCTTTTGATGGCTAAAAGGACAAAGAGGAAATCACAATTTAAATATCAGAAATGAGTAATGTATGTGTAGTGTGTGTAGTGTAATGTTATCATTCCCTTAGATTTGCCTCAACTTCACCTAGTCTTACCTGTGAAGTATTATACTCTACTCTGCCTTTACCCTCTTGTTTTTTTTTAGACTTGGCCTGCCCAGTAGAATCTTTTGAAGACTACAAGAACAGGCAGAATAACATTTTTGTTAATGATAAAATTACTTACATCTTCTTTTTACATACATATTTGAAATCAAAATAAGTATTCTATAGTAATTTAGTAGTAAAACTTTTAATATATTGAACGGAAGTTTTAATACAGTATATGCAATGAAAGTCTGAATATTGTATAAAAAATATGTGACGAAACTGGAATTGGGTGGATAATTGACTTTAAAGAGTTTACCTGCATTTTGAAATGTGAATTGTATCTTAGTGGAAAAACATTTAAAATAAATAAATTTGTGTAGTTCTGTAGTAATCTACATAGATGCCATTTTTGTTGACAATTACAAATGAGACAAAGGACATTATAATACCTATTATGCAATAAATATTTTAATCGCAGGATTATTACAGTTCACTAGAACCATAAAAAGTATGCTCTAGGCCCTTATGAGCACAGAATTTAGCTCTATTTTGTGTCTTTTTGCATCTTAATTGTCAAAAAGCACACACAACTCTGTAAAAATACATGTTCTATGATAATGAATGGTTCTTACCAAGTTTTGCTCACAAATTTCTTCTTTGTTTGTTGCCCATGATCCAGTTGTTTTTGTCAGCAGTCTGGGCTGCATAAAAAAGTACATTATGCATATCATAAGAATTTCTGTTCTGTGGTATGGACTGTATCAAAATACAGAGGAATACAAAATATTAACATCATCCTACTTTTTTTGTTTTCTTGAAAGGAAAAGCCTTTAGTAATGGTGATACATAAATGCCTTTCCTGGACTGCCTTCTTTGTCTCCAGCGCTCAACGTCCACCTTGTGTCTCTACAGAGAAAAGTTTAGAGACACTATAGAGTACATGATAATGCAATAAATCAAGGCAATTGTATTATTTACATGACAAATTAATACTTTTTTTTTTGATGGAATCTGAAAACTCCTTCAGCAAGGCACAATGTGTTTTTTGATAAATATGGACAAAATCGTCCAGCCTTGTGAACCGACGTCTTTGAAAGCGCACACGCTTCAGGTCCCACTGGCTTTTCTCCATGATGCCTTGTGTTTTGTTGTCACTGGTATAATTCTAAAATAAATAAAATAAAGTAAATTCTCACAATGTAAAAGACATACACATAAAGTTTTTTAAGAACAGATGTTTTTCTAAAGCACTGAATCTCAGACCTGTGTGTCCAGCTGACAGCATCTCTCAAATTTCTTGGACAGATTTTGGTAGGCAGGACCCTTTCCATGGCGGCTCAAATTTCCTGAAAGACAGTATAATTGTTTAAATACTTACATTTGTAGTTATAATATAATCTATTGAATGTGTATATAAATACATATTTTGTGTCCAGGACAGTGTGATTATTAATGTAATTATTTTGCTTATTTGTTATTTTTTATACCAATGTTTTGTCTAACAGTTATGATTCATTAGACACATTGAAAGAAACACGGGAGTATAGTGGTCAGCGCAGACCCAAATGAGTCAAACAGGTGGAGCTTGACCCAGTCCTGGAAGTCTAGCTCCACCCATTAGCTATGTAGTGAGCAGCATCTCATTCAATTTCCTTACATGACCAATAATCAATCAGAAATTTCACATATTAAAAAACAAACAAACAAAATATAAATCAATAAATCATAGTACAGTTACCCAGCATAAGTGCGGACCAGAGAGGAGCCTGAGGCAGGAAGTGCTTCACCAGATTTGGCATAAATGTGGGAGAGTAGTACTCATTTGGCTCCCCCTTATCCTGCACAGGTGCATCGGCAATGATGTCCTCAAAGTGCCTCTGAAAAGGTGTAGGTCCCATGTCGAGCTGACAATTTATCACAATATTTTTTTTATACAAATTGGATTTGTGCCACTTTTCAGTATTACTGTATTATGTGTATTATGCATTATGCAAGTCAAATCTTCAAACAAAGCTTTACAAAATAGCTCCTAACATGCACACCCATGTATGGTGTTGTGTATTTCTTTGAAATATATAATGTTTTCTAAATATTTCTGCTTATTCATTAAGTATTATACAATCTGTCCCTTTTTGCTGATACTTCAACAGAACTGACATAATTTACATTTAAGAAGACAATAATGATTTATTATCTTACATATATATATGACATATAAATACCTCCAAGTCCTCCTCTGTTACTTCTGTCAGATCACCAGAAATGCCCATGTTTAGCATCTTGGTCTGAAGATTGAGAAAATGTTTCTCCACATTCTCCCCGCACTGGGGGCTTGAGAAGACAACTGCCATGCTAAACAGAATGTCTTCCATTTCAACCAATGTAGCTGCAGATGTCAACAGGCCAAATACATGCATTGACAGTCGGTAGTTTTTGGGGGAACTGCAAGAAAAAAAGATTCTGGTAAGTACAGTATATACATTTTCAGAAATGTATTTTAAACTTTTCTCACAGATTTGTAATGAGTCAAATAAACAATTATAAATATATTTAAAAACCATCTGTTCTATGCAAGAACATCAGGAATCCTTGGCAATATAACAATGAAAATAATTTTCCTGCCAATAAAGCACATTTACGAGTATATTTTCAATAATTTTTGTAGGAATGTCACATGAAAAGGGAGAAAAGCAAAGTACCCTTAGAAACCATGTGGATGTTTTAAAATAATAGAGGTTTAATTTTCTTTTGAAGGATAGTTGATGTTTCAGTAAAATCATTGCTTGATAAACATAATGTCTGAGTTAAATAGGACCTTTACTAATGTACACTTACTGTTTTTTACAGAAGACTTTGGCATTCCTCATCACATGGCTCAAGCAACGATGAAGAATAGGAACCTTCATTTTCTCATCCTTCAACTTTCCAGTTACAATGTCATAATAGACTTTGAGCAACTGGCCAAGAGATACTCTACAAAAACTGTAGGCAACAGCCTGAAGTAAAACAAGGGACCCATCACACATAATGAGTACTGGTCTCCCCTGTGATGTTTTTCCAAACAAACGATAATAATCCGTTTGAAATGACTGAAGAAAGTACATCACAGATGAGGTGGTGTGGTCACAAGTTACATAAGTTGCCACAGGAACTGGAGAGGCACCCTTGTTAGGATGCCTTACAACAAGCTCATAAACATAAAATGGGGCTGATCTTCCTTTACCCTTCTGTATGATGCTCCCTGTGGCATCGATGTAAACAACATCAGTTTTACATCGTTGGTGGAACAGACGGATGGAATCTTGTGACCACAGCATCACTCCTCGGGGATGCAAGATAACTTTCTGAAGAACTTTATCTGAATCGGTTCTCTCCTCTACCATTTTCTGAAGGCTGAGTACTTCATTATGATGACGGCGAGCTTTTTTCCTGCTGGTCCATGAGATGTTTTTAAGCACTGCAGGTGTAGGGGCGTTATCCCGACATCCTGACTCGAACACAGTGCTTTCTATTTTTTCGAGATTTTGTAAGTATAGGGCCCTTGGTAGTGTGGACTCTAATTGCTTGGCCAAAATATCCCTTTCATCAGCTCGCACGTGTCGTCTCCTCAGCTCCTCTACACTGTGGCACACTTCATCACCTTGAAATGTGATGACTGCTTTCAGGGTACTTTCATGTGCTATTTTGACTTCCACACATACAGGGCAGTCTGTAAATGTACAGTACCCCAAGCAGTGGAAAAGGGGTCCCTTTCGTTTAGATCCCTTTGTCTTCAAATGGTGTCTTTTGAAGGCAATACTGCAGTAGGGGTGTACTGAATATATGCCTTTTGAAATTACATTTGTCCACTGGAGATCTGAGAATTGACACAGCTTTTGCCTGTTACTTAAGTCTGTCCAGATATCTCTGTTTACAAAAAAAAAACAAGGATGCCTTGGCAATTTGTGTCTGAAAAAGAGGTCATCATTGTTGACATTACTGTCTTCAGATGTTGAGTGAGTATGTGTGCCCATGTCCTGTGAAAGAAAAGTTTAATTTGTATTTAAAAAATTTAATTGAAAAAAAAAAAAGTATAATATCTGCTTTACTTTTCATATTAAAGATCTATGTTAAAACAAGGGAGTACATAATCTTAATAAATTTAATACAAAATACAGTAACTATAAAAATGTAAACAGTAGTTGCATTTTGTATATTTAATTGTAATTTCTCAAAGACAATAAACATTTGCAGTAAGTTAAGTTGCAGATATGTTATAAGTAGTTTTTAGTAATGAAAGCAAAAGTGTCTTTCTAGAATTACAAAGGTGGCATAGTTTGGTGGTTGGCCAAGGACTTTTAAAACATTGGGGCACAAACATTCTAACTAACTGTTTAATCTACAGGAGCATTTACCTTGGCATGAAGGAGAAATGCACTTTAATTTATTGCCTTCGACACTATACAAATAACTTTGAGATAACTGGGCAGGGCTATGCTGTGAAAAGTTCTTGATAATATAAAACAGGTGATGAATCAAACATTTTTTAATATATAATTAATAGTCACAACTGTATAAGCTACAAAGAGAACATCCTCAAAGGCATGTGAATTTTGTGCAGAAGTAATAACCTTTGGAGATGGGGAAACAGACTCTCTACTGTCACTGTCAGCATGGTTGCCGTGTAGTTCAAAAGGTGTAATTGGAAAAGTGTTTTGGGGAATCTAAATCGGAAAAAAAATATCTAATGAGAATCTACTTGCATAGGGCCCAATGCACTTAAAGTGAAATGTAGCTTTATTACGTTACAAACCTTCTCTGAGGGTGAACTGGAAATCACAATGTCTCCTCCTTCTTCATTGAAGTTCAGGCCTTCTGCCAGTGCAGGGCTGTCCATACGTGCCCTCTACAGAATATACAGTATTTTTCAAATGACAGATGATGAATCCTAATAGAATTATCAGCACATATTCACAAGAATGACAAACAATATGGATACATGCTCAAAGGCATGTGAATTTTATGCAGAAGTAATAACCTTTGGAGATGGGCCAACAGGCTCTCCACTGTCACTGTCAGCATGGCTGCCGTGTGGCTCAGAAGGTGTCATTTGAAAAGTGTTTTGGAATTTCTAAATTAAACAGGGCAGCAAACAAACTTTACAGTGATAAATTCTTTACACTGAAGATGTTTAAAAAACAGCAATGACAATGAACTTGCTTTCGACCCAATGAACTTGAAGTTGAATGTTGCATAATTAAAATACAAACCTCCTGTAAGGGTGAACTGGAAATCTGTATGTCTCCTTCATTAATCAAATCTCCTTGAGAAGCCTGTGCAAGTCTATCTGTACAAGGTTCCTTGTGAATGAAAAGTATATAAAGACAAGAATGAAAAGTATATAAAGACATGAATGAAAAGTATATAAAGACAAGAATGAAAAGTATATAAAGACAAGAATAATATATACAATTATATAAAACTTTGTAAATACAGAAATGTATTTTCCTTCACTTTAACAATCAAAATCAGCCAAAATGTGTTGTTCCCCAACATACTATATGTACTGTAATATTTTTATTTGTTCATTTTTTCTTATTTTTTGTAACCTTTTTTTTCTTCAGTTTTTATGTGTTTTAAATAAAGTAAAGAAAAATAAATATATAATTAACAACATTTTTAATGTAAAGAAATATATATATATA
Organism: Carassius gibelio; assembly: GCF_023724105.1. Lineage (NCBI taxonomy): Eukaryota > Metazoa > Chordata > Actinopteri > Cypriniformes > Cyprinidae > Carassius > Carassius gibelio. The sequence continues at coordinate 25,244,788 of NC_068383.1, read as the reverse complement.
TATATATATATATATATATATATATATATATATATATATATATATATATATATGCAGTACAGACCAAAAGTTTGGACACACTTCTCATTCAAAGAGTTTTCTTTATTTTCATGACTATGAGGATTGTAGATTCACAGTGAAGGCATCAAGGGCTATTTGAGCAAGAAGGAGAGTGATGGGGTGCTGCTCCAGATGACCTGGCCTCCACAGTCACCGGACCTGAACCCAGTCGAGATGGTTTGGGGTGAGCTGGACCGCAGACAGAAGGCAAAAGAGACAACAAGTGCTAAGCATCTCTCAGGGAACTCCTTCAAGACTGTTGAAGACCATTTCAGGTGACTACCTCTTGAAGCTCATCAAGAGAATGCCAAGCTGTTTCACACTTTTTTGTTATGTATATAATTCCATATATAATTCCACATGTGTTAATTCATAGTTTTGATGCCTTCAATGTGACTACAATTTTAATAGTCATGAAGATAAAGAAAACTCTTTGAATGAGAAGGTGTGTCCAAAATATATATGTATACATATAACTGTATATATATATATATATATATATATACGCACACACACACACATACACACACACACACACACACACACACACACACACACACACACACACACACACATATATATATATATATATATATATATATATATATATATATACACCCACACACACATACATATATATTTTTTCCCTTTTTTATGTAGACATCTATTTATTTAACAACTTTATGTGGAAATAAAGTAATTTCTAGATAGATTGATAGATATATATATATATAGAGAGAGAGGAATACACACACACACACACACACACACACACACATACTTACCAGTGATGCGCAGGTCAATTTATAAACAAGCTGCACCGACCGATGATTTCAACTAACCCACCCGCAACTCAGAACGCAAAAAAAGGAAAAGAAAATATTGTACCCGACCCGCTTCCTGACACGCATTTTTTAAAAGTAGTAAATGCTCATCATAGCGTCATTGGGCCATAGACGTAACTAGGCAAAACAATAAAAATCCTTAATATATTCTAATTTTTTCAAGAATTATAAAAACAAATAGTCAATTAGCTCATAATTTGTTCTAAAATAGTCTAGTCTGGCTATGTCTATTTTGATGTTTCTGTTCAGCAGACATTGAGGCTCGGGTTTGTTCCAATCAGAGCTTGTAAGCGGAGAGCGCATTTCATTATCCCGATCCGCTCGCTCATTCCGTGGGGTCTCGCTCAACCCAGAATGGCCTTCTGGTTCGAAAATATGGCATCTTTGCACCAGTTATTCAGTCAATAAAGTCTAGGCCTATGTATTTCAAAATTGTGTCTAGTACTATATTAATTACAAAGGTTTAATTGGCATCTTTATTTAAAATGACCCAACCGACCGCAACCCTATTTTTGGATGACTCGTAACCGTGGGCAACCGCGGGTGACCGCAGGTACCCACTCATTTTGGATCAACCCGCGCATCACTGATATTTACATAAAAATACAAACACATTTACCTGCAAGTTTGCAAGACATGCATTCTTAAGCCGAATCCTGTTAGTAGTGTTATTCGGAATTTCCAAGTCTTCACAAAGATTCCCCCAAGTGCCACTGGATGGATATGCACTTTCATGTGTTCTTTGGCCATATGGTTGTAAAGCATTTTGAATGTCATTGAATGTTAACTCTATTTTACGTTGCTGTATGTGGGAAGAAAAATAAACAATTATATACAGAAACAACTTTTTGAACATTTTGTCCATCTTTTACAAAATGAATTACTTTAATGGCATTACACAAGTTAAAAAGAGGACACACATGTGATGTTCTGGAGAACTGACTTTTATACATTAATATATTTATGAAATGAGTGAATGTATCACAGTTTGTTAGAAGTAACTGAAAGACTACCAAGGGGCAAAAAACACATACTTGATTAGGAACACTCCAGCTTAATTTGTTAACACATACTAATTAGTTTAATATTTTGATTATAAAGCTGTGCAATACATAGAGTAAGTGCTGAAAAGTAAGTGCAAAGTGTTCATGGTCACTACTACTAAAAATACCAAATGTATGCTTACCTTTCCAAATGTGGAAAAGAAATATGTTCTGTGAATGTAAAAAACAAAAACAAAAAAAAAACATCATTATTATCATAATTATTTTTATTTCCAACACAAAGTAAGCAATATAAAATAATTAATTATGTATTAAAATACAAATTGACTAGTACAAAATAATAAATATATATTATAATGCACAATATGATTAAAAAATTGCAGAAATATGTGTCATTTATTTAAAAACCTTTATAAAGTTACTGTTATTGACCTAACTTATTAAAAATAATACAAAAATAATAATACATCGATTCTAAATAGCAATGTTATTAATAAAATGTATATTTTAAAATGTAATATTTAAAATTAATAATAATTCATACAATTTCATTAATTTAGAATTAATTTTGAATTCTCAAAAGCTCTCCATATATACTACTTATATATGTATAGACTGTCACCACAACTCCTGCATTTCCTGATTTCATTTCGTTGACTCCTGGTTAATTTAGTGTGCTCTGAGTCTGCATACATCTACATGCCACTACATAGGTACTAGTGAATTATTAAATGAGTTGTGAGCGACTACAGACATTGAGTCCAAAAAATCAAAAAAAAAAAAAAAAAAACACATTTTAATTAATTAATTCACAAAAACGCCATATACACAAAAAAACTACCCTAAATAAACTAGTATATAATTATTTAAATTATCGTAATAACGTTTATAATATTAGTTATTATTAGCATTAATAGTAGCTAGTACTAGTAGTACTACTTACAGTTGTAATAGTTGTTAACGTTACAGGTTGTGTAATGTAACAACGTGATTTCAAATTATAGTAATTAAATAAGTCTTTTTCTATTATTATAACAGTACTCAAGTAATGATAGGTTACAGTTAATTTAAAAATAATTAAGATGTAATTCTTTAAGTTATTTTTTATCTCTTTCTTAATTATTATTGTTTTTCTTCTTCTCTGTGTAACGTAATGATCGCAAAATAGACTGTAAATGAATAAATCCAACCCCTTATCTCCGTGTGCTGCCCTTCAGCACCACACATCGCAGATTTTCCCGCGCTTGTGAATCTCCTCAGAATTTAACATTAGACATACCAGTCGATTTTAAACAATAAATGAAACATAACAACAAAGATCACGGACAACATAAGTATACTTTTAGCATATGTGACCTGAATTAATGCTCTTTTGCTCCATTGGTGTTTATTGAGGGAGAACAAATGTAACATTACCGTTTACTCTCAACTCGCATATTAATTCATCCATATTCAGTGTTTAGCGAAAAGCAAAACATTAGACAGTGTTTGTCCAATATAAATGCTATTTCTTAATAGCTATCTAAATGTAGCCTATTTATGCATCTTTTCATAGCTTAGAGAATTATAACTTACCTTTTTCTGCGGGAAGTCATGATGCCATCATGTAATAATGAACAATGATATGCGTCGTACGTCACAACATATTCAAATTACATATAATTAATATATACAGTATTGTTCAAAATAATAGCAGTACAATGTGACTAACCAGAATAATCAAGGTTTTTCGTATATTTTTTATTGCTACGTGGCAAATAAGTTACCAGTAGGTTCAGTAGATTCTCAGAAAACAAACAAGACCCAGCATTCATGATATGCACGCTCTTAAGGCTGTGCAATTGGGCAATTAGTTGAATTAGTTGAAAGGGGTGTGTTCAAAAAAATAGCAGTGTGGCATTCAATCACTGAGGTCATCAATTTTGTGAAGAAACAGGTGTGAATCAGGTGGCCCCTATTTAAGGATGAAGCCAACACTTGTTGAACATGCATTTGAAAGCTGAGGAAAATGGGTCGTTCAAGACATTGTTCAGAAGAACAGCGTACTTTGATTAAAAAGTTGATTAGAGAGGGGAAAACCTATAAAGAGGTGCAAAAAATGATAGGCTGTTCAGCTAAAATGATCTCCAATGCCTTAAAATGGAGAGCAAAACCAGAGAGACGTGGAAGAAAACGGAAGACAACCATCAAAATGGATAGAAGAATAACCAGAATGGCAAAGGCTCAGCCAATGATCACCTCCAGGATGATCAAAGACAGTCTGGAGTTACCTGTAAGTACTGTGACAGTTAGAAGACGTCTGTGTGAAGCTAATCTATTTTCAAGAATCCCCCGCAAAGTCCCTCTGTTAAAAAAAAGGCATGTGCAGAAGAGGTTACAATTTGCCAAAGAACACATCAACTGGCCTAAAGAGAAATGGAGGAACATTTTGTGGACTGATGAGAGTAAAATTGTTCTTTTTGGGTCCAAGGGCCACAGGCAGTTTGTGAGACGACCCCCAAACTCTGAATTCAAGCCACAGTACACAGTGAAGACAGTGAAGCATGGAGGTGCAAGCATCATGATATGGGCATGTTTCTCCTACTATGGTGTTGGGCCTATTTATCGCATACCAGGGATCATGGATCAGTTTGCATATGTTAAAATACTTGAAGAGGTCATGTTGCCCTATGCTGAAGAGGACATGCCCTTGAAATGGTTGTTTCAACAAGACAATGACCCAAAACACACTAGTAAACGGGCAAAGTCTTGGTTCCAAACCAACAAAATTAATGTTATGGAGTGGCCAGCCCAATCTCCAGACCTTAATCCAATTGAGAACTTGTGGGGTGATATCAAAAATGCTGTTTCTGAAGCAAAACCAAGAAATGTGAATGAATTGTGGAATGTTGTTAAAGAATCATGGAGTGGAATAACAGCTGAGAGGTGCCACAAGTTGGTTGACTCCATGCCACACAGATGTCAAGCAGTTTTAGAAAACTGTGGTCATACAACTAAATATTAGTTTAGTGATTCACAGGATTGCTAAATCCCAGAAAAAAAAATGTTTGTACAAAATAGTTTTGAGTTTGTACAGTCAAGGGTAGACACTGCTATTTTTTTGAACACACCCCTTTCAACTAATTGCCCAATTGCACAGCCTTAAGAGCGTGTATATCATGAATGCTGGGTCTTGTTTGTTTTCTGACAATCTACTGAACCTACTGGTAACTTGTTTGCCACGTAGCAATAAAAAATATACTAAAAACCTTGATTATTCTGGTTAGTCACATTGTACTGCTATTATTTTGAACAATACTGTATATATATATATATATATATATATATATATATATATATATATATATATATATATATATTACTTTTAAAAATAAAACTCTTGTCAAAATATATTTATTTAAAATTTAACAATTGTAATTTAAATGATACAAATATAATTTTAGAAGATGTAGATTTATTTGATCAAATAGAGAGTACATAGTTGTTACGTGTGCACGTTTTACTTTCAATTATGTCTTTGTAAAAAACCTTTATACAGTCAAATGGTCTTAATTGCAAATTGTATCACATTACTTTTTCCAATAATGTATATTAAATGTATACAAAAATTATCGATCACATTCTCCTGAAGAGTTTACTGTCCAATTAAAATGCATAAGTTTATGCACTGTTAGTCCATAAAGATCCCTTACTATAGCTGCCAATTTTGTAATTTATATATTTCTGTGTTAATGTTAATATTCTCACACTTATTTCAGATGAGGTCTTTATGCAATTGGAATGATCATGGATATCTTTGATACACTAAAGCAAACTATTTTCATATGTGGTGTGCCTATGGAATAGAACATTACCTTACAGAAGTGACCATACTTATTTGTATTTATTAGAAATAGTGCCTTTGTAGCCCTCTAAAGTGTAATAGCATCCCATTTCTTGAAAATGCTACAGTACAATGGTTTTTATATTAGGTGTGCATATAGAATGGGATGTCCCTTATAAGAACTGAGCGTTCATTTCTTCTACTTATTAGAAATTGTGTCTTTATAGCCCTCTAAAGTTTAATAACATCCTATATCTTGGAAATGATGCATTAAAAGGGTTTGATATGAGGTGTGCATACAGTATGGGGTGTCCCTCATTAGAACTGACAATTAATTTATTCTACTTATTAGAAATGGTGTGTTTATAGCTCTCTAAAGTATAATAATGTGCCACATCTTGAAAAATGCTGCAGTAAAATCAATTAATCAATCAATCAACTTTATTTACATATAGTTTTTTAACAGTACAGATTGTGTCAAAGCACTGAACAGTATCACATATTACAACAGAGTGTCAGTCATATACAGTATAATGAATAACAAGATTAAATGCTCAATTTTCAGCTTAACGCATTTCATTATTACATGTAGAGACGTCATTGTCTAGGGCAGCTCAGTTTAAATAGGATCTTTGTAATCAAATCAACAATAATCGCTATTAAGTGTCCCAAAATAAGCAAGTTAGAGCTGACAGCGGCAAGGAACCAAAACTCCATTCGGTGGATAAAAAAATAAAATCTTAGGAGAAACCGGGATCAGTTGGGGACCAGATCTCCTCTGGCCAGACGGAATTAGCACTTAACTTCCAGTTAAATTCCACATGCAGCGATATCCGATTTAGTAAAGACCTTATTGTGTATGTGTGTGCATGATAGTCTGTGAGTGTCCGATTCCCATGATCTGTCTCTGGCTCTCATCTAGATATTCTGGTCTCTGATAAAGTTCAGGACTGTAGACAGCTCTTGGTGCTGATCCACCATCTGACCTGGAAAGATTCTTTATAAATGAAGACTTATATTAGCATAGATGCCATTTTTTTTTACAATATAACAAGTACATTGTGTTAGGGTTAGGGTTTCAAAAAGGTTTGATATGAGGTGTGCTTACACTATGTGATGTCCTTTTGAGTAAATGACTATTATTTTTTTCTACATATTAGAAATGGGGTCTTTATAGACCTCTAAATCACCGTATGGTCCCATATCTCCAAAATGCTGCAGTAAAATGGTTTGATATGAGGTGTGCTTACAGTATGTGATGTCCTTTTGAGTAAATGACTATTATTTTTTTCTATATATTATAAATGTGGTCTTTATAGCCCTCTAAATCACTGTATGGTCCCATATCTCCAAAATGCTGCAGTAAAATGGTTTGATATGAGGTGTGCATACAGTATGGGACATCCCTGATAAGAACTGACTATTGTTTTTTTCTACTTTTTTATAAATGGTGTCTTTATAGCCCTCCAAATCAGCATGTTGACCCATATCTCAAAAATGCTGCAGTAAAATGGTTTGATATGAGGTGTGCATATTGTATGGGATGTCCCTTACAGGAACTGACCATTGTCTTTTTCTACTTATTAGAAATGGTGTCTTTATAGCCCTCTAAATCAGCATTTGGACCCATATCTCAAAAATGCTGCAGTAAAATGGTTTGATATGAGGTGTGCATATAGTATGGGACGTCCTTGATAAGAAATGACCATTGTCTTTTTCTGCTTATTAGAAATGGTGTGTTTATAGCCCTCTAAATCATTGCATTGTCCCATATCTCAAAAATGCTGCAGTAAAATGGTTTCATATGAAGTGTGCATATAGTATGGGACGTTCCTTACAGGAACTGACCATTGTTTTTTTCTACTTATTAGAAATTGTGTCTTTATAGCCCTCCAAATCAACATTTGGACCCATATCTCAAAAATACTGCAGTAAAATGGTTTTATATGAAGTGTGCATATAGTATGGCATGTCCTTTATAAAAAATGACCATTTTTTTTTCTACTTACTAGAAATGGTGTCTTTGTAGCCATCTAAATCACCATTTGGACCCATATCTCAAAAATGCTGCAGTAAAAGGGTTTGATATGAGGTGTGCATATAGTATGGCACGACCCTGATAAGAACTGACTATTGTTTTTTTTCTACTTATTAGAAATGGGATCTTTATAGCCCTCCAAATCAGCATGTTGACCCATATCTCAAAAATGCTGCAGTAAAATTGTTTGATATGATTTGTGCATATAGTATGGGATGTCCCTGATAAGAACTGACCATTGCTTTTTTCTGCTTATTAGAAATGGGATCTTTATAGCCCTTTAAAGTGTAATAATTTCCTGTATCTTAAAAATGCTGCAGTAAAATGGTTTCATATGAAGGGTGCATATAGTATGGGACGTCCCTGATAAGAACTGACTATTGTTTTTTTCTACTTATTAGAAATGGTGTCTTTATAGCCCTCTAAATCATTGTATTGTCCCATATCTCAAAAATGCTGCAGTAAAATGGTTTGATATGGGGTGTGCATATAGTATGGCATGTCCTTTTCAAGAACTGACCATTATTTTTTTCTACTTATCAGAAATTGTGTCTTTATAGTCCTCCAAATCACCATTTGGACCCATATCTCAAAAATGCTGCAGTAAAATGGTTTGATATGAGGTGTGCATATAGTATGGGACGTCCCTGATAAGAACTGACCATTGTCTTTTTCTACTTATTAGAAATGGTGTCTTTATAGCCATCGAAATCACCATTTGGACCCATATCTCAAAAATGCTGCAGTAAAATTGTTTGATATGATTTGTGCATATAGTATGGTATGTACTTTATAAGAACTGACCATTGTTTTTTTTTCTACTTATTAGAAATGATGTCTTTATAGCCATCCAAATCAGCATGTTGACCCATATCTCAAAAATGCTGCAGTGAAATTGTTTGATATGATTTGTGCATATAGTATGCGATGTCCCTGATAAGAACTGACCATTGTTTTTTTCTGCTTATTAGAAATGGGATCTTTATAGCCCTTTAAAGTGTAATAATTTCCTCTATCTTAAAAATGCTGCAGTAAAATGGTTTCATATGAAGGGTGCATATAGTATGGGACGTCCCTGATAAGAACTGACTATTGTTTTTTTCTACTTATTAGAAATGGGATCTTTATAGGCCTTTAAAGTGTAATAATGTCCCATATCTTGATAATGCTGCAGTAAAATGGTTTGATATGAGGTGTGCATATTGTATGGGATGTCCCTTACATGAACAGACCATTGTTTTTTTCTACTTATCAGAAATGGTGTCTTTATAGTCCTCCAAATCACCATTTGGACCCATATCTCAAAAATGCTGCAGTAAAATGGTTTCATATGAAGTGTGCATATAGTATGGGACGTTCCTTACAGGAACTGACCATTGTTTTTTTCTACTTATTAGAAATGTTGTCTTTATAGGCATCTAAATCATTGTATTGTCCCATATCTTAAAAATGCTGCAGTAAAATGGTTTCATATGAAGTGTGCATATAGTATGGGACGTCCCTGACAAGAACTGACTATTGTTTTTTTCTACTTATTAGAAATGGGATCTTTATAGCCCTCTAAAGTGTAATAATGTCCCATATCTCAAAAATGCTGCAGTAAAATGGTTTGATATGAGGTGTGCATATTGTATGGGATGTCCCTTACAGGAACAGACTATTGTTTTTTTCTACTTATTAGAAATGGTGCCTTTATAGCCCTTTAAAGTGTAATAATGTCCCGTATCTTAAAAATGCTGCAGTAAAACGATTTCATATGAAGGGTGCATATAGTATGGGACATCCCTGATAAGAACTGACTATTGTTTTTTTCTACTTATTAGAAATGGGATTTATAGCCCTTTAAAGTGTAATAATGTCCCATATCTTGAAAATGTTGAAGTAAAATGGTTTGATATTTGGTGTGCATATTGTATGGGACGTCCCTTACAGGAACTGACCATTGTCTTTTTCTACTTATTAGAAATGGTGTCTTTATAGCCCTCTAAATCATTGTATTGTCCCATATCTCAAACATGCTGCAGTAAAATGGTTTGATATGAGGTGTGCATATAGTATGGGACGTCGCTGATAAGAACTGACAAATGTCTTTTTCTACTTATTAGAAATGGTGTCTTTATAGCCCTGTAAATCATTGTATTGTCCCATATCTCAAAAATGCTGCAGTAAAATGGTTTCATGTGAAGTGTGCATATAGTATGGGACGTTCCTTACAGGAACTGACCATTGTTTTTTTGTACTTATTAGAAATGGTGTCTTTATAGCCATCGAAATCACCATTTGGACCCATATCTCAAAAATGCTGCAGTAAAATTGTTTGATATGATTTGTGCATATAGTATGGTATGTACTTTATAAGAACTGACCATTGTTTTTCTCTACTTATTCGAAATGATGTCTTTATAGCCCTCCAAATCAGCATGTTGACCCATATCTCAAAAATGCTGCAGTAAAATGGTTTGATACGTGGTGTGCATATTGTATGGGACGTCCCTTACAGGAACAGACCATTGTTTTTTTCTACTTATTAGAAATGGGGCCTTTATAGCCTTTTAAAGTGTAATAATGTCCCGTATCTTAAAAATGCTGCAGTAAAACAGTTTCATATAAAGGGTACATATAGTATGGGACGTTCCTGATAAGAACTGACTATTGTTTTTTTCTTCTTATTAGAAATGGTGTCTTTATAGCTCCCTTAATAATTGTATTGTCTCATATCTCAAAAATGCTGCAGTAAAATTGTTTCATTTGAGGTGTGCATATAGTATGGGACGTCCCTGATAAGAACTGACTATTGTTTTTTTCTACTTATTAGAAATGGGATCTTTATAGCCCTTTAAAGTGTAATAATGTCCCATATCTTGATAATGCTGCAGTAAAATGGTTTGATATGAGGTGTGCATATTGTATGGGACGTCCCTTACAGGAACTGACCATTGTCTTTTTCTACTTATTACAAATGGTGTCTTTATAGCCCTCTAAATCATTGTATTGTCCCATATCTCAAAAATGCCGCAGTAAAATGGTTTCATATGAAGTGTGCATATTGTATGGGACGTCCCTGATAAAAACGGACCATTGTTTTTTTCTACTTATTAGAAATGGTGTCTTTATAGCCCTCTAAATTGCCATATGGACCCATATCTTAAACATGATGCAGTAAAATGGTTTGATATGAGGTGTGCATATAGTATGGCATGTCATTTATAAGAACTGACCATTGTTTTTTTCTACTTATTAGAAATTGTGTCTTTATAGCCCTCCAAATCAGCATTTGGACCCATATCTCAAAAATGCTGCAGTAAAATGGTTTCATATGAAGTGTGCATATAGTATGGGACGTCCCTGATAAGAACTGACTATTGTTTTTTTCTACTTCTTAGAAATGGTGTCTTTATAGCCCTCCAAATCAGCATGTTGACCCATATCTCAAAAATGCTGCAGTAAAATGGTTTGATATGAGGTGTGCATATTGTATGGGACGTCCCTTACAGGAACTGACCATTGTCTTTTTCTACTTATTACAAATGGTGTCTTTATAGCCCTCTAAATCATTGTATTGTCCCATATCTCAAAAATGCCACAGTAAAATGGTTTCATATGAAGTGTGCATATAGTATGGGACGTCCCTGATAAGAACGGACCATTGTTTTTTTCTACTTATTAGAAATGTTGTCTTTATAGCCCTCTAAACTGCCATATGGACCCATATCTTAAACATGCTGCAGTAAAATGGTTTGATATGAGGTGTGCATATAGTATGGCATGTCATTTATAAGATCTGACCATTGTTTTTTTCTACTTATTAGAAATGGTGTCTTTATGGCCATCTAAATCACCATTTGGACCCATATCTCAAAAATGCTGCAGTAAAATGGTTTCATATGAAGTGTGCATATAGTATGGGACGTTCCTTACAGGAACTGACCATTGTTTTTTTCTACTTATTAGAAATGTTGTCTTTATAGGCATCTAAATCATTGTATTGTCCCATATCTTAAAAATGCTGCAGTAAAATGGTTTCATATGAAGTGTGCATATAGTATGGGACGTCCCTGACAAGAACTGACTATTGTTTTTTTCTACTTATTAGAAATGGGATCTTTATAGCCCTCTAAAGTGTAATAATGTCCCATATCTCAAAAATGCTGCAGTAAAATGGTTTGATATGAGGTGTGCATATTGTATGGGATGTCCCTTACAGGAACAGACTATTGTTTTTTTCTACTTATTAGAAATGGTGCCTTTATAGCCCTTTAAAGTGTAATAATGTCCCGTATCTTAAAAATGCTGCAGTAAAACGATTTCATATGAAGGGTGCATATAGTATGGGACATCCCTGATAAGAACTGACTATTGTTTTTTTCTACTTATTAGAAATGGGATTTATAGCCCTTTAAAGTGTAATAATGTCCCATATCTTGAAAATGTTGAAGTAAAATGGTTTGATATTTGGTGTGCATATTGTATGGGACGTCCCTTACAGGAACTGACCATTGTCTTTTTCTACTTATTAGAAATGGTGTCTTTATAGCCCTCTAAATCATTGTATTGTCCCATATCTCAAACATGCTGCAGTAAAATGGTTTGATATGAGGTGTGCATATAGTATGGCATGTCCTTTATAAGAACTGACCATTGTTTTTTTCTACTTATTAGAAATGGTGTCTTTATAGCCATCTAAATCATTGTATTGTCCCATATCTTAAAAATGCTGCAGTAAAATGGTTTCATATGAAGTGTGCATATAGTATGGGATGTCCCTGATAAGAACTGACTATTGTTTTTTCTACTTATTAGAAATGGTGTCTTTATCGCCTTCTAAATCATTGTATTGTCCCATATCTCAAAAATGCTGTAGTAAAATGGTTTCATATGAAGGGTGCATAGAGTATGTGACGTCCCTGATAGGAACCGACCTTTGTTTTTTTCTACTTATTAGAAATGTTGACTTTATAGCCCTCTAAATCGCGATATGGACGCATATCTCAAAAATGCTGCAGTAAAATGGTTTGATATGAGGTGTGCATATAGGGACGTCCCTTATATGAACTGACCTTTGTTTTTTTCTACTTATTGGAAATAGGGTTGTGATGAGTGGGGCGGGGCTGCGAGCCGTGAGAACGGAACGAGGCCAGTGGAGTGATTGGAAATGAGCGATGCCTGCTCCACTCACCGGTCTCACGTCCCACGGAGGAGATGGAAGGATACAAAAGAGGGGCGACGACAGTGAACGACAAGAGAGGGCCAAGCCAGGATTTTGGTTTGTGTTTGGTTTTTGTTTGTACGCGACAGTCGTCCGTGAAGGGCTGTCGCAGTGTTTTGTGTTTATTTTGTTATTAAAAGCTTCATTTGATTGACGGCCGGTGTCCGCCTCCTTCTTCCCGTGGATAAAAAGTTTTGTACTCCGCTATAGGGGTCTTTATAGCCCTCTAAATCGCCATATGGACCGATATCTCAAAAATGCTGCAGCAAAATGATTTTTTGTGTATATAGTATGGGACGTCCCTGATAAGAACTGACCGTTGTTTTTTTCTATTTATTAGAAATGTGGTCTTTATAACCTTTAAAGTGTAATAATGTCCCATATCTCAAAAATGCTGTTGTACAATGGTTTGATATGAGGTGTGCATATGGTATGGGACGTCCCTTATAAGAACCAACTATTGTTTTTTCTACTTATTAGACATTGGATCTTTTATGGCCCTTTAAAGTGTACTAATGTCCAATATCTCCAAAATGCTGCAGTAGAATGGTTTGATATGAAGTTTGCATATAGTATGCGATGTCCCTTATAAGAACTGACCATTGTTTTTTTCTACTTGTTAGAAATGGGAACTTAAAAGACTTGTAAAGTGTAATATTATCCTATATCTCTAAAAGGCTCCAGTAAAATGGTTTTATGTGAGGTATGGATATAGTATGGGATGTCTTCTTTAAGAACTGACCTTTAATTGCTTCTTTCTCATCATAAAAAAGTGTCTTCTAAATCAATGAATGTCCCATATCTCGTTTTCTACTAATAATTGTAATGCTTTGAAAGGCTGAAAATTATAGTAATACAGAGCAGTCAAGGAAAACAATAAGTTACACGAATATTAGAGCAGATGGGCAAAAAAGGTCGTCATTTATCAAATCTGAACGTATAGATGAAAAGCGCTCTGAAAGCGCGTTCCCTCTCTGTTGTTCCTGCTATTGCCGTAATTATAGTAATACACGCGCATCTAAATTTCACTCGCGGCTGGCTTGACGGTGTTTTTCTGAAGTGCGGCTGGCTTGACCGCAGTTAGGGTTAGTTAGCCCAATTTGCGAAATGATGTCATTAATAACTTACCCTCATGTTGTTTCAAACCCGTAAGACCTCAGAGGGTCATTTAGAATTTTTTGAAGCATCGAAAATACATTTTGGTCCAAAAATAGCAAAAACTACGACTTTATTCAGCATTGTCTTCTCTTCCGTGTCTGTTGTAAGACAGTTAAAAACAAAGCAGTTTGTGATATCTGGTTCGCGAACGAATCATTCGATGTAACCGGATCTTTTTGAAACAGTCCACCAAATCGAACTGAATCGTTTTAAACAGTTCGCGTCTCTAATACGCATTAATCCACAGATGAATTAAGCTGTTAACTTGTTTAATGTGTCTGACACTCCCTCAGAGTTAAAACAAACCAATAACCCGGAGTAATTCATTGACTCAAACAGTACACTGACTGAACTGATGTGAAGAGAGAACTGAAGATGAACACCGAGCCGAGCCAGATAATGACTCGTTCACGAGTCAAGAACCGTTTCTGTCAGACGCGTCCGATTCGTGAACCGAGGAGCTGATGATACTGCGCATGTGTGATTTAGCGTGAAGCAAACCGACACACAGAGCGTCTGAACCGAACTGATTCTTTTGGTGATTGATTCTGAACTGATTCTGTGTTAATGTTATGAGCCCAGGTGCAGTCAACGGCAATGACGCCATTGCATCGAGCGCAAAAGAATCGGTGAACTGTTTTCTTCAACTGGTTTATTGAATCGAACTGTCAGAAAGAACTAACGTTACTGGTCATCCGAAAACCGATGCAACCGGTTATTGACTCGTGAACGAGTCATTATCTGGCTCGGCTCGGTGTTCATCTCTCTCTTCACAGCAGTTCAGTCAGCACGCGCAGTCTCGCTTGATTCGCTCAATGATGTGCCAGCTTCATCAAACCTGCCATCTACAGTTCTGGCAGAGGTTTGTAATGGAAAGATTCGTAACATTATTATAATTGTAACGAGTAACGATGCAGCACATAAAAAAAATATCGGAGTAAAAGTATTAAACTCAGCGAAAATATGTACCGAAGTAAAAGTGGAAGTAGGAGAAAAAAATAATACTCTAGTAAAGTACAGATACCGCCTTTTAGTACTTAAGTACAGTAGTGAAGTAGTTCTACTTCGTTACTATACATCTCTGCGTATTTGCTTGTGTTTGCGGATGATTTAAAACGGTTTGGCAGTTTGCAGTTTGTTTACGATTGTTCCAGCGCTGTTGGAGTGTGCTTGATGAATCGTTGTTTAGACTGCTGGGCTTTTGTGAGTCTATCGAAGTTGTGATGCATATCCAATGATATGGGTGTTTGAATTGTTCGCTTGCGTGTTGTATTTAGACGCGCTGTGTGCGTGCTTCAATCATGAGTGAGATTGAAACCGGTGCAGATGTTGAATTTGAACCGGACAAATGTAGAAGAAAAGTTCAACTCATAGCAAAGGCTTTGACTTATAAACTTGAGCAACTTCAGAAAGAACGAAAAAGAAACGTAAATGTGATTAAAAGTTCTATAGCAGCCATCAAAGAACTCCCGCTGAAAAATGAGAACATCTCAGCTGTACAGTCTAAACTTGAAGCTTTGGAGCAAACTTTTAAAGAGACCGTTAATCTTCATGATTCATTGATCCTATTATTGCCTATTGATGAGCAAATCAAACAAAATGAGTGGTTTTCAAGCATCTATAAATACAGTGATGAATTTTAAAATTTTTCAACCACATTTATGTTTATAAACAACTTCTTCGGCCCGCATTAAGGCAGAGGCTGACATTGCAGCCTTGCTGGTATGTCAAAATTTAATAAAGGAAAAACACGCAATTGAAGGAAATGTAAGGAAGGCATTTTCTGCCAAATTTAAATAAATGATTAAAATTAAAATTAAAACCAGATTAACGATTTCATTACAGAAAACTGTATGCAAAATATGTGACAAAATTGAGAATTAAATTAAATGATTTCATTTTCACAGTGACATCCCTGTCAAATTGAAATATAAAATGCATTTGGTGATTTCACATTTGATTTTCAATACAGTCTCGAGGCAAGACTGCCAATATTAAAATGAAAAGCCAAACGTGAAAAATAAACTACAAATACAGTTTTTACAAAGCTCTTTATTCAAAGACAACCTGCATGCAAATTCTATGTTAATTAGTGGGTGTGGCTCAATTACGCTGCTACGTGGAGGAGCTAAAATGGCGGTTATGGCCAGTATAGCATCAGAATTAAACCATCTAGCAAACATTTCGGATGATGATGACTTCATTTTGCTACCAGTTGAATCTATCTTGGATACACTTGGACATTTTGCAGCCGTCACAAACTCCGATGTCGATCCTCGAGTTGTAAATAGTCTTAGTGAGGTTGTGCAGTGCCTTCAGACATCAGATTTTCCCTATATGGGGAGGCTGCAGACCTGGAGCCGGTAGATACAGGCCCCAAGCAGTTTTACGCCCCTGTTGTTCCTCATGTGTCCAGTAGGTGGAGAAGGAAATACGGCGAATAACACTATATGGGGAGGCTGCAGAGCAGACCTATGACCTACTGTAAAATGTATTATTTATATTTATTTATAAACTGTTTTTATATACAGGAGACTGACGGATATATGGTGTTGTGAATTTATATTAAGCTATATTTAGATATTAACCATATTTAGGCCATTAGACATACAGTACTGTGTAATCACACAACCTAGACCACACCGGTGGATTGTACAATCTGAAAGAAAAAAGAAAAACAAAACAAAAATCACTCCTTTTCTTGCATTTCAGAGAAAGACACAGCACAGCTTATTTGTTAAACTTTTATGCAATGTGCCCTGACAATGCTGACATGAGTAAATTTGAGTAAACTAAAACATCAATCATGCATCCATTTAACATTAACATTCATTACAAATCAATCATAAATGATGCTACCTTCATGGACGACTGCCCTAGAAAAGTGAAGCTTAAGATGAGTTTGTACTTTACTTTTCTTTGAGGGCTTGAAAAAATCAGAATTACAGAAAGGACAGTGAAATAGGGAACAGCAGGAGGTGCATCTGTTAAGCGCAGGTAAGTTGCAACCTCTCTGTACAGATATTATTTCTTCCCCTGAAGAGAGAAAGAGATGGGTGTTTTTAGTTTATACTTGTTTAGAAAGAGAGATTTTAATTTTCTTAAGTAGCTAAAGCAAACACACACCTTTATGAGATACAAGTTAAAGAACTAAAGACAGAGTATGATAAAACACACATTAAATGCACATTTATTTGTCCAGATAAGTAAGCTATTTAAAAAAAACTGTATATTAAGATATACATTAGATAATTAGATCATTTCTTTTATAAGAAACAACTCAAATCAAAATCTACATTTAAACCATATGAGACCAAAGTTTTTAATGTAGGTTTTATCATGCATGACATATGTATTATTTGACAAAATACTTCAGTGAGTGTGCAGTTCAACTTGTGCAGAGACTTATAGATTTGCATACATACATACATGCCTATTATAATATATATTATAAATGTGTATTTTGTGTGTTCACAAATTTTGTGTATTCAGACATTTGTGATTATCCACTCTAATGTGCTCCAGAAACCATGTGGAGTATGTTTAAATGCAAGGAGTAAACAGGGTCTTACCAGAAGAAGCCATGTCATGCAAGCTAAAGAGAGACAACAAGATAAAAATAAAAATGTAATTAATTTTAAAAGTGAGTGAGACAGAGCGGGTAAAGAGAAGACTAGGAGCAGCTTAACCTACACGTGGTTAGCTAAGTTTGAGTCAGACAGACTGACTCAATCAAGTACTTTTGCCTCTTGAAATAAATTATTGACCCATCTTTTGAATTGATATCGCATCAATCGTTTATAAATAATAAATGTTGCATCATTACAATACAATCAACAATAATAACTTATTTACATACCTCAATTCGTATTGCTTCAAAAAATGTCTGCTGCTATCATACAGATATGGTCTGCTGTTTTGATGACTAGGCTCATATACTAATATACAGCCTCCCCCTACTGGACGCATGAGGAACAACGGGCGTAAAACTGCTTGGGGCCTATATCTACCGGCTCCAGGTCTGCAGCCTCCCCCTACTCGATTTTCCGGGGAGTCTCGTGGGCCCGGGCCGTACGTATGACATCCCATTAGAGACGCTAAGGATGCATCTTCTAAATGGTTTTACTGCTCAAGAGATCGCGAACTTATTCGGAGCGAGCGAGAGAACCATCAGACGGAGGATGAAACGGCATCATTTGAGGTAAGACAAAGTTAACTAAGTGGTGATCTCGGGCAGCTTTCACCATGTTGCGCATGTATTTACAATTCTATTTTTAACAGACTGGATAAGTTAACGTACGTTACTTTTCACGGTTATTAACATCGAAAATTCAGTTTTTTTCTCTCTCCATGTAAACCTATATTATTTTCTCTATTTGTAATTTTATGGTCCGGACTGGTTTAAGTGGTTGAGCTGGACCAACACCCAGCCAGGGCTGTTTCCCAAAAACATTGTAAGCCTAAGCAGATAATTCTAAATACATACCTCTTTTTATAATAATCTAAAGCTTTTTCACTACTTTTGTTCAATATAAATGAACATTTTATTAATTTGTTTTAATAATCAGGCAAAATAAAAGGCATCCTTCATTCTGAACATCCTCTTTCAATATTTTTTCCTGATATGGTTGAAGTTACAGCATAGGGGTTACTGATTTACAGAAGCCTATGTAGTTGCAGTGACCAGGGTTAATATCTTCTATCATTTCATCTAGGGTTTCTGATCTGTTTTCAACTATAAGTGATGCAGAACTTGACAGCACCATTGAGGAAATACAGAAAATGTATCCAAACTCAGGGTACAGAATAATTCATGGTCATCTTCAAGCAAGAGGTCTCCATGTTCAAAGTAAGTCCAGCACACTAAGCTTAATATTTTTATCATTCACATTTAAGAGAATAGTATCAGTATTTGGTGTTGAAAAATAAATGTTATTTTCAGCTGGCTATTTTGTCATTTAGTATTTGCTGAGGTATGATTTCTGTTTAGATAATATTTTTACAATTACATGTACATTTAACTTTAATGCTTTTATATACAATTTAAAGCATGTTGAATTTAACTTGTGTTACAGGTCTGCTTAAAATACAAAGTTGATTCTAAATAAAATTTGAATATAGAACTGTTAAGTGAATAAAAAAAAAAAAGAGTAGAAAAAAGATCAGAAGAGTAGATCCTCATGGAACATTGATGCGAGCGATGTCAATGCGAACCATAAGGCCACGTCAGTACACCGTGCCTTTTCCCAATGCTATGTGGCATATTGATGGCAATCATAAACTCATCAGGTACTCGCGTTACAATGAAAACTGTAAGAATCAGAATGTAAGCAATGGTGTTTACTCTGGGTGTAAATGGAGTTCAATTTAATAAGGATTTTTGTTATTCACTTTTTATTTCTCATTCTACATAGAATTTTTAGGGGTACAAAGACTGTAAAATAAATAACTATCACGAACACATCACATCCATTCGCAGGCACTGAAAAACTAAATTGAGCATAAGTGCAGACTTCATAAACAAAAAATGGAAAAATTGTTTGTGACTAAAATCTGCCTTCGCTTAGGCACACATAACTTGCCTCATATTTTTGCAAGATATATTTGTATGATGGGACAAACAAGTCTTAGTAAAAAAAAATGTGTCTACATGCAAGACCAACACCCAGTATCAATTATTTATAATGGTTTATTTTGCTTGTGATGCGACTCACTACTCGCATGCATGAAAATAGTTTTGATGATTCCATCAAATTATGGAGAATGTATATGGGTGGGAGACATATAAGCCTGAAAAAAAGTTTTTATTTTTTACTTCAAATATTAGGCATATAAAATATTGAGTTGTGTTGTACTGACTCTTGCATTTCCCAAAGTATATGTGGTCTTTTAGATTTTGTATTTGAAATTGGATTTATTCACCAATTTGTTGCATTCGTGCCTAAAATTGTCATATGGTGTGACATAAAAGTTATTCTATATAAAATGAAAATGGAATATACTCTGCCTAAGTAACTAATTTCAACATAAATCGTTATCATTACTATCTTAAGATTAAACATTTATTTTGTGCAGATTCATTAGATTTTGTATTGTTTTTCTAAATCATAATGCAAAGTAAGTCATCTCTTCTCAGCCTTTCCAGATATTTTAGATTAATTATGTTTAAACCCAGTTATAAATCTATGAAAATGCTTGTGACTCTTGCTGATACTATTTCTCTTGTGTTACACTGACTTTTTTATGATTTATAATTAAGAAAGTATTTTTACTGGCACAATTCTGAGTGTCACACCAAATTATATAGTGTCACGCTATATGATGAACAGCGCCACTCCACATTTGTCAACGCAAAAAACTGTATTGTATTTACATTCAATTAATTCAATTCAGTTAACATTAATAAGACAAACAAAAAACATACTAACATCGTCTTAAAACTTTTTAAATTATAAGAAACTCAGAAATATGACTAAATCAAAACCATCTAATTTCAACAACATTCAATGTGCATTGTTGTAGTCAAGAACCTGCACCTTTTTGATGCTGAACTTGTTTTTCCAATATTCTTGTTTATTCTGTAGATGGAGATTGGTGATTCATGGTGGAATCGATGGTTTCAGCCGACTAATAGTTTATCTTTCCGTGTCTCCAAATAACCGTGCATCCACTGTGCTCAGCAACTTCATATCTGCTGTTAATCAGTATGGTATCCCATCAAGAGTCTGATCTGACAAACGTGGGGAGAATATAGCAGTTGCTGAGTACATGGTGGCACACAGAGGAGAAAACAGGAATTCTCATATTACAGGAAGGAGTGTACACAACCAGAGGTAAATATTTAATAGGTTAAATGGTATAAAACACCAGACTGAATGATTTCATAATTTGTTTTGTCTCTTATCTTAATTCTTTCCCCAACAGAATTGAGAGGCTTTGGAGAGATGTGTATGAACATGTTTTAAGCATGTTCTATCACATCTACAACATGGAGACAGAGGGAGTACTCAATCCAGATTCTGAGATTGACATTTTTGCTCTTCACTGGAGTTTTTTGCCTCAACTGGAGAGGCATCTTGCCTTCTTTAAAGATGCCTGGAACAACCACCGCATCAGAACTGCTGGGAACCTGTCACCTGTCCAGCTTTGGTTAAGACACAGTGCCAACAATACTGATGACACCATTCAAGTAAGACATATATATTACACACACATGCATCAGATTATGTATGTATATTATGGTGTACGGTGTGTGTGTGTGTGTGTGTGTATATATATATACAGTATTGTTCAAAATAATAGCAGTACAATGTGACTAACCAGAATAATCAAGGTTTTTAGTATATTTTTATTGCTACGTGGCAAACAAGTTACCAGTAGGTTCAGTAGATTCTCAGAAAACAAACAAGACCCAGCATTCATGATATGCACGCTCTTAAGGCTGTGCAATTGGGCAATTAGTTGAAAGGGGTGTGTTCAAAAAAATAGCAGTGTCTACCTTTGACTGTACAAACTCAAAACTATTTTGTACAAACATTTTTTTTTTCTGGGATTTAGCAATCCTGTGAATCACTAAACTAATATTTAGTTGTATGACCACAGTTTTTTAAAACTGCTTGACATCTGTGTGGCATGGAGTCAACCAACTTGTGGCACCTCTCAGCTGTTATTCCACTCCATGATTCTTTAACAACATTCCACAATTCATTCACATTTCTTGGTTTTGCTTCAGAAACAGCATTTTTGATATCACCCCACAAGTTCTCAATTGGATTAAGGTCTGGAGATTGGGCTGGCCACTCCATAACATTAATTTTGTTGGTTTGGAACCAAGACTGTGCCCGTTTACTAGTGTGTTTTGGGTCATTGTCTTGTTGAAACAACCATTTCAAGGGCATGTCCTCTTCAGCATAGGGCAACATGACCTCTTCAAGTATTTTAACATATGCAAACTGATCCATGATCCCTGGTATGCGATAAATAGGCCCAACACCATAGTAGGAGAAACATGCCCATATCATGATGCTTGCACCTCCATGCTTCACTGTCTTCACTGTGTACTGTGGCTTGAATTCAGAGTTTGGGGGTCGTCTCACAAACTGCCTGTGGCCCTTGGACCCAAAAAGAACAATTTTACTCTCATCAGTCCACAAAATGTTCCTCCATTTCTCTTTAGGCCAGTTGATGTGTTCTTTGGCAAATTGTAACCTCTTCTGCACATGCCTTTTTTTTAACAGAGGGACTTTGCGGGGGATTCTTGAAAATAAATTAGCTTCACACAGACGTTTTCTAACTGTCACAGTACTTACAGGTAACTCCAGACTGTCTTTGATCATCCTGGAGGTGATCATTGGCTGAGCCTTTGCCATTCTGGTTATTCTTCTATCCATTTTGATGGTTGTCTTCCGTTTTCTTCCACGTCTCTCTGGTTTTGCTCTCCATTTTAAGGCATTGGAGATCATTTTAGCTGAACAGCCTATCATTTTTTGCACCTCTTTATAGGTTTTCCCCTCTCTAATCAACTTTTTAATCAAAGTACGCTGTTCTTCTGAACAATGTCTTGAACGACCCATTTTCCTCAGCTTTCAAATGCATGTTCAACAAGTGTTGGCTTCATCCTTAAATAGGGGCCACCTGATTCACACCTGTTTCTTCACAAAATTGATGACCTCAGTGATTGAATGCCACACTGCTATTTTTTTGAACACACCCCTTTCAACTAATTCAACTAATTGCCCAATTGCACAGCCTTAAGAGCGTGCATATCATGAATGCTGGGTCTCATTTGTTTTCTGAGAATCTACTGAACCTACTGGTAACTTGTTTGCCACGTAGCAATAAAAAAATATATGAAAAACCTTGATTATTCTGGTTAGTCACATTGTACTGCTATTATTTTGAACAATACTGTATATATATATATATATTATATATATATTCACCCTCATGTTGTTTCAAACCTGTATGAATTTCTTTCTTCTGCTGAACAGGAAGATATTTTGAAGAATGTCGGTAACCAGTGACTTCCATAGTATATATTTTTTTTCCCTACTATGGAAGTAAATGGGACCAGTTAACTGTTTGGTTACTGACATTCTTCAAAATATCTTCCTGTTCAGCAGAAGAAAGAAATTCATACAGGTTTGAAACAACATGAGGGTGAGTTTATGATGACAGAATTTTCATTTTAAAGTGAACTCCCTTTAAACGTGCACAAGTGACTGTTGATTACTGCTGAAAACAGTTGATATTTGAAATCAACATTCTTATTGCTGATTGCCTTTAAACGTGTCTTGTTGCAATGTCTGATTGGTCAGATAATTTTTTTTCCTACTATTTATACAACCAGGACTATGTACAAACATTTTTTTTTCCGGCTCACACAAGAATAGACATCTATCAAAATTGTTTGTTTCTTAGAAATCACATACTACATCTTTTAATTCTTAAGCCATTTTCGTCGTCATAACTACTTTTTTTTCTCTCTGTCCACCAACAATATGACTGATTTTCAATTACCACAGGTGGATGAAAATTATGGGATCGACTGGGATGGACCCCCAAGTCACGATAACGATGGAGTACAAATTCCTGAAGTAGCTCTACCTCGACAACTAACTGAAGAGGAATTGGGTAGTCTGCCGAATCCTAATGTGCCGTTTTCAGAAGCAATTGACACCTACTACAACACAATCACTAAAATTCACCAATTATTGGACATTTTGTAAATTACCGTATTTTATAGCATTCAAGATGTTGGTATAAACTCTCCAGCCAGTTTATTGTACATTGATTCAATAAACCCAACAAAACACTGCATTATTAAATCTGAATAAAATACTTTTATTAGTCTGACATTTCAGAACAAAACAGTAAATTAAGTTAATTTACCACTGTAATAGGACAGAAAATATCATTTATATGTAATATAAAAATTACTCTTTCAAACTAGGGTGCAAAACAGTATTTTTTTTTGTTTAACCGCAAACATGCACCACTAGTTACAGCCAAGAAAAAAAGCAAACCTGTAGTTTTATCTGTGACCTTTAGATAGTGTAACTTGAAGGGTGAACTATAACTTTTACTCTGAAAGTTACTTAAACTGAAATTACATATTAGTACACAGAACGATAATTACACCAAACCAAACCCACCCTCTGTGGATGATACAGCAGCTTTCAGGTCCTTATGGAAACTCTCATAAGTGCTATATTTTGCTGGGAGTTTAATGGTTTCTCTACAAGTAGATGCAGTTGGCATTGCAACATCAGAGGACACCTCTACATGCAGATTCTGAGGAAGAATTCCCCAACCCACCCAGAACTGAATGAGTTTCATCAGCTCTTCTGGTGTACCTGTGTAAAAATAGAAATCTTCAATCATTTGTAATTTTCAGAGTGAATTATTTACTAAAAGTCTGTTCAATAATATAATACAATTATATTACATTGTGTTGTTTCAGAAGACTTATGAATACACCATGGTGTACATACCCTTTTCTGAGTAAAAAAAAAAGAAAAACCTTCAAAAATGGGCAGTGTTTTTTTTTTTTTTACCCAAACTTGTCAATAAGGCTACTTTACGCAAATGTGATTGCATTAGAAGGTAGTTTCTGAATCACAGGCATTTCATATACGAGATGAGGACACATGCTGCCTTCACTGAATTAGAAATTCCCTACTTCCCTGTTCTAAAGTCTTGATTATGAGCTTATTACATAATTTTTGACATGAGAGGGTATTCATGTCAAGTTTTTTAAACTAGGAAACTAGTATTTCCATTAATCCTGGTAGCACGTAAAGGCAGCAATTGCTGCAGTGAGTGATGAGACCCAAACATCTTAATAAAATTTATTTTATTTATCTGTTATACTGGAGAATTTTTTTTAAGGATATTGCCACTTAAGTGTTTGTTGACATTTAAGAGGATGCTGTGCCGACCTTGATTTATTGCAATGTTGAGGTGTTCAGTCTTATTTCGACTTTAGAAAATAAGCATGATCGCTCTCAATACAAATGAATGGTTTGTTTTCCACTGTATGTTTCTTAGGTGTTGGGGACTAATGCATCTTAGAGCCTACATTTAGTACAAATACTATAGTTCCCCCAAAATAAAAAAAATCTGTTTACACACACAGCATCAAGTGGTTCCAAACCTGTATGCATTTCTTTCTTCTGCTGAACACAAAATAAGATATTTTGAAGAATGTTGGTAACTTAACGGTTGATGGGCCCCATTGACTTTCATGGTATTTTTTTCTCCATAATATAGAAGTCAATGGGACAAATCAATAGTTACCCATATTGTTTTAAAATATCTTTTTTTGTGTTCAGCAGGAGAAAGAAATGCATACAGGTCTGGAACAACTTGAGGGTCTTAAGTCTAAGACTTTTACTCAAGGGAAGTTAGAATTTAAGTCGTTCATGTACTTTCACTTAAATGTGGTTTTAAGGTAATCTTTACATATGAAAATGGGTTTGTACAAGTTAAGGTGATAAAAATATTAAGCTTAGTGTGCTGGACTTACTTTGAACATGGAGACCTCTTGCTTGATGACCATGAATTATTCTGTACCCTGAGTTTGGATACATTCTCTGTATTTCCTCAATGGTGCTGTCAAGTTCTGCATCACTTATAGATGAATACAGATCAGAAACCCTAGATGAAATTATAGAAAATATTAACCCTGGTCACTGCAACTACATAGGCTTCTGTAAATCAGTAACCCCTATGGTGTAACTTCAACCATATCAGGAAAAAATATTGAAAGAGGATGTTCAGAATGAAGGATGCCTTTGATTTTGCCTGATTATTAAAACAAATTAATAAAATGTTAATTTATATTGAACAAAAGTAGTGAAAAAGCTTTAGATTATTATAAAAAGAGGTATATATGTAAAATTATCTGCTTAGGCTTACAATGTTTTTGGGAAACAGCCCTGGCTGGGTGTTGGTCCAGCTCAACCACTTAAACCAGTCCGGACCATTAAATTACAAATAGAGAAAATAATATAGGTTTACATGGAGAGAGAAAAAAACAGAATTTTCGATGTTAATAACCGTGGAAAGTAACGTACGTTAACTTATCCAGTCTGTTAAAAATAGAATTGTAAATACATGCGCAACATGGTGAAAGCTGCCCGAGATCACCACTTAGTTAACTTTGTCTTACCTCAAATGGCGTTAATAAAGAGCTTTGTAAAAACTGTATTTGTAGTTTATTTTTCACGTTTGGCTTCTCATTTTAATATTGGCAGTCTTGCCTCGAGACTGTATTGAAAATCAAATGTGAAATCACCAAATGCATTTTATATTTCAATTTGACAGGGATGTCACTGTGAAAATGAAATCATTTAATTTAATTCTCAATTTTGTCACATATTTAGCGTACAGTGTTCTGTAATGAAATCGTTATTCTGGTTTTAATTTTCATTTTAATCATTTAATTTATTTAAATTTGGCAGAAAGTGCCTTCCATAGAAAGGAACATACCTCAAGGAAACAGAAAGAGGATTTTGAATTGCAAATGGAGATTGCTGCAACTATGGCAAAACTGAAAGTGCTTAAAGATTCTAGTGTGCATCGTGTTAAAAGTGATGTGACTCATCGTTCTGATGTAATGAATCCCTATTTTGATAAAGGACAACAGGCAACACAGCCAGTCAGTGCTGATGCAAATTCGTTTACTCCTACAGCTGAGATGCAACAAATTGTTTCATCTATGAGTGGTGATGGCTGTCTAGTTAAGAATGTCTACTAATGATCTTCTGAACGTAAACTTTAGACTAGTTGACAAGCAACAGATGCACAGCCAATGTATAGTTGATTATCAACAGATAATAAACTAGTGATCTTGATAAAAATGAAATGGTTAAATAATGATTTGATGCATTTGAGACCCTTAAAGAAGGATGATATAATGTACTCTTGATCATACGATGACTTGACTGTAGACTTTCAACTGACAGATTGATTTTGAGTAGTTGGTAGACAACTTAGAGGATGCTAACACAATCTACAGAAACTCAGCTGACTACTAGTTAACAACCTGTTGCGAAATAGATACTGGACAGTCAGCATGCACTTTTTGTAAAATCTATAGATTAGAAATTAAAATGTGCCTTATAATCTACAGGCAGTTAGATGAATGTATTACTTGTCTGTTGAAACAGTGTTGTTGAATGTCAACTGATGCACTGTTGACATGCTACTATATGAGTACTGGGGCCTGTTTCACAAAGAAGGTTAAGTGAAAACTCTGAGTATGTTAACCCTTAAATGAGGGAAACTGAAGATTTTCTGTTTCAGAATGGGAGGTTTGTCAAACCTGAGAAAGCATGGTAAGTCAAGCTCGTTTCTGAAAGAGAGCCAACTTATACTCAGAGTCAGTTACCATTACTCTATGAACCTAACCTGTTCGGGAGCAGGTTTTCTTCGATAAACCCAGAATTTCTTTCTGTCTCCTCCCCCTTATTAAACACAAATATAAAAAAATAAAATAAAGATTGATTTTCTATATAAGAAAACGATATAAGATACGTAGTCTTGTTTCCTGGGGGGAATCTAAATTAAGTGTTACGGGTAAGAACGATGGTAGACCAGGGAGGGGTGCAATTGACAGTCTTTAATAAAGAAGATAGTCTCTCTCAGAATAAAGAGAACAAAAATCACGGACTTCTTTCAGCCCAAAACAGAAATGGCCAGACGACAGGGTCTAGGAAAAAAACACAAATCTTCACGAGGGCAGAGGCAGGGACCCCGGGATGTCAACACCCAGTCAATAAACAGAGGAGGTCACCGGCGGTGTGAAAGGCCAGGGGCAGGTGCTGCACAGGTACTCTGCAAACAGGCACAGCCGGATAATACGCAGTCCTATGACAAAATTACTCACAGCAGAAACAACGACAAAAACCATCCACGGACAAGACAGGACAGGACTTGGGAACAGGTGTATCTCACGAAAGGTCATCGAATAATCCGACAATGAGACAGGGCTAGAAAGCGAATAAGAAGCAGAGACAAACAAGGGCAAAAAGGGACAGGTGAGGGAATGAAAGGGGAGACAGCTGAAAGTGATAATGAGCGGAGGAGTGGGTAAAGTGAAAGTGAAGTGACATTCAGCCAAGTATGGTGAACCATACTCAGAATTTGTGCTCTGCATTTAACCCATCCGAAATGCACACACACAGAGCAGTGAACACACACACACTGTGAGCACACACCCGGAGCAGTGGGCAGCCATTTATGCTGCGGCGCCCGGGGAGCAGTTAGGGGTTCGATGCCTTGCTCAAGGGCACCTAAGTCGTGGTATTGAAGGTGGAGAGAGAACTGTACATGCACTCCCCCCACCCACAATTCCGTCCGGCCCGAGACTAGAACCCACAACCCTTCGATTGGGAGTCCAACTCTCTAACCATTAGGCCACGACTTCCCTTAAGTGTGCGTGAAAGAGTGAGTAAGTGATCACAAGAGGGAGACAGAGAGAGGGGAAAAGACCAGGATCATGACAGTACCCCCTCTCTCAACGAGCGCCTCCTGGCGCTCCTGGGGACAACTGGCGGGTCCGGAGGAAATCATCGATGAGTGAAGGATCCAGGACGTCCCGGGAGGGAACCCAACTTCTCTCCTCAGGACCATACCCCTCCCAGTCGACCAGATATTGACGACCGCGTCCCCGACGGCGCATGTCGAGGATGCGGCGAACCCTGTAGACGGGGGTATCATCGACAAGACAAGGGACGCGCACCGGGCGAGAAGGGGGACGGATGACTGGTTTAATGCAAGAGACGTGAAACACGGGGTGGACTCGACGTAGATTAGGCGGGAGGTGAAGTTTAACTGCGACAGGGTTAATGATTCTTACAATGCGAAATGGTCCAATAAAGCGGGGAGACAATTTACGTGATTCGGACCGGAGAGGTAAATCTGAAGTGGACAACCACACTCTCTGGCTGCAAACGTAGCGAGGGCTCTTAACTCTGCGCCTATTGGCCGTAACAGTCATGCGTCTTCTAGCTCGACAGAGAGCAGATCGCACTCTCCTCCAGGTGCGTTTGCATCGGCAAATAAAAGCTTGCACGGACGGAACATTAGACTCAGAGTCTTGGGACGCAAATATCGGAGGTTGATAACCGAGACAGCAATGAAAGGGCGAAAGACCCGTAGCAGAGGAGGGGAGCGAATTATGGGCGTATTCGGCCCAAGAGAGTTGCTGTGACCATGACGCGGGATTCTAATGGGTGAGACTGCGGAGCATACGGGCGACAATTTGATTAGTCCGTTCAGCTTGGCCGTTCGTCTGGGGATGAAACCCGGACGAGAGGCTAACGGATGCCCCAATCAGACGACAAAACTCTTTCCAAAATTGAGAAGAAAATTGGGGGCCTCTATCAGACACAATATCAGTAGGTAACCCATGTAGCTTAAAAACATGGTCAACCATGATCTGGGCGGTCTCCTTGGCAGAAGGGAGTTTAGCGAGGGGAATAAAATGGGCCGACTTAGAAAAACGATCTACCACGGTAAGAATAACGGTGTTCCCCCCAGAGAGAGGAAGACCGGTGATAAAGTCGAGTGCTAAGTGAGACCACAGTCCAGTCGGAACCGGTAACGGACGAAGTAGACCGGCCGGAGGGGAACTGTCAGTCTTAGTCTGGGCGCACGTATCGCAGGAGGCAATAAATCGTCGCACATCCCGTTCTAAAGAAGACCACCAAAAGCGCTGACGGATAAAAGCGATGGTGCCCCGGACGCCGGGATGGGCTGTCAATTTAGAGGTGTGTCCCCATTGAAGGACTGCCCGACGCGCTGACACAGGGACGAAAAGCAGCCCCCTAGGGCAGTTGCGCGGAACTATGACACGAGAAAGGGAACGCTTAACCAGCTTCTCTATTCCCCAGACGGCCGTGCCAACAACATGACCCGGGGGAATAATCTCCTCAGGCTCAGAAGATGCAGAGGAGTCAAAAAGACGGGATAGTGCATCAGGTTTGATGTTCTTGGTACCCGGACGGTACGAGATAGTGAAATCGAAACGGGTAAAGAATAACGCCCAGCGGGCCTGACGAGCATTTAGTCTCTTGGCCTTGCGGATATATTCTAGGTTTCGGTGATCTGTCCAGACGATAAAAGGGACGGGAGCTCCTTCTAGCCACTGTCGCCATTCGCCCAACGCTAGACGGATGGCGAGCAGTTCGCGGTTGCCTACGTCGTAATTGCGCTCAGCAGGAGAAAGACGGTGGGAGAAAAAGGCGCAGGGGTGTATCTTGTCGTCAGCGGAGGAGCGCTGGGATAGCACCACCCCGAAGAACACTTCTCGGCCTTAACGTAAAGTCGATTCTCTAATAGGCGCTGAAGAACACGACGAACATGTTGGACGTGCACCTGGAGAGACGGCGAAAAAATCAGAATGTCATCAAGGTAGACGAATACAAAAACATTGAGCATGTCTCGTAGGACATCACTGACTAAGGCTTGAAAGACCGCGGGAGCGTTATCCAATCCGAAGGGAAGAACCCGGTATTCAAAGTGTCCGAGGTGCGTATTAAACGCGGTCTTCCATTCATCCCCCTCCTTAATACGTACTAAGTGATAGGCGTTACGTAAGTCGAGCTTAGTGAATATCTTAGCTCCCTGCAAGATCTCGAAGGCGGAGGACATCAGGGGCAATGGATAACGATTCTTGACAGTGATATCATTTAAACCCCGATAGTCTATGCAGGGGCGCAGGGAGCCATCTTTCTTCTTAACAAAGAAGAAGCCGGCTCCCGCTGGAGACGAGGAAGGAACGATGGTACCCGCATTCAGTGATTCAGAAAGGTATTTCTCGAGCGCCTCCCTCTCGGGGGCGGATAATGAGTATAGTCTACCACGGGGGGGCGTTGTACCTGGGAGAAGATCTATACTGCAGTCATACGGGCGATGAGGGGGGAGAGAAGCGGCCCGGGAACGACTGAAGACCTCCCGCAAATCGTGATACTCCTCCGGAACCCCAGACAAATCACCTGGCTCCTCCTGAAAAACAGTTACGGGCAAGACAGGGGGCACAGCAGAAGACAGACAATCGACATGACAGGACAATTTCCAAGAAAGAATAGTGCCTTCTGCCCAGTTAATCTGGGGGTTATGAAGAACTATCCACGGGTGGCCTAAAACCACGGGAGAGAAAGGGGAATGAAAAATAAAAAAATAAATAGATTCTCTATGATTTCCTGAAACAGTAAGAGTCAACGGTGAAGTCCTTCTCTGTACCCTAGGAAGGGGACTACCATCTAGGGCAAACAGGGGGGTGGAGTCTTGCAAATCTAAGAGGGGAATACCTTGTCTTAAAGCCCAAGTCTCGTCAATGAAGTTCCTCCGCCCCCTCCGCCCCCGAATCCAGTAATGCTGAGCAGGAAACAGACGATCCCAGCCAGCGGAGGTGAACGGGAAGGGAAGTGCAGGACTTAGATGGAGAGACCCATGATGTAGCGCTCGCCAGCAACCCTCCGCCTACTGACGAGCGCTGGCTTTTACTGGGCACCTGGAGACAAAATGATCAGCGGCAGCGCAGTACATACATAGACGATCCATAATCCTGCGCTGGCGTTCCCGTGTAGATATGTGAAGCCCCCCTAGCTGCATAGGCTCAGGATTAGCAGCAGAGGGCAGTGGCGGACGAGTAGCTGTGGAAGAGGGGAGTAACGAAGCCTCCAATCCGCGAGCCCTCCGTCGCCTCTCGAAGCGTCTTTCAATGCGAAGAGCCAGCTCGACTAGGGAGTCGAAATTGTCAGGAACCTCTCGGACAACGACCTCATCCTTAATCTCAGAGTTGAGGCCCTCGAGAAAGCGGGAGATTAGTGCCGGGCCGTTCCATCCACTAGTAGTGGCCAGAGTACGAAACTCAATTGAAAAGTCTGTGACTGACCTCCTCCCCTGGCGCAAGGTGGATAGGAGACGGGACGCTTCACCACCATGTGCAGACCGGTCGAATACTCGGATCATCTCCTCCTTGAACAGAGAAAACTTAAAGACGCAGTCTACCTCTGCCTCCCAGTTCGCCGCTGCCCACTCTCGAGCCCGTCCATTGAGAAGAGAAATCACATAAGCCACCTTAGATCGATCCCTGGCGTAGGTGGACGGCTGGAGAGAAAAAACAACCTCGCATTGGGTGAGAAAGGCTCGGCATTGTAAAGGCTCACCAGAATAGCACGGAGGGTTGTTTATGAGTGGCTCAGAAGGGTCGCGCTGTCCGGCTGCTGCAGTGGTCTCATGACGGTAGTGGTGGAACTGCTGAGTTAGACCCGAGAGCTGGGCGGTCAGGGATTCTACGGATCATCTCGTGGTGGATAACTCCTCAACATGTTTCCCCAGCAGAGCACCCTGGAGCTCCACCGCACTCTGGAGGGGATTACCACTCGCCTGGTCCATCTTCTGGTCGGATTATTCTGTTACGGGTAAGAACGATGGTAGACCAGGGAGGGGTGCAATTGACAGTCTTTAATAAAGAAGATAGTCTCTCTCAGAATAAAGAGAACAAAAATCACGGACTTCTTTCAGCCCAAAACAGAAATGGCCAGACGACAGGGTCTAGGAAAAAAACACAAATCTTCACGAGGGCAGAGGCAGGGACCCCGGGATGTCAACACCCAGTCAATAAACAGAGGAGGTCGCCGGCGGTGTGAAAGGCCAGGGGCAGGTGCTGCACAGGTACTCTGCAAACAGGCACAGCCGGATAATACACAGTCCTATGACAAAATTACTCACAGCAGAAACAACGACAAAGACCATCCACGGACAAGACAGGACAGGACTTGGGAACAGGTGTATCTCACGAAAGGTCATCGAATAATCCGACAATGAGACAGGGCTAGAAAGCGAATAAGAAGCAGAGACAATCAAGGGCAAAAAGGGACAGTTGAGGGAATGAAAGGGGAGACAGCTGAAAGTGATAATGAGCGGAGGAGTGGGTAAGTGTGCGTGAAAGAGTGAGTAAGTGATCACAAGAGGGAGACAGAGAGAGGGGAAAAGACCAGGATCATGACATTAAGTGCATTTTATTTCAGTAAAATTATATGCCAGTGTGGTAATAAAAATAATCTTAAAACTAAATGGAAAACAAGATTATTTGGAGTGTTTATTTCTAAGAGCAAATCTACTGTAGCTCTGCCCTCCCTCGACACATAAGGTTAAATACGACACACGTGAATAACAGCTTCAGTAGTTTTGCCCATGAGATACCATAAAATGATTAGCTATTAGTTCATTAATCTAACGTTCTGCCAGTTTTCTGAAATGTTTAATGCTAGTTAAATAATCAGTTTAGGGCACAGAAAACTAGCTTGTAACGCGATTGATTGGGTTAGAGGCCAGATTTTGCTGAGCTTGATCTTCTCACTTTTCCCACGTCACGTCACATTAGAATTTATTTTCAATAAAAATGAACAAAATGTTCTAAAAGTGGAAATAAAGTGCCTAACAAGTATTTAATAATGATGCAACTATTTATAATTGTAATAAATATAATAATTTACAATATGTTATTATAGAATCGTGTTAATGTATAACAATACTGAGGTGCAAATGTATCTGCCAGTATAAAGTATAACTAGCATCTAATTATTTTTTACGCTTAGCCTTGTTGCACAGAACTGCTACTTTTACATGGTAAACAGAATATATCATGATTTTCACTGTATGTTTTTTCTGTAAATAGCATCTAGAGCTACTTGCACTTAGCCTTCTGTAAATAAGAAAGTATGTTAGTTCCTCTTAGTGTAAATAGCCACTGCCGTATTTTTCTTACTCTACTGGCAGATCGTTTGTAAAATAAGAAAAATGCACTTAAAATATTATTATTAATATTATTATTTTATATATATTTTTTGCCCATGAGATACCATAAAATGATTAGCTATTAGTTCATTAATCTAACATTCTGCCAGTTTTCTGAAATGTTTAATGCTAGTTAAATAATCATTTTAGTATTAACAATATTAAAATTTTGTATGTACAATATTAGTAAAAGTGTAACATTTCTCCTAAAACAAAATTGAAGACATGGAAGAACTGAAGACAAAGCTGATATCTCAATGAGACATATAAGAGAATCCCCGTTAGTATCCTGATCACAGAGTAACCTCTGTCAGAGCCACAGTCTTGTGTCCAACACATCGAGGTGAATCACAACTGCATCTCTATCATATTATTTTCATCTGTTTTCTTAATTAAGAACACACTGGTGTGTACTGCAAACAGTTTTACTGTTTGCAACACGTTGTTATTCCCCTCGTTATTTAATTATAGCAGCTAATGAAATGGAAGTCTCACCCATAGACTTACTTCTGCATTGAGGAAAAAGGTGGATGGACAGGAAATGTGCCAATAGACGTGTACGCCAAATCTTTCAATTCAAGTTCTGTTGGAGATCTCTGGTAAAAGATATAGATTGAAAACAGTCCTGACTTTACCTGGAAAATACTGTATTTCCAATAAAGCTAAAGAAATACATTTGACATAAAATCTATCGTGTAAACTCTAATATTTCTAAATATCTGGACACAGACAGCTCATGTGCTTTTTGTAATAGTCTGTTTTATGATTGCTCTACATCCAAGTGATTTTGGTCTGACCTTGACTCCTATATATCTTATTCTGCCAATGTTACTTATTCTTTCAGTCTAAAATACATTCTTTTTTTAAATTATATTAATGATATAAATAGACCCCTTAGAGTACATTGTTAATTTCTTTATTTTATATGGCAGATTTCTTTATTTATAAACAAACGTTTGCAAATAATAATCCATCCCATTCCCATTTTAAAACTGAATTAATATCACTCAACAAATGATACCTAAGATTTATAAAATATTATGAAAAAATGTTTAAAGAATATACATGTATTTAAGCTTTTCTTGTATATTAATGTTTGTATGTTATTGTATCAGTAATGGTAGAGTATGCATTCTCTCCTTGACTTGTCATCCTTTGTTTTTCATTGTTTTTTATATAATCCTTTTTTCTCTCTCTCTCTTTGAATTATTATATGTATCTGTATATTGTTCTTGTGTTATTGAGCATTATTATTATTATTATTATTATTATTAATAATAATAATAATAATAATAATATTTAAAACAGACTGGGTAAAAACGAATAATAAATCAAGGCTTCAGCGCACAGACCGCCCACTCCACGATGACGTCATTTCCTAGGCTCGTGGCTCTATGACGTTACATCAGTCGGACGCAGCAGCAGCAGTCTTCTGAGGATCTATATTAGTAACCCTTATATTCGTCTGTTGTGTTGTTTAATATATGTTTTAAATTGAATTTAGCGCTTTTTTGTTATTTACATTTAACCCATCCACGCGTCATCGCTCAGTCTCGGTCAGCTGCGAGTCTTTTGAGGAGAGGTGAGCAGTTCACGTTTATTTATTTATATATATAAACTAGGGCTGAACGATTTTGGAAAATAATCTAATTGCGATTTAATGTGCGATTATTTTTAAAGCTATTTTTATGTTTTGTATTACTCAAGCTAAAACAATCATTTATATGGCCAACACAATATTAGATAGATTAAACAGAAATGTTATTTTCTGTAGGCCAGGCATATATTACGATTAAATTAGGTGATGCATGAATTGACATGAATGACATTTTTTATTAAAATACAATCAGTAGTATATTGACTGATTTGTTTTACTTCCAACCTTGTAAGCATGTAATAATTATGGCAGCATAAAGCACTGACAAATAAGCCTAGTGTAAATATTAATATACAGATCATACAAACTGAAGAAGATTGCAGCAGTATTAAAACAAATCTGTTGCTTTACCACACTACTTTCGGTGATTCAAAGTCACTGTAATAAACAAATGTAAACGTGGAGTGCACTTTTTAAACACTTTAGACCAGAGGATCTCAAACTTTTGTGGTCACGCTAAATAATTTCTTTAAATATTATGAATAATGATTTTTTTTTTTTTAATCTACAGGGAAAAAACACCTGCATCAGTTGAAACCTTGAGAATAGCATAATAATCATAATTATTATTCCCTCTTTTATTAATTCGTTTATTTATTGTGGGTTCCATGCTGTCCGCTAAAGGTGTAATCCACGATGCGATTCGAGAAAAGATGAAATTAGGTTAACTTTATGGTAATGAGTTATGGTGCAGTTCAGCGGCAATGAATCAGAATATGATATTTTAAATCTATATATATATTAATACGAAGAAATTGATAATATAAAAAAACATTACAATTTTGCTTTCTGTTATTCTTTCTATTTAAAGCATATGTTATGATCACTGCACTTATAAAAAGAACATGTTCATGAATCAAGTACTGTATTGCGCTTAATGTAGTTATTAGAAAAGTAAACTATATTTACATATTATGAGTTCTAATGGAGATGGGTGTCATCAAATTTTCTTTCTTATTTATATTTGGAAGAACTTATATTATATCCTTTGTTATATTTCTAAAAGAAATATCTTCTTGTATGTTAATATTGCAAAAGAAAAGCTACTATAACAACAATTAGGACAGTGCGTTTCACAAAGCCGCATTTTAATTGTTACTCTGACACAAATTCCTGTGCCAGCGGTGCAACTAAGAAAGCAGCACTAGTAAGTTGTGATGAAATGTTATTTTTCATATTTAATAGAGGGCTAGATGATCTTAGTTTGTTAATTATGTTGCTGCATTGTTATTGTCTGTTGCTGTTCAAGTTGTTCTAACTTAAAATGTAGGCTGTTGTGTCAGGGAATCAGTCGCAATGAGCTTGTGTTTCATTGTACAGCAGACATAATTAAGTATGTCTGGAGGTTGTGGTGGTATCTATATTTGTGGTAAAACTGCTGTCTAAATCTGCAAACGTTTTCATTTCCTGGATGTCAGATTTTTTACTTGGTGGATATGCGATTTTGTTTTATTCAATATTTTGACATATGTATTTCCTTAGTAGCTTTTAATAAGTTAATTCACTCAGAATGCATTTTTCATTCACTGCTATACTTTTCCATTGTATTTCAATGTAAATGTGCCACCTGACATCTTGAATGTTGCGCTCTTGTCTCAGGTCTTTAGCAGTCTCTCACACCTAATTCTCGTGTGTAATAGTCTACATCATTCTAAAACACAGCGCTCAAGATTTATTTATTTTTGTACAAAATCACGATTCCTCAATGCGTAAGCTGCTACTAATTTGCAATACAACTACGGAGTTCTTACCTGTGTGTTATGATGTTTCTTAGTTGAAGCAACAATCCAAAAACATAAAGAGTAAAGCCGATGTACGATTAATAAAATAGCTGCTAGAAAAGGCAAAATATGCGTTGTTTGCGGAAAACTGAAGTCTGAAGTTAAAAAGTTTTTCTTAAATGTCTGTGGCGATCTGAAGTTGCAAGCTTCATGATTGCATCATTAGAAAAATGGGTTGAATAATAAAGAGTCCAAAAGATGGAATACATTTTTCCTGAGAGATCCTGGATCCTGGAAATTTTCCTGGAATAGCCTCCTAACACGAACGGTGCTTCTTTTAACTTCTAGAAAAAAATCTTTTTTTTTACTACAAACAAAAATATTTTTATTAATACAGGGAACTGCCCATAATGCCTCAGTGCCCCTGATGTATTACGTCATTACAGTGTGCCATGCGTATGTTACTCATCAGTCACTTGTTATCTAGCTTCGAGTGCAACAACACAAAAATTAGCGAAGAAAGCGAAAATACACAGTCATCCTCAAAACCAGTGCCAGAAGAGCTAATCGCGAGATGTTGGTCAGCTTCTTTAGCCTGGAGATGGTTTGGTTTTGACAAAAAGTCACCAATCTGTAGAATTTGTTGCATGCAGATCGCAGTTAAGCAGAGCGCCACAACCAACCTCTTCCATCATCTCTGTACAACGCACAAAACACAGTTTGAAGAGTACGAAAGGCTTTGTGCTGAACAAAACAGCATTGCTGCTACAAACATGGTACAAAAAAAGGAACACATACAACAGACCTTAGCAGAAACATTCACAAAGAAAACACCATATGACAAAAAAAGCGATTACAAACTCTGTAACAAGTTTTATTGCAAGGTCTATGTTGCCAATTCAATCAGTCGAGAAGGATGGGTTTCAACAAATGTTACAGACTTTAGGTCCCAGATATAATCTGCCTTCAAGGAGATATTTCCGTGAAACAGTTCTACCAAAACCGTTCAAGGCAAACACTGTCCCATAAATTGCAGAAGGTCACCTATTATGCCACAACCATCGATCTGTGGTCCAGTAGAACCTCGGAGCCGTACTGCAGAGCAGTGTCTGTGTTATTTACTTTTTTATCCTCATCTTTTATATTAATATAATGTAAAAAATATATATTGTGTTGTGTTCTAATGTTTACATTTTGCAAAACACAACTTTTTTTAAAGAGTTAGTCACTTTGTTGTTAGTCTATTACTAATAGAGTACTGTTTGCAAAGCACAAAGTTAATTACGTACATATATTGTACTGAAAAAGCACTGTTCTTGTATTAAAATAAATATTTAGTACAGTAATTTGGACGGTTCATGTTTAAATCAATAATGTTTCATATCTTTATGTACCATATTTTCCGGACTATAAGTCACACTTTTTTTCATAGTTTGGCTGGTCCTGCGACTTATTTATCAAAATTAATTTGACATGAACCAAGAGAAAACATTACCGTCTACAGCTGCTAGATGGGGTGCTCTATGCTGTTTATTGCTCCTTTAGCCTACCCCTTTAACCTACTCCTCCAAGGCCGTCGAGGCACTTCAGCTGGAGAGGGCTCCCCCTGAATAGCCAACGCGCAGCAGGCTGAACGAGTGGTACCTGCCAGGATGCCCCCTGCCAGCGCTCTGCCCCGTTCTTCCCTGCGGTTCATGACGAGCTGACCAAGTCATGAAGCGTCCCCTACGCGGCCCGCTTAAGCACTTCCTCCTCTGCAGCTCTCATCTCAGTAGACAGCTCTCAGGAGAAGGGCTATGAGCAACTGCCGCCCCTGGACAAGGCCATGGCTGCTCACCTCTGAACCCCCCCACCCCCATGCAGCAGTGGGGTGGAAAAGCAAGAGAGCCCTTACTTCCAAGCCCTGCAGAACAACCTCTTCAGCACTGCACACCATGGCCATATTGCAGGTATTCCAGGCAAAGCTTCTCCATTCCCTTAGAGTCTAGACCTAATGAACCTGCTTTTCGTGACCTCCGCTGCGATCTGTGGCCAACCTGGTTGGCCAGCCTGGTTGTGCTGGAGTGCCACCTCTGGCTCAACCTAACGGAAATTAAGAGGAGCGACAAAGTGGCCTTTGTTGACACCCCAGTCTCTCCATCCGGTCTCTTCGGAAGGTTTCACAGAGCGCTTCACTGCAGCACAGAAGTCATCCCAGGCCATGGGACACTTCCTGCCCAAGTGCTTCAGCTCTGGCTCGAGTTGCCCCAGCGCTGCGAGTTGCCTCCCCAGTTTTACAGCACAGCCTTCTACGAATGCAGCCCCTGCAATACTGGCTGAAACTCCGGGTCCCACCTCATGCTTGGCGGCACGGCCGCTTTCGCAACAGGGTGAACCAGGCCTGTCTAGCAGCTCTGGAGCTTTGGATGAACCTTGTTTGGTTAAGCCATGGAGTACCCCTACAGGCGGTTTCCTGAAAGACGTGCTCTCAGACAGATGCGTCCAACCTGGGTGCTCTGTGCGAGGGCAGACCAGTTTTCGGCTCGTAGTCGCACGAGGAGAGCCATCTCCATATCAGCAGCCTTGAGATGCTGGCAGAAGAACAAGCCTCTCAATCCTTTCAGGCGATCCTGAAGAAAATGTCATGCTCTTGGCAAGAGAAAAAAGCATGCTCTTGGCATGACAGTAGTGTCCTACATAAATCACCAAGGCGGTCTTTCGTCCAGCTGCCTCTGCGCACTAGCAAAGCGCCTCTTTGAATGGGCATTACCCAGGCTATGGTTGCTCAAGGCGATGCATATACCTGGCAAGACGAAACGAATCTGGGAGCACACATGGTTTCACGGAGCAATGTCCACTTAGACGAGTGAATGCTCCATCCCCAGACGGTTCTCAAAATCTGGGAGACTTTCGGGAAGTCAGAGGTTAATTTCTTCACCTCAGAAAGCAACTCTCATTGCCCAACTTATTTTTTGAAAGACATAGATACAACTGGCCCACAACTGGCCCAGCCTCCTTCTTTACGCTTTTCCCCCAATCGCTCTGATCTCTCAGGTCATCAGACAAGTCAGGGAAGACAGGCACAGAGTCCTCCTGGTGGAGTCCTCAAGCTGTATGAAGCAGCCATCACAACATGTCATGCTTCTATCTGTGGGTCGAAGCAGCCACATTGTGTGTTTCCTGAGAGGTACTAGCCATTTGAAGCCCCTGCATCCTCTCACGGTTCCCACTTGGGACCTCCACACGGTCCTTGGAGCACACAAAGGACCTCCCTTTGAGCCGCTGCGGTCAGCTGACCTTCGGCCCCTTACACTCAAAAACATTCTGCTACTTGCTCTAGCATCAGTCAAACTTGTTGGCAACCTGCAGGTCCTCTCAGTGAGTACTCGGTTCCCTGAGATACGGAATGAATACTGCGTATTATGCTTTGCCACGAGGCTGCGGCTTCAGTGTCGTCGCTTCAGTCGTATGACCTGATTTCCTATGGCTATTTGCCTGCTTATATAGCCATTAGCCCCACCCATTTTGGCAGGCTTTGGTGTGCTGCATCGACGCAGCGCTGTCATTGGTTTAAAAAAGTTTGCAGATTAAACCAATTGCAGTGCAGTTGCACTGCGTTATTAAAAAAAGGCTTCAGTATCGACGAAAAAAGGAGCTTTTCCCCATACGCAGTACTCGTTCCGTATCTCAGGGAACCGAGGTTACATTCATAACCAAGTACGTTTTCACTCACTGTTAAGACAGAAAATAGTGATAATTTTAATAAGAAAATTAAGAAATGTCTTATTTTATTTGTTTAACCATACGTTTTTTGTAACTTAAACAAATACATGGACTTACTAGTCTCCTTTAAAACAGAATCAAATTTATTGTCTTGAATGGGTCTCAGTACAGCAACAAGATCTGATTCCTGAAGTCTCCACTCCAAGTGATTTTATTGTTTCCTCAAGAGATTTTGTTGTTGTTGTTGTTGTTTTTGTGATTGGGAGATCTAGTAATACATCATCAATGGCACTGATTATGTTTGAAATGTTCATCTCTGATTCTCCCATTTCTGAAAACTACCAAATAGCAATCATTCATATTCAGAGTCCATATTATTTATCACAAGAAACTGGCCTTTTTTGTATAACCCCTGTAGATTTACTTCTGCTAAGATTTTGGTATTATTCTCTGTAAAACCAAAGCACCTCACTTCATCTTAAACAGAATCACCATACAGTTCTTGGTAAAATGCAGTGCTATTTTTTACTCATGCAGTTAAATCATACATTGACTCTTCTGACAAATAGGCCTGGAACATTTGATGCCTTTCAGAGAGGGTGAAGCACAAGTTTTTAATATTCTTCAAGTTTCTGTGCTTGCTCTCAAAACACATCATCCACAGTCTGATTAAAGAACCAAACTTTAAAATCAGTGCAGTGTAGTGTCGCAAGTAGTGATGCATTGGCTTTAGTCTTTATCCTGTACAGAGAGATAATCTACAAGCAATATATTCTTGCATAAGAATGTCAAGGTATGCAACTACAGCCAATGAAATCCTCTGCACACAAATGATCTCAACAATATCTTTCAGCTAAAGGGTCAACTGCCACACATCATCCATGGGCTCTTTTACCTAGTCACCCATGATCACAGGAAGAAGACTTCCAGAAAAATTCCAGTTCTGAATGGCCTGACAATAAAGCTTTACTCCATTGGAGCTCACTGCACATGGGTTACTCAATGCATCAGATGCATTGTATTTAAACTGCTTAATGTATTTATTCAAAACGAAATAGGTGAACCACTTTTTCTGCTTTATGAAGTACTTCAGGTAAAGGGCTAAATAATAGGAAAGGATACCCTCAAAAATGTCATGGCCTAAACAAGGTGGCAGGCATAGGCTTGCAAACAATGTTTTGTTGTCCCTCAGATTGTAAAATATCTACAGCTTAATTGTAGTTTTCAGGCATGCACTGATGCCCACATGCATTTGGATCCATCTGAAAATCTCTTAGTGTTATCTGGCAATACTTGCAGAAATATTCAGAAGCACTCAAATTTTCAGTTGATCCACCGATACTGTGAAATCCCAAATGGTCACCTGTAATGCACAAAACAGTCCCTTTAACTGTTTCCTCTGTCATAGTTATTCCATTATCTTCCAAGTCATTTAAGTCTGCAATTAGCCTGGAGAAAACGTTATGTTGGAAGTGTTTGAAATATTTCCCTCGACAAAGCATTACAAATGACAAGTGGTCTGTAGTTGTTCTTATATGAGGTGGTAAATTATCCAGAGACCGATATACAGCTAGTTCTTTGTGTTTGCTTTTTGCTGAACCTAATGGATTCACCACCTCAAAAGTATCTTGATATAGAAATAGTTTGAGACATGATGAATCACTCTTTTTGTAAACCTGACCATCACTGACATCACAAATCACATCTGTGCAGGGTAAGCATGTATCCTGTGCAGCACATTTCTGCCATAAGTCATCTCAATGTCTTTCAGAGGAACATAGTAGGCAAACCTCTATGACCTTGTTTCATCTGTTCCTAAGTACAACTTCACAGGTTCTGTGTATCTGAACTTCTCTTTAAAAGCCTATGTTCTTGAAAAATTAGTACTCCATTGGTCATTCGTGACTAATGGGGAATATGTCAGATTCCTTCACAACATCACATATTTTACCAATGTCATCATCGGTTTACTGTAAATCATGTTTCAGGAATGAATATGTCGGTTCCAGTTCATGTATGCTCTGCATCTCTTCAACAAGATTTAGTATAGTTGATGATGTCAGAAGAAACTCCCTAATGTCATTTCAAGTAGAAAAGACTAATGTTTCTGAGAAACAGATAACTGAAATTCACCTTCATCAGTCTCACTAGATCTCTCTGTGGGGCCTGTAACTAAAGGTTCAGTTTTAAAACACTGAGTAACTGTCTCCATATAAAGATCAACTGGGCTGGACTTTCTGGACTGCATTAAAACAGGGTACATGCTAAATTATTTGTAACTTAGCCTATTTAAAACAAATCACAGCTGAAACGGTTTGATTCTACTTAGCAATGTACACTGAACAAAATTATAAATACAACACTTTTTTTTTGTCCCCATTTTTCATGAGCTGAAAAGGCCTATTTCTCTCAAATATTGTTCACAAATATGTCTAAATCTGTGTTAGTGAGCATTTCTCCTTTGCCGGTTTAATCTATCCACCTCACAGGTGTGGCATATCAAGATGCTGATTAGACAGCATGATTATTGCACAGATGTGCCTTAGGCTTGACACAATAAAAAGCCACTCTAAAATGTGCAGTTTTACTGTATTGGGGGGCTTCCAGGAATTAAGTACAGATCCTTGCAACATGGGGCCGTGCATTATCATGCTGCAACATGAGGTGATGGTCGAGGATGAATGGCACAACAATGGGCCTCAGGATCTCGTCATGGTATCTCTGTTCATTCAGAATGCCATCAATAAAATCCACCTGCACTGTAAAAAAGAATTTGTTGAGTCAACTAAAAATATTATGTTACCCCGCTGCGTAAAATATTTTTGTTATCTTGACAAAAAATTTCGTGTTGAAACAACTTCAAATTAAAGTGAAATTAGTCCAGGTAACAAATTTCTTTAAGTTGACTTGACTATTAATTTCTAGTCCAGTCAAGTAAATCATGTTGTGTCAACAGGGATTTTTTTATTTCTTTTTTTTTACTTCGATCAATAATCATAAACAAATGTTACCCCACTGCCTTAAATGTTTAAATAA
Organism: Carassius gibelio; assembly: GCF_023724105.1. Classification (NCBI taxonomy): domain Eukaryota; kingdom Metazoa; phylum Chordata; class Actinopteri; order Cypriniformes; family Cyprinidae; genus Carassius; species Carassius gibelio. The sequence goes on along the minus strand of NC_068383.1, from coordinate 25,200,726 downwards.
AGATGACAAAACACTTTATGTAATTTATTTAATGATAGAGACAACACTTTCATTCACATTTAAATTGAACAAGCAATTTGCTGTTAACACATCAACTGCATGATAATTGATAAACAAAACAAAAAATGCAAAATACAAACACACGTCTAAAGATCTGAACCGACACTTGAAAGTGTGATGTATAATAAATAACATTGGCATGGGATTGAGAAACAAATAGTTGCGTTTCAATTCATCAGATCAAAACCCACAGGGATTGTTTTTAATTTCATAACTCAATATGAAAATCAGAAGGTTGAACTCTGCATTTTAACCCTGCACAAGTTCACATGCACTCCCCCCACCATAATGCAACACTGCATGAAAAGAGGTGTATCCGTACTTAGGGCTGGGTACCGAACTTCGATGCCTTTATGGTATCAAACGAAAAACTTCGACTTCGATAAAATTATTTATCTTTCGGTGCCAAAGTTCGGTTCCAAAAGCCAAGCGGCCGGATTTTTTTTTTTTTTGCCAAGCGGCTGTGTCTGTGTGAGCTTGTAGCATATGTGTATGTAAGGACCTAAATTCGCCGTGATTGGCTGTCCACCACCACGTGACGTGACGGGGAGCATTTCTGAAGATACTCGCAGTCACACAACACAACTGTAGTTGTTTTTTCTCAAAACGTTTCCGTTTTACAATGACAAAGAGGTCTAAAGTGTGGCTACACTTTATAAAAGTGGATGCCGAGTCAGTGAAGTGCAACATATGCGATAAGAGTATTGCAACCAAAGCCGGTGTTAATGAAGCATTTGTTTGGATGAGTGTTTTGCCCTCCCTCCCTGTTTAGTTTGGTCTACTCCATTGCGTATCTTGAAACACGCCCTCTTTCACGTCGTCTAAAAAACAGAGAGAGAGACAGATTTATCCGGTTCAGCGAATTTCTCTGAGCAGCAGGACACTGTATACGTTCACTTTAAACATAACCGACTGTGTTTACGAGAATACTTGCAGAGACAATTATTTTGATATAATTGTGTGTGTATGTGTTCATTCAGAAGTTACGATACGCGAAAGATGAATTCATTCTCTGTATGCGCATTGTCTGAAATGCTTCTCGCAGCGCGTGCTTTCAATGAGTGAGCTAAAGCTCCGAACGCGTGCAAATTGTTTAAAACGCTTGAATCAGCAATATTTAGAAACAAGTGCGAGCAGCATTTCAGAAACGTTGCAAATGTTGTGTGACTTGAACTGTAAAGCACATAAAGCTGTCGTTTGAGTTTATAAACTTATATTTCATGCATGATTCGTATGGATCTGCTAACTGAATGCAAAGTGTTAGTTCTAGAAAAATGTCTTGATGAGCATGTGTCGCTCACTCGGAGTCGCTAAATGAACAGCTGCTGTTCTTTTTTCTTCTTTTTTTTTTCAATGGTGGATCAGTTGCCCTATTGGTTAAAATCCCCAAACTGTTTACTTAAATATTAAATTAATAAATGACATCAAAACAGGGGCGTTTGCGTTATGATGTGGTGGGCTGCTGTGGGCCAGAAAGTCTTTTTGGTCCCAGTCCGCCCCTGAATGGCGCACCCCTATCCAAAAAGCACAACCAGTTGTATTAATAATGTTATCCTGAGAGTGAAGTGTTACCAGTATTTGTTTTAATCAAGGTGAGAAATAAAAGTTTTGTGTTTAATGTATTTGTGTTGATGTTGAAATGGATTTTAAAACATATGGTATCGAAAAAAGTATCGTTAGGAACCGGTATCGAAACTGAGGTATCGAAATTGGCACCGGATCGAAAGATTTTGAACAATACCCAGCCCTATCCGTACTAGGAAACTCCTGTGTACACCACTGATTTTCAGAAGTATCTACTACTTCCACTGAGGGTAAACTTCAAATTCCACCAACTTATGCCGCGTTTCCACCGAAATTACCCGGAACATTTTTACCAGGAACTTTTTTTCCCCCAGACCTGTTGGTTTCTACGTTTCCACCGTGGTGTAAAGTACCGGGAAGATTAGGCAAATAGACTGGTGGCGTAGGTCTGCGCCTGTTTCTCAATACAAAGCACCGCTGATTTAGAAAAACAAAAAACAAAAATGTACGTTGATTTTGGACGTGCATCATCGGTAGTTAGTTCAGACTTTGTGCATTCGTCTCGGGAGTGTGATGTCCGCTACGACGCAAGTCCGGTAAATCTATAAACAGCAGCGTACTTGATAACTTCAGTCAGCTCGTCTTGGATGCTGTAATTTTCCTAACTGTATATTTACAATAAAACGAAATAGGATATAAAATACCACTGCCTCCTTTGGTTTTCATTTAAACATAATAACAGCTGCAGAAATGTACTTAGTTCAGGGATATGTATATATACAGCCATTACAATGAAACGAAATATTATATAAATTTGCTTTTTTTATTTTCATTTTAACATATAGATAAATTGAATACAGACCAAAAAAAACCTGTTAGATTTACCTCGCAGCTGAATTATATTTTATGTTTAACCACTAAAGAGACATCAGAGCCAGCGGCACATATCAGAAGGTCTAGCCGAAGTGAGGCTGCTCTCTGCGGATACATGAGGACTGAGCTCCCGCTGATCGAGTGGAGCTCACCGTCTACGAGATCGGAGAAACACATTTTTAAATAGGCGCTCTCTTTATAAATAAACAACAGATTTGAGTTTTAAACAACTACATTCTCGCCTGAAATACTTTAAAAATTACATTTCATGACACAATAACAGTAATATTTTGAAAATGTTGATCCGAATAAATGGTGGTTGAACTCAACCAATGTTGTGTGAACTCAACCAATCAGGATGTTTAGCGCCCAAGTCCCGCCCCCCAAAGTTCCTGAACTTTGAAAAAGTACCACCTCGCCAGCAGGGACTTTCTGAGGGGCATTTTTTTACCCGGAACTTTATTTAGTTCCTGTTTCCTGCGGTGGAAACACACCAAGTACAGGGCCAAAGTCCTTAGTTCCTGGGTAAAGTTCCTGCGGTGGAAACGCGGCATTAGGAAACTCCCATAATAGCCGCATTTCCACTGTCGGGCCAGTGCGAGCCAGGGCTTAAAGCGGGCCGGGCAGGGCTCATAGCCCCAGGCCAGTAGCACGAGGCCAGAATAGCGCAGGGTTTCCACAGAGGAGCTTGAAGCACCGCTGCACGTCACTAAAACACGCCCTTTACACGCCTCTCAGAACAACGTCATGCAACCTCAAAATTTCACCAACAAAGAGAAGTTATCAGAAAACTAAGAAATAAGTCACTGGAACATGCGTGATCACAAAACGAAGATGATAAAAGCGGCCGTTTGTTTGCATGCTTTGTTATATATTCAAATTCAAAAGCATCGATGTTTTAACTATAGAATTAATTTAATTTATCAGGACTCAAAATTAATCACACATAAATACACTTATTTCTATTTTATTTATTTATTTTTAACGCTTATGAAAATAGCCTGCTTATTCAGTCGAGTCTGTTTCTGTGTATTAGCCACAGTATAGCCGTCACATTTAGAATTAATGATAATATCTCTATTTTTATAAAAGCTCCCGAACAAAAAACATTATTAGGCTATATTCTTTTATGATAGGCAACGTGAGAAAAAACTCTCGAGACGAGGCTTGTGACAGATAATATAAGTTACTAAATAAATACATTGTGATAGAGAATAAGAAGCTGACGTCTGATTTCTTCAAGCGGTCATATTTTACCATGTTTACTATGGTAATGTGTTTAGCGTGCATATCTTTTTCATCGCTTATACATATGTCTGCCTTGCATGGTGATTATAATCCACATTGGATCAAGTTATTTCAAAGACTCGCTGCTGACTGAAAGAGAGTTTTGAGCTCGACTTATTAAAAAAAGTGTTTAATGCTGGTGTTAAAGCTGTTATCTTTCTGAAATGATCCGCAGCGCAGACTCTCTATTTTTATAAAAGCTCCCGAACAAAAAACATTATTATATTTTGATGATATGCAACGTGAAGCTAAACTCTTGAAACGAGACGACAGATAAAATGTTACTTAATAAATACACAATTGTGATAGAGAATATGAAGCTGACGTCTGATTTCTCCAAGCGGTCATATTTACCATGTTTAGTGTGTAACGTTAATGTTTAGCGTGCATAGTCTTTTACATCGCTTATAAATATTTCTGCCTTGTTTAATGATTATAATCCACATCGGATCAAGTTATTTCAAACACTTGCTGCTAACTAAGAGTGAGTTTTGAGCTCAACTTATTTTAAAAAGTCTTTAATACTGGTGTTAGAGCTGTTATCTTTCTGAAATGATCCGCGCTGACGCTCTCCAGACACGGAGAAACTCCGCCTTTGTTCATAACCCCTCATCTAGCCCCAGCTGGCCCGCTTTGGCCCAAGGTTTTCGTCGGGCCAAAAAACCTGGCCGTTGGCCCCGAGGAAGCCCCGGCGAGGCACGATCAAGCCCCGGAAGTGACTGTGGAAACGCGACTGGCCCTGGCACGAACTAGCATGCCAGGTCCTAGTGGAAACACGGCTAATGATACCAATTCAGATGTATCTTGCTGAAGGGATATCCCTGTGGTATATGCAGCCATTTGTTGCCATGGCAAGTAATCCCCTGAAGAATGTTGTCAGGAGACATTTTCACACCTCAAGAGCCCTTTCACTTCACACCTTGACACACCTCTGCTGTCCTTATTGGTGTTTTTTCTCAACATTGATTGGTTGTTTAAAAAAAAAAAAAAAAACACCCCAAACCCTGACAACTATTGGGACAGAGACCTGTCAATTTCCTGATACTAGTATTTGATTGGTCACTGTTTTCATTTAGCCCAACCCAAGCCCTCATAGCATAGTGACTTGATTGGTTTTGGCCAGCTATATTAATAAACCATAACCACCCCACCCACTATACAACCCAACCCCCTCAAAAATGGAAAACAGAATGGATTCAGAATTTCTTTTTATTAAAATTAAACCAAAACACTTAAAGCATTAAATATATAAATAAATATATAAATAAAACTATAGGAACTGTACAGGGGAAAAAAGTACTTTTTATAAAATTTAACCAAACACAAGCAATATTATAACAGTTAAAGAAAATAAAACTAAATAAATCTAACCTAATAAGTATACAAAGAATATAAAATAGAAGAGAATAAGTGAAAATGTGCAGTTTGTGGTGCAGTTATTAAAATTGCAAAACCAGTGCGGTTTAGTTAAAGTTGAATGAAGGAAGGTCTATCATGTCCATTTCCATCAGCCTTAACATGCTGATGATGCAAAATAGTGTAGCGCATGTCTTCCTCCCATCTGCGCTGAAGCTGTGAGATGGAGACCTCACAATCCACACTGGCCTTCCATCAACAATGGCATCCTCCTCGTCAGACATCAGCTCTACTGTTACAGTCTGCCAAAGCTCTCTCTCTGCATCGGTTTGAACAACCTTGGACTTGGAATCCAGCAACTGCAAAACACACAATGTGTTAACCACTAAAAACACAGAGAAATGTATCAAACTTAAAGGAATAGTTCACTCAAAAATGAAAATTCTGTCAATGTACTCACTCTCATGTTGTTACGAACCTGTAAATGTCTTTGTTCTGATAACCACAAAAGATGGAATGTTTATAATCCAACCAATCATGAGCCCCATTGACTTTAAAGTAGAAAAAAATACTATGGAAGTGATTGGAGCTCATGATCAGTTTGATTTCAAACATTCCTAAAAATATTTTCTTTTGTGGTTATCAGAAGAAAATCATTTTCAATTTGGGGTGAACTATCCCTTTAAAGACAAGTTGAGGAATTTCTACACTCACCAGTCTTTTCCTTTGTCGGTTTTTAGCTCCTGTTTTAATGACATCTCTTAGCTGGGACTTTTCTGGCTGAGACAAATTGTACTTTCTCCGAAGTGTTTCAAAGTATGTCTTGCAACACGCTGAATAAAATAAAATTCAGATAAATGACAAACTACACTATTGAAATCATAAGATGGACAAAATATAAGACACTAAAATTATGGACATTAAAATTGTTAAACATTTTAAAATTACCTTGTATACACGCAGGGTCTGCATCTGCAAAAGTTTTCAATTCCTCTAGCAGATAAGTCATGACTGCTTGGTTACGAGGCGAACTTATTCTGTGTGGAAAGAGAGAAGGGTCTCATTAAAAACATTTAAAAGGAATATGTAAAACCCCATAAACAGCATGGCCCACAAAGGCCAAATAAACATAGCAGAAAAACAGCAGTCTTAAGCACTATTCGGACGGGACTAGTTTTCTAAACTACGTTTGAGTTTCGATTCTTACCACCTGACGTCTGTGATTTTCATGTACCAATTCGGACGGGACTAACATCTCCGTGTTTATTACAGAGGTGGGAGGGTCTGATTTGTGCATCTGGGCGTCACAGAGATCACGCGCTCTGTATGCGTGCATTTAATTCATTCAGAATGATTGCCTTAGTATTATTACACAATAAATACTAAATGGCTAGTATAGCAAAACCATGTTAATGTGTGGTTCCTTTAGTTTAACTTGTTTTCCTTTTTTTTTTTATTAAATGTAATTAAAACATTATGTAACTGAGTACACAAATGAACTTGAGTAATCTTACCTGATGCTGATATTACAGTAGCCGGTATTAACAGTTTACGCGATCTTGCTCTTGATTTTATTAGTTGTATTATTTTTTTTATCATTATTTATTTGCCGCTAAACAAATATATCAAACATCCGCGCGGTAAGAGCATCTACGGTAATTCACGTTGGCCAAAACACACAAGGAAACGCGTTGTGAAATAAAATATCACCGGCAATCACAGACATTCGCATTCGGACGGGATTAGTTTTCTCAGAGGATCACTGTGTTTGCTGAAAAACGGTAGGTAATTTGCTCTGGAATTATTACAGAGGTTGTGTGAGAAAAACACAGACGTGGCAGATTCGGACGGGATTAAAATTACCAAGTACGTCTGTGAAACACCGATTTCTCTAACGACCCCCTGTAAAACTAGTCCCGTCCGAATAGGGCTTTTCCCAGTTTGTGGATCATATTTATGTAAGTTGTTTTCCTAATTGTGAAGGCGCCTTGCAGCTTCCTGTAACATTGAATGGCATCCCTAAGTGTCATAGGTTCATCTCTAACGTTTATAACAAACCAAACCGTTTGAAAATCGGTAGAAAATGGAGCAAGTTATGGTTATTTAAAAGTCCATACACCATTAAAACACAATACTGCGAGCGAGCTCCCCGTGGTAAGATGGCCGCCAAATGCGGTGCGGGCCAAACATCTAGCCTTTATTATACACATCTTTACTACTATATTGTCCGCTAAAATAAAACTCAACTTACCGCAATGCTCACGTTGTGCGCCCTCTTTATCCTTTTATGTAATGGCTCTCCCCGCGGATTTTTTTGTTCCTCTTGCGGTCTTTGCTCGTCAAACTTTCGCTCAAGAGCACAGAGACGCTGGATAGCATCTTCGAGAAGAACAGTGTTTGCAGCTTGCTTCTCCATCAAACCCTCAAGCTGACGAGACGAAGCGTTCTGACCGGGGATCAGCGGTTTCATTAAATCATTTATGCTCAGTGGGCTTGCCGCGGGTTGCACAGCCCTATTACTCACGGGAGTAGTGAAACTCAGGTTTCTTTTACACGCCATCACAAACAATAGTCAGTTTCACCAAGTCGCAATTCGCAAAAAATGACTTCACACAATGCCGACAATATAAATTGTGTTCGCGCGATTGATACTGTCATGTCATTGGTTGCATTCCCTTACGTCACCGAGGCACACCTGTGGAGCGTATTGCAGGCAGATGTGTACTTAGTACATCAACCGTGCAGTTAAGTCACACTAAAGAGAAGGTTTCGGTTGTAATTCCACTTTGCACTGTGGTAGAGATTTAGACATTTGTATTGTCATTGTTAATGTCTATTTTCATTTTTGTCATTATCTGTAAATGTCAAACTTTACAATTAACCTTTTTCTTGATGTAGCTACTAAAACAATGTTTGTTGTATTCCTCTTAACTAATGTAACCCATAAAGAGTCAGACATATAAAGTATTTTTTACACATTAAAAATATATATATATTGAGAAAATCCCCAGTTGTCCAAATTAAGTCCTTAGCAACAAATATTAGGCTACTAATGATAAATGTATTTGTGATAAATGTAGTGATCATGAAATCATGAAAAGAACATGAAAAGTCAGAGACATAATTTTCACATTTTTAAATGGTAATTGTGTCCATTGAATTTCAGTTAATTTGAATGATGCTAAGTTTCTTATATAGACTAATTAAATTATATTAATAATAAACGTATTTAGCAAACACAGTTTTTATGTTCCACAATACTGTATGTGCTGTCTTTACGAGACATTGCAACCACAAAGATCTAAAGTCAGATTCTAAATTTCATTGCACCACATGATCAGACAGAAGTGTTAACATCAGAAGGATCTTGAAAGTTTCCAAACTCGTCCCCCATCATAATGCTACATACTGAAAATGTGTACATACTGTTTAAGAAAATGAGAGGTGAAACAACATTTGTTTACATGACAACATGCATATTCCAAGTCATGACATGTTAAGTTTAATGTACATTCTAAAATGTAGTGAAAGGCACAAAAGAACCTAAATTTCCTTATAAACAAAAACTTTTAAAGAAAGAGTGCTGTGGAGCCGATGGACACATCATGAACACTGAAAAGTGAAAGTGACATGAAATACATTTGTGCTCTTCATTTAACCCATCCAAAGTTCACACACACAGCAGTGAACACACACCGTGAACACACACCCAGAGCAGTGGGCATCCATTTATGCTGCAGCACCCGGGGAGAAGTTGTGCCTTGCTCAAGGACACCTTATTTGTGGTGTTGAGGGTGGAGAGAGCGCTGGACATTCACTCCCCCACACCTACAGTTCCTGCCGCTGTAGCGAGCACATGGTGGGAGCAGCTGATCTTCACAAGTTTTTGCAGAGCCTCAGTGGTGTATTTAATGCACTGGAGGTAGTGCTGTTCACTGCATACAGACCCATTAGGAGTCCAAATGCCTTGGGGACATGGGAGATGTCAGTGATGACAGGATGTCCAAATGAGACCAATGTTGGTTATTCCTTGGGAAGCACATCACATTGCTGCTCCTCAGTTATATTCAGAATGCCCTGTTCAATTTCTTTCTCAACATCCTTAATGTCACTGGATGGCTGGGAAAAGAAAAAAAAAATATTACATTACTTAATAAATTTATAACAAATGAACACACATATGTACATACACTATTCAAGTTGTGTGTTTTGTTAAAATCACATCTTCCAATAAATGCAAAGTGTAATTCACCTTCAAGTGGAAGATATTTAGAAAAATGTAACCAAAAATGAAAGTCAAAATTAAATGGTGCTCCTCAACGGTTTCGTTTAGAACCATTCAAAATAACTTCCTGTATTAAACTGTTAAAAGCCTGTACACATTTCTTTGTTCTGCTGAACACAAAGAGTTTAAAATCCCATGGGAAGATAAGTGTAAAATACACCCCCAGAACCAACTATGCTAAAAATGGGGGGGAATGGGGGTATTCTACATGATTTCTGAATAAAATAAAATGTGACAAACCAATACAACATATTCAGGTTTTTTTCTTTCTTAATCCAATTCTAAGAGTCTAATCTGTCACACCATTTATACAATGATCAGAAAATATATTGGTGTAAATAGGTATTCCTTTTAAATAATAGTCTGTTGCACTGCATGTTCAGAGCAAAGCATGACTCTTAAAGGGTTGGTTAACCCATGTATGTTTTACTCACCCTCATGGCATCGTAAGTGTGTATGACTTTCTTCTTTCAGACAAATCCAGTCGGATTATATAAAAAAATATTTATGGCAATAGGTGGGTGTTTTTGTCAACAGTCCAAAAGTAGTCAAATAATGTGCATCAATTCATAATAAAAAGTACCTCACATGGCTCTGAGAGGTGAATAAGGTCCTCCTGTAGCGAATCCATGTGTTTTTGTAAAAAAAATATACATATTTAAAATGTTATTCAAAACATATTTAAACACTTTTCTCTCACTTTCGTGAGAGCCATTCCGGGTGGATGAAAATAGGACATAGGGGTCATGCATGCACCGGTGATTAGTGATGAACACGGAAGAGTGGAGAAGAGAAAACAATACGGCAATCAAGAAGTAAAAACACAAAATTAGGCTTGCACGTATGATAGTCAGTGGAAGAGAAAAAAAAAAGTGTTCACAACTTTTTAAATATGGATATTTTTCGTACAAAAAGCGCATAGATTTGCTGCAGGAAGCCTTTATTCACCCCTCAGAGCCATGTGAGACACGTTTTATTGATGGATGGGTGCATTCTATTTGACTATTTTTGGACTGCTGAGGAAAAAAACACCTGTCTATTGCCATTAAATAACTTGGAAGAGCCAGGACAATTTTTAATTCAACTCAGATCAGATTCGTCTGAAAGAAGAAAATCATATACACAGGGTGCCTTGAGAATGAGTAAAACATGGCCTAATTTTAATTTTTTGGTGAAATAATCCTTTAAGCAAAGTTGCTAATGGCCAATATGCTAGCACTGAACATTTTTCAGGACTTAAAACAGTATTCAGCAAAATAATAAAGAATGGCTATGTCCAAAAACAGGGTTTCTCTTGATTTTATGAAGATAAATTCAACACTTTATAAAGACATTTTAAATACCAATTATAGAAAATTCAAGGAATAAAACTGAAGGGAAAATAATGTTAAATTATCATTTCTAAATTTTGAAGCTGTTTTCCAATGCAAATATCTACATTTTCGTAAAGGGTTCACCCAAAAAAGAAAAAAAATTGTCATTTACTAAACCTCAAGTTGTTTTAAACCTGAATTAGTTTATTTCTGTTAGTCCCAGTCCCAGATCGTCTAACACAGTACACAGATCGTCTAACAATGAGTTACAACCCCAGATCACCCAGATTTCTTCTTCTTCTATTACCTGGACCACAGCACTGCAGACTGATGGTGCTCAGATTGGTCATCCACAAGCGTAATCCCAGCAGTCATGTCCTTGATGAATTCCTGCGCAGAGCCTGTGTGCTTTAATAAAAACAAAGGGATGCATTAAACAGGGCCTTACAATTGTAAAGCATATAGACTCCAATAGATGTGCATTTATAAATAAATAAATTTACTTACAACTTTGTCCAAGCTCTACAGTGTGAATGCCATTTCCATTATGTCTGCATAGCATTTTGATGGATAACTGCAAAAGGACTCACTGTGGTCCATCCACAGGATTATTGAATTATGCGCTGAATCTTCAGTCATTCAAAAATATCATAAACATGAAAAATACAAAAACATGTTAAAACACTGTAAAATAATAAACATACATATAAATAAATCTTTACAGAGAAAGTCAAATGTATTGACAAGTTTGTATTAAATGCCAAAGACAAACTATACCATCCAGACGATGCTTTTAAATGACACAACACAGAATTATAACACAATAAAAGGACATTTAACACATTTGTGTCGATCGTTATTGTATCTCTATTTATACAAGATATATGCTATTATTACTTTTATTCTAAAATATATAGATTTGAACGTATGCAATTTACTTATGACCGTATATTCACCATAGACTGTTTAAAAACAGATAGTAACGCAGCATTACACTGGGTTCTAGGTTCTAGTGAGGCACTTGAATGACTAACGTTACTTCAGAAAACTGAAAGAAGAGTTTGCAACGCTACCTTCAGAACTTCATCTGAACCGTAGACTAAGTTTATGTCAGCGATATCAAATGTAACGTTAAGTTACGCGCTCCAGAAGAACTCTGAGGGAGGTGCTCATCTATGCTGCTCATTAGTTTCCCTTATAACATGCAGAAAAGACACAGTTCGAGTAGTAATCTTCTTTTTTCTCCTAATTTTTCATCGATGTATATTCTGACGGATGTCTTACGCTGTCAGGTTTAGAGCAGTTCATTTTTTTTTATTCCCGCCGTTCTTAATCCATACAGTGATCCGTTGAGCTCTAGCGCTCTGTTTGAACGGTTTCTAACGCAGCCCTGGGCTCAAATAATACATACAAACTGTATTTTTATCATTCTCCACATAAGTTCAGCTCTGCTGTCCCGCATGGGAGAATATCTGTTTTAATATTTATATGGAGAATACTGTGGAACCGCCTGTATTTTGAGACAACAAATGTGATTTTACACATTAAGCCAATAAATACGAATATTTTACTTACCAAAGCTGTATTCTAGTAAAATGTCCAAACTTGGAGGAGAAACTGACTAGTATTGCTGACGACCTTCTTCTGTCTTCAACAGCCTTCACGAGAATGACAAGATCTCGTGGTAAGTTATGTTGTGAACATGATATTGCTATTGAATTGAGTCAACACATTTTTTTAAGTTATGAGGACAAATAACCTAGTTCAGTCAACTTTCAAACTAGTTGAGACACTGAAAAATTTAAATTTTTAGTTGAATGAACAAATTCAGTAACTGCAAGTTGTGTCAACATAAAAAAATTCATTGAAACAACTAAACTGCTAAATAATTTTTTACAGTGTGTGTTCATTGTCCATACCATTAGTGATGGGAAGTTCGATTCTTTTCCGCGAACCGGTTCTTTCAGACGGTTTGATTCAATAAACCGGTTGAAAAAAACGGTTCACCGCCTTTGACGCTCGACGTAATGACGTCATTGGTGATGACGTAATGGCGTCACGTCTATCAAACATTAAAATATATAAAGTCAGTAATCATAACTTTAGTCAGTTAACCTCATAATCATGAAAAGTTTACATTTGAATTTTGCAACAACACCCAAATACAGTAACAGCAATAATGTGCATATGAGGATTTAAGTTTTGAAGATATAAAGTAAATAAATTAGGTGTCATCAGCGCAGAAACCCTGATCCACTTACTAAACATAATCCATTGTGATGTATTTGTTATTAAATGAACTTACGTTTCGCCAGATTGCCCTTCATCCAAGCCCTCGAAATACCCGCGCTCATAACATTACTAGTACAGAATCAGAATCAATCACCAAAAGAATCCCTTCGGTTCAGAGACATGCTGTGAGTCAGTTGGCTTCACGCTGAATCGCGCATGCGCAGTATCATCAGTTCATCGGTTCTCAATTCGGACGCGTCCGACAGAAACGATTCTCGGTTGAGTGTACTGATGATCCGAAAACCGATGCAACCGGTTCTTGACTCGAGAACGAGAATCGCTCTAACCGGCACGTGCTGCAGTTCAGTATCATCAGCTGCTCTACTCGTGTTCATGTTCTGTTTACTACAAACTCAATTTGTGAATGTCATCATTAACTATAAATACAGTACAGATATCTCATAAATCATCCCTTATTCCTATTAAACATAAGAGTCTTTAGAGTCTTAATTATTGTCCAACTTCCCTGAAAACCCATTTGGCCTATACATTATATACAATATACAGATTGGAAACATTCATCTAAAAAAAAAAAAAAAAAATCAAAATAAAATATAGTTATTTTTTCACACTTTCCGATGTTTAACAAAATACTTAAAAAATTACATGCATGCGCAGTATCAACAGTTCATCGGTTCTAAATTCGGACGCGTCCGACAGAAACGATTCTCGGTTGAGTGTACTGGTGATCCGAAAACCGAAGCAACCGGTTCTTGACTCGAGAACAAGAACTGCTCCAGCAGTGGGCGTGTTTGTTCATTATCTGATCGGCTCGGTGTTCATCTTCAGTTCGGTCTTCACAGCATTTCATTCAGTGTACTGTTTGAGTAACTGGATTACCCCGGGATATTGGTTTATTCTGACTCAGAGGGAGTGTCAATCACGTTAAAAAGTTAACAGCTTAAGTAATTTGTGGATTAATGCTTATTGGAGACGTGAACCGTTTCAAACGATTCAGTTCGATTTGGTGAACTGGTTCAACCGGTTCACTAAGAAGAACCGGTTAAATTGAACGATTCGTTCACGAATCGGCCATCACTACATACCATAACCCATATTTTCATAGGTTTTTACCTGTTAAATTCTTAAATTCTACCTCTTACTACGTAAAACTAATTACAGTTTTTCCACTGTAAACTCTTCAGTTGTCGCATGTTTTATGAAATAAGGTTTAATACAGTAGCATTTCAACTGTATATTGCTGTTTAATTTACAGACTTTTTTTACAGTGTAGCTGCTTTTTGGTAGTAATGTAGTGGAACTAGCTACTTTTTCAGTAGGGTAGCTTTGGTTCTTTATCCTATGAGTAGTGTGTAGTGTGTATCATATCGAGCTACATAATGTTTTGGACTGTTTGGACACTGTTAGCATGTCTCGTCTTTCATCAGAACCTTCCTTTACATTTCTTTACTAGCATGTTAACATAGGACATATATTGTCACATATTATTCAGGATATGAAAGATAACTGTTCCTTACATGTTCATTATATTGTAATCTTTTGACACAATAATATTTTTATATTTTTCAACATATTTAAAACAATTTATATACTGGTTTCAAATATATGAGAATGTTTTCTTTTTTATGAGAGAAGACCCCGCGCCCCAAGTATGTTTTTGTATGAATGTTTATTAGCGGCCAGTCGAGAGACACATTAGAACAACTCTCAACAATTACAGCACTTTATATAGGAAATGAGCAATGATAGCATGATATGATTACATCATTTTCTCCAGTGTAATTGGTTCTTCTCTTTTACAGGTCTAAAGTGCATCTTGAATGTTTTAATAATTTAGTCTAAGTAACATTATGAGGTGTTTGTGTGTGTGTGTGTGTGTGTGTGTGTTTGACAGAGAGAGATAGAGAGGCATAATGCACATGCTCAGTGCAATCCTGAGAGAGCTTTAATGCAATCCACACCCTGATTCACACAAGATACAAGATTTCCTGTAAGAGTTGAGAATATTTCTGAATCTGCTCACAGGTTCAACCGGATCACTTCAACCTACCATGGAGTTTGAGAACAGCAAAGAAGGATGTAAATGCCAAAAGGATTGCAGTAAATGCCAATGTCATTGTCATACAATAACTATCAGTCCTAAACCTAAACAACTGATTGTGGAGGAGAAGACACCTGAGGCGCCTGAAATGCCTTTGAAAGAGCGCGCCCCCTGGTATTGCTTCCCTTGTGATTCTGGCCACAGTGATTATGGTCCTGGTGATTCTGGCTCCTGTGATTCTGGCTCATGTGATTGTGGATCCTGTGATTGTGGCTCCTGTGATTGTGGCTCCTGTGATTCTGGCTCATGTGATTGTGGATCCTGTGATTGTGGATCCTGTGATTGTGGTTCCTGTGATTGTCAGTGTATGTTCTGACAGGTGAGAAACACTTATTTTATTGTCATTGTCTCTAATCTCTGCTTCTAAAAAACAAGGATATTTTAATCAGCAAAATGGGGTATTTGGATTATTTGAGACAAATCGAAACTAAAACTCTTGATAAATGTGCACTGAACAATGATTAATACTTGTACAATATTTATAAATCTTAATGTTAATTGAACTTTTTATAAATTTGAACACTAAAAAAGATGAATAAATAATGCTGCAATAATATAATGTAAATCATTATATTCTGAGAACAAATTAGACTTTATTGGAAAGTGTTACTAAAAAGTTAAAGTGTCAAGCTTTTATTTAAAATCTTAAATTTACAAAATATTTTAATGGTATTTTTTTGTTTTGTTTTGTAGGCTACGCATACATCCTAGGTCATCTGCCCGGAATGACTTCTGCGTGCTACAGCTCTACAGAAAAGTGGTTATAATGTTTTAAATATGGATATGATTCTTACAAAATGCATGGATTCACTACAGAAGGCCTTTATTAACCCCCCGGAGCCGTGTGAGGCACTTTTTATTATGGATGGATGCACTTTATTGGACTTCTTTTGGACTGTTGAACAGATACTCCCGCCCACTGCCATTATAAAGCTTAGAAGAGGCAGGACAATTTTTAATATAACTCTGATTGGATTTGTCTGAAAGAAGAAAGTCATATACACCTAGGATGGCTTGAGGGTGAGTAAATCATGGGCTAATTATAATTTTTGTGTGAACTATCCCTTTGATTTTTCCTTCGTTGTGAATAATAGAGTAGAATAACAGTAATCTTATTCTACACCTAACATTTTGTTAGAAGAAGATGAAGTATATTTCTACATTGTGACAATTACTACCAGATCCTGCCATAACTGTAAAGTAAGTGAAAGTGAAGTGACATTCAGCCAAGTATGGTGACCCATACTCAGAATTTGTGCTCTGCATTTAACCCATCCGAAATGCACACACACAGAGCAGTGAACACACACACACACACTGTGAGCACACACCCGGAGCAGTGGGCAGCCATTTATGCTGCGGCGCCCGGGGAGCAGTTGGGGGTTCGATGCCTTGCTCAAGAACACCTAAGTCGTGGTATTGAAGATACTAGAAACTCTAAATTAAATTTCATGTTTTATTTTGTATGTAAATAATGTTAGATTAACAATGAAACAAGCTGAAAAATCCTAACATTTTCCAAAGAAAAAAACATATCTTATGATTTTGTGTGCTGGGGTGGCACAGTTAAACTTTTTCATGGTTCTGTTTGTTTCACGGTTTTAGAGTCACGGTTTCGGTACAGATCGGTATGTGCTATGCTTATGGAACAACTATACTTTCTAATTAAAAAAAGAAGAATATTCTATCCAACTACAAGCAACAGCACAAATAAATTGAGTGAAAATTACAAAAAATAAACAGTGATTTTCAGTTGTTGTTTTTTAGGTAGGTCTAGTTTTAAGGTACAAAAAATTTAATAAAGTAATCAAATGTAAAACAAAAATGTTGTGACTTGACCTTGCCCATGAAGAACACTGGTGACTTGACCTTGTCATTGAATTTCACCGGTGACTAGCCCTGACTCTGGAGGGTCAATGGTGACTAGCCCTGACTCTGGAGGGTAAACGGTGACTAGCCCTGGCTCTGGAAGGTCAACGGTGACTAGCCCTGACTCTGGAGGGTCAATGGTGACTAGCCCTGACTCTGGAGGGTAAACGGTGACTAGCCCTGACTCTGGAGGGTAAACGGTGACTAGCCCTGACTCTGGAGGGTCATCGGTGACTAGCCCTGACACTGGAGGGTAAACGGTGACTAGCCCTGACTCTGGAGGGTAAACGGTGACTAGCCCTGACTCTGGAGGGTCATCGGTGACTAGCCCTGACTCTGGAGGGTAAACGGTGACTAGCCCTGACTCTGGAGGGTAAACGGTGACTAGCCCTGACTCTGGAGGGTCATCGGTGACTAGCCCTGACACTGGAGGGTCAATGGTGACTAGCCCTGACTCTGGAGGGTAAACGGTGACTAGCCCTGACTCTGGAGGGTCATCGGTGACTAGCCCTGACTCTGGAGGGTCAATGGTGACTAGCCCTGACTCTGGAGGGTAAACGGTGACTAGCCCTGACTCTGGAGGGTAAACGGTGACTAGCCCTGACTCTGGAGGGTAAACGGTGACTAGCCCTGACTCTGGAGGGTCATCGGTGACTAGCCCTGACTCTGGAAGGTCAATGGTGACTAGCCCTGACTCTGGAAGGTCAATGGTGACTAGCCCTGGCTCTGCAAGGTCAACAGTGACTAGCCCTGACTCTAGAGGGTCCATGAGCACCTGACTGGACTCTGGAGAGTCCACGGTAACCTACCTCGACTCTGGAGGATCCACGAGAACCTGACTCGACTCTGGAAAGTCAACGAGGACCTGACTCAATTCTGGAGGGTCAACAGGAGCCTCACTCGACTCTGGAGGGTCAACTGTGGCTGTCATTCTGTGCAGAGGCACTGGACAAGCAGCCGTCTTGTGCCATGACTCTGGACCGGTGGCCATCTTGGGCAGTGTCGCTGGCTCGGCGGACGTGCGCTTCCTCTCCCTTCTCGGTCCGCCATGGTGAGACGGCGGCTCTGATCTGTCCCACATAAGCCCCGGGTTGAAGGGGGGCCATGGTGGAGAGCGATGCTGAGCCTCCTCTTGACCACTCCCTCCTCGGCGACCTCCCCTGGTCCTGCGAAACACGACCAGGTGGGTTCCCTCAAACTGATTGCTTCTCTCCCGCTCGGTAGCTTGGGAAGAAACATATTCCGACATACCGCTGGATCTCGTGTAGACTGAGTCCTTCTGTCACGATCAGGATACAGGAAAACACAGAGAGATCCACGTGCAGGTCTTTTATTAGGGGTAATCCAAATCGTAAACAGTCCAGGCAGGGGTCAAAACCAGAGTAGCAATCCAACAACATAAACAGACAAAGACACAAGAGCAAGAACAAGACTTCAAAATTGACGTGAACTATACAAGGACTCCGTGCACATACTAAGACAGACAGGGTATAAATACACAGGCAAATGACAAACGCTAATGGGGAATGGGCTGAGTGCAATGATAAATGATTAGTGACAGCTAAGTGCAATGAGAAGACAGAGATTGTGGGGAATGTGTTTCAGAAAGTGACAGACACCATAGGGAAGAAGGACATCTAGTGGTTACCCAGGGAACACAAACCAGACACAGTGACACCGTGCCACCCCTAGTATGTCTTGCCTGTGATAATTTCAATCTACAGGTGCTGGTCATATAATTAGAATATCATAAAAAAATTTCTGTGACAAATTCCATTCAAAAGTGAAACTTGTATATTATATTCATTTATTACACACAGACTGATATTTTTTAAATGTTTATTTCTTTTAATTCTGATGATTATAACTGACAACTAAGGAAAATCCCAAAATCAGTATCTCAGAAAATAAGAATATAACTTAAGACCAATATAAAGAAAGGATTTTTAGAAATCTTGGCCAACTGAAAAGTATGAGCATGTACAGCACTCAATACTTAGTTGGGGCACCTTTTGTCTGAATTACTGCAGCAATGCGGCGTGGCATGGAGTCGATCAGTCTGTGGCACTGCTCAGGTGTTATGAGAGCCCAGGTTGCTCTGATAGTGGCCTTCAGCTCTTATGCATTCTTGGGATCTTCCTCTTCACAATATCCCATAGATTTTCTATGAGGTTAAGGTCACGTGAGTTTCCTGGTAAATTAAGAACAGGGATACCATGGTCCTTAAACCAGGTGCTGGTAGCTTTGGCACTGTGTGCAGGTGCCAAGTCTTGTTGGAAAATGAAATCTGCGTCTCCATAAAGTTGGTCAGCAGCAGGAAGCATGAAGTTCTCTAAAACTTCCTGGTATATGCCTATATGTTGACCTTTGACCTCAGAAAACACAGTGGACCAACACCAGCAGATGACTTGGCACCCCAAACCATCACTGACTGTGGAAACTTTACACTGGACCTCAAGCAACATGGATTGTGTGCCTCTCCTCTCTTCCTCCAGACTCCAGACCCTGATATCCAAAGGAAATGCTAAATTTACTTTCATCAGAGAACATAACTTTGGACCACTCAGCAACAGTCCAGTCCTTTTTTAAGCGAGACGCTTTTGATACTGTCTGTTGTTGAATTCCTTGACACAAGGAGTGCGAAGCTGAAACCCATGTCTTAAATACGTCGGTGTGTAGTGGTTCTTGAAGCACTGACTCCAGCTGCAGTCCACTCTTTGTGAATCTCCCCCACATTTTTGAATGGGTTTTGTTTCACAATCCTCTCCAGGGTGCGGTTATCTCTATTGCTTGTACACTTTTTTTCTACTGCATCTTTTCCTTCCCTTCGCCTCTCTATTAATGTGCTTGGACACAGAGCTCTATGTCTTCCCCGTGATTGTGTAGCCTACATAACTTGACTGAGAGACCATTTAAAGGCCTTTGCAGGTGTTTTGAGTTAATTAGCTGATTAGAGTGTGGCACCAGGTTACTGATCTCACATGACTTCAAGAATCTGCTCCGTCTGTGTCTCCTGTGCTCCCTCCTTGTTGTTTGTGTGCTTTATTTGTTCCCTTGGATCAACCAACCTGTGGATTCACTACTTATCTACTTACCGGTCCCCAAGAGGTGTGTGCTCTCCTCCACCCAGCATCCACAATCTCATCAAAACCTGCAAGGACAGTATTACTTTAGATTATATGTTGAACGTCACCTGGCCAAATGATTAGTTGACATTATCGACAACTTGTTGTCGAGTAGTAGTTTAATGTCATGTGATCGAATGTAAGAGCCTACAATAATGTGGTTTGACCAGTGTGGCGCTGTAGCACGATACTGTAATTCAGCTCTCCAGATGAAATTCAGGAGAAGACAGAAATGCAGCTGATTCCGAGGGTGCTGATCTGCATTCAGAAGATTGTTAATAGACTAATAGTAGTTCAGTCCTCCAGTCCAGTCATGTCAAGTTTATTCATTTAGTACTTTAGTACTATAGATAGCCTTAAATCAAGCAGCTTTACATATTATTAAACATGTAAAACCAGAATCAGTGTCACTTTCAGTTAGAATTACAAATTGATTTTCTGTTATAAAGCAGCTCTCCGGTGCGGAGCTAGCTAATGATAAAGGTTTTTTATTAGTGTAAACCCAATAAGGTATTTTAAGATTATGTTGTGCATATTAGATTATACAAAAAATAAAATATCTTATCACTTAATCTTTATTTTGTTTCTTATCCATATGACCCACAAAAACATATTTAAGGTAATTAAATGATTGTTTTTCTTCCATCTTGATTTGTGTGCCAAACATATTTATTTGTATAAATTAATTGTATAATTAATTACATAATATCACTTCCAAAAGCTGAAGTGATTAACTTTATTTATAATTAGAATATGTATAACTCAATATTTAGATCTATTGCAAAATCTGAATATTCAATACATTTCAATTGATTAATTAGCAAAATAATATATGATTAGTTGATTAATTAACCCAATAATCATTAGATTAATCTATTATCAAAATAATAATTTGTTGCAGCCCTAGAAAACAGGTCTCATCGCTTGAGCTTGTCTGAGAACGTGTTATGTCATTTTCATTTTATCTTTCCTATAATGCCTGATAAAGTAGTGTTTATGATCTGACCACTGCTTTGTTTACAGTTGTTACTGAGGAAACCACTATTTCTGCCACTCCTAAAGCGCCTACTGCTGGTTGTCATACTCTCATTAATTTTCATTGTAACTTACATTTTTAATCTCAGTCGCCTGAGTTACTGCACTACTGTTAATAAACGGTTTAAAATTAACTCTGCCATCCCAAGTCTGTCTATGGAATAATAAAATATAATAATAGATTCAAATAATAGAAATAATAGATTCTGTAAAATAATAGATTCAAGAACAGTTGGACAGCTGAAAGGAATGGAAGAATGGGTACCAACTAGATTGTGGTCTCAGCCTGATACTGGTGAAGGTTTAGTAAAATTTGATATTCCAGTTAGGGTTATAATTAGACCAGAAGTGCAGTTACCAAGAAAACAACATCTATTAAGACAAAAGGCTGTGGATGGCATTAAAAAGACACTTTGATACTGAAGACACTGATTACACTGGGAGAATTGATTGAATGTTGGAAGAGCATCACAGACTAACAGATGCTCAAACAGTAGCCCAACACGTTTAG
Organism: Carassius gibelio; assembly: GCF_023724105.1. NCBI lineage: Eukaryota > Metazoa > Chordata > Actinopteri > Cypriniformes > Cyprinidae > Carassius > Carassius gibelio. The sequence goes on along the minus strand of NC_068383.1, from coordinate 25,179,134 downwards.
CTGAGCACTGATGCAAGCAGAAGGACTTCATCATTTCCTAAGCAGCACATGTGCTAAATTTACAATCCTCACTACTGAGTAGGGGTGGGAATCTTTAGTCACCCCATGATCCTATTCCTATCCCCCCCCCCCATTAAATAATTAGTTTACCAACTTCACACTTAATCCTATATTTACATATCCTTACATAATTAAGTTCTTTTAAAAATCATTAAAAATTGAAAAAAATAAATACATTTAAACCGTTGTATGTTAAGAATTTTAAACTAATATAACTTCAAAATATAACTAACATAAATTATAATATTAATTTGTCTGTTTAATCATGTCTAAAAATGTAATAATTGTGTCTACTCAAGCTCTTTTAATGGAATATAATATTTACAGACTAACCAAATGTTAATAAAACAATAGGCCAATACCTGTAGAACCACGGAGGCGGACTGGCCATCATGAGCACCGGGACATTTCCCGGTGGCCTGACGGTCATTCTGGCCTGCCGCTGTGCAGTCGATCAGCCTGACGTGCAATAGGCTGGTATGCAACAGCTAATTAATTGACGGTTTTATGAATCTACAAATCAGGCGATCACGGATTGAAAATGACACCACCACACGACCAAACATCAGTGAAGCACTGCCTAATTGGCTATATCCAGAGGCAGGCTTTATCTTAGAAAATCTCGCAAAAAATGGAGCAGTAAACGCAAAGAATGAGCAGAGACGGAACGTATAAGAAGGAGAAAAGCCCTGTCCACAGACTCAGCAAGTAAGGGAGCAGGTCGGTCAGAATTGCATTTATATTTACCAGGGATGGGACGGTTCACAGAAAAAACCGAACCATTCAGTTCACCCCACACCGTTCGTCACGCGCTGGGACCGCTGTTCAACTTAAATCTGACAAAGCATCTGTAATATGGTTAACTATAAATAACACGTAAAACAAACGGGGTTCAGCTAATATATGTTTCTCTTGATGGAAGCGCATTCTGGATTCCCAGACATTGCAACAGCGATGAGAAAAATAAAACAAATAACAAAACTGGACAAATCATTAACTCTTGTCACTGACAGTGACAGTCTTTATATTAATTGAACAGCAACAAGAAAGAAATCACTCACTGCTCTTGATTAAAAAGCTTTTTTAACTTTAATAAAGAATAATCTTTAAGTTAAAAGCTAATGCAAGACCTACCTAAAAAAGCCCTGAAAATCTGTTTATTTTTTGTATCTTTACTCTGTTGTATTTATTTGTGCTGTTTCTTGTAGTTAGAATATTCTTAATGATATGATAAAATATATATTTTTTGAAACTGTAGTTTTTCCATAAACATAGCACATACAGTACAACACTACCGAAACCGTGACTCTAAAACCATGAAACAAACCGAACTGTGAAAAAGTTGAACTGTTCCACCCTAATATTTACATAATCATTTGGCAGACGCTTTCATTCAAAGCGACTTACAATAGATAAAATCTATTTTAAAAAAAAAAGAAATATATATATATATATATATATATATATATATATATATATATATATATATATATACACATATATATACATATATTATAAATGTATATGATGATAGATGTTTTAAAAGAGCATCTTAATGACAAACTAGCACACTGTTTTACATAATGGGGATACAGTATTTTTTTTAGTGCAAAAATTGACCAGAAATTGATTTTTCATTTCTAGCCTACAATATGTAGCCTAGTGTACAATGCTTATTTATTTTGAAGGTGACGAAGGAAGCAACAGTAGCAGTAACTAGTGCTGCTCGTGCTCCTGCTTTGAACAAGAAGGGCTGGACAGTTCAGCTTTTGAGTCAGAGCAGGAACCTTCAGTTAAAGTTTAAGCAAAACTAAACATGCTGGCTATACTCTTAGAAAAATATATATGTGCTTTTATGATTTATAAGGTCATCAGTAGTAGGACTTTGATCATTGGGACATACAATTGATGGCTGCTTAATTAATATACATTATTGAAAGTGCTTATTTCATATTGCAGAGAAACTCAATGTGCAGAGTGAAAGAGAGGGGGATTAAGGGAAAGATGTTAGAGACAGTGAATGCCTTGATACTTCATTTGATTATTTTGCCTGTCCATAGTCTAAGGATTTTTATTTATTTTTTAAGTATAACCCAATTCAAACAACTAAATGAACCAAAGAGTTTATCAGTCTGGTGGACACATGAATTGGGTGGTGACTGCAGCAACAGAGGTGGCCTGGGGTGGAGTCAAATTCCCAGCCTGATTTACTGTCCCAGTCTGCCACTGGTTGTGTCTGTCACTTTAATAGTATGGTTCACATAAAAATGAAATTATTCATAATTTACTCAGGCTGTTCTAAACCTGCATGAAGCTCTTTCTTCTGTTGATCACAAAAGATACTTTGAAAAATGTGTCTCAACTAAAGTAAGGTAAAAAAACAAAACATCAGTCATTGGGGACCAGAAACTGTTTGGTTACCAATGTTATTTCTATGTATCTCCTTTCCTTCAGTAGACTTAGTCCAGCTGTTATTATTAAAATAAAAGTAGGGGATGTGGATCATTTGCTAGACTCAACAATGAACTGAAACTGGGACTGGACTTGGCAGAGGGGTTACTGCTTTAACCAACTCAGTGTAAATGCATAATTAGATCATTGATGATGCTGAACAATGAAGAGAGAGAGAGAGAGAGAGGCTTTAGGCTCAGATTTCAAGACAAAGCTGATGAGCTCGTATGTTACTGAGCTCTCTAAAGGGCCACACAGTGATCAAGATCAGAAATATGAATGACAGCTGTGTTGCTGGTCACTCCATCTTGGTTAATAGCTCTTATTTTAGGGCTAGATCTAAATTAATAATTCCAAAATTATCATGAGATCACAAATGTTGTCATTACCAGGAGTTACGTGATGCCAATATTTTTGGCCATGGATTCAAAACTATAAGATCTAGATCTTCAGTCATTTAATAGAGCAGCTCATTTTCCACAATATTATTAAGAATAAATTAAGTATGCCAAGGCCTACCAAGTCATCTGATGGATATGGAGGAATGTTTTTATTTTATTTTTATTATTATTAAAAAATATATATATATATTAGCCAAATAACAAATTTTGGGGCTTGGGGAGTTACTATCTATACTAGAGTCCTACATGACATACTACAATGTGAATAATAATATGTTTGTTGTTTTTGTGTTGCTCTGCTGTCTTTCCTCAGATCAGTGCTGGCCAGTGCAGCAGTCAAACAGATGATCAGTGTGTCTGAGAGAGACACACATGTTCCCAGCAGGCCCTGGACTGGATGAACCGCACACATTTCCTCAAAAACCCTGTGAGGAGTGCCTCTTATTTTCACTCTCTATTTCACATGTTACTGTATCTTTCAATAGTAAGGGAGTCAGTATACTTATTGTATTTTGGTGTAAATTACTACTTATTATCTACTACTGTGTAAGCAGATGTATCTTAAAATATATGATGAAGTATCTATTCTTAACACCGGAAGACTAGAGACTGTGCTGCTGAAGCTGAGAAGACTGGATGGACAAGCAGCTCAGTGTTCATTATCTACTGGAATGCACAGACTTTTACACTGCTTCTGAGAAACTGGCTACAGTACTAGTTAGTGTGACCAATATTGGTCCATTAAGATGGAAAATAGGAAGAGATCTGCTAACCGACACACCTTTAGCTCTGTGTGGAAGCTGTAATCTGTATATACACCCATTCACATCCTTCTCTTCACTCTCTGACGCATAAGTCTCCAAACTCATCCTTTCTATTCAATCTACTACTTGTCCGCTAGATCCTATTCCATCTCATCTCCTTCAAGCCATTTCTCCTGCAGTTGTACCTACACTCGCTCACATCATTAACATATCCCTCCACACTGGTGTTTTTCCTTCATCATTTAGACAGGCTTGTATAACTCCACTACTTAAGAAACCCACCCTCAACCCATCTCTTTTAGAGAACTACAGACCAGTTCCCCTTCTTCCTTTCATTGCAAAAACACTTGAACAAGCTGTGTTCAACCAAGTCTCTGTCTTTCTCACACACAACAACCTCCTTGACATCAACCAATCTGGCTTTAAAAGTGGACATTCAACTCAGACTGCCTTCCTCTCAGTTGCTGAAGCCCTAAGACTTGCAAGAGTGGAATACAAATCTTCAATACTTATCTTGCTTGATTGCAATATCTAACTTCTGGGGTGCCTCAGGGCTCAGTTCTTGGACCACTTATCTTCTCTGTCTACATGGCATCATAAGGTCCTGTCATTCAGAAACATGGCTTTTCATACCACTGCTATGCTGATGACACTCAACTCTACCTCTCATTCCATCGTGATGATCTGACAGTAACTGCTCGCATCTCAGCTTGTCTAACAGACATTTCTTACTGGATGAAGGAACATAACCTTCAACTCAACCTTGCCAAGACAGAACTTCTTGTGGTTCCAGCAAACCCATCGTTTCATCACAATTTTACCATCATATTAGGCACATCAACCATAACTCCTATAAAAAACAACCAGAACCTTGGAGTTATGATTGATTTTCTCAGACCACATTGCTAAAACTGTCCGATCCTGCACATTTGCTTTATTCAACATCAAGAAGATCAAGCTCTTTCTTTCAGAACATGCTGCAAAACTCTGTGTTCAAGCTCTTGTTCTGTCCAGGCTGGAAAATTGTAATGCCCTCTTGGCAGGTCTTCCAGCCAATTCTATCAAACCTTTACAATTAATCCAGAATGCAGCAGCAAGATACATTTTTTATGAGCTGAAAAGAGTACATGTCACACCTCTGTTTATCAATCTGCACTGGCTACCAATAGCTGCTCGCATAAAATTCAAGGCATTAATGATTGCCTCCAAAACCACCACTAGCTCTGCACCCATTTACCTAAATCCATTACTTCAGACTTATGTGCCCTATAGAAGATTGTGTTCTGCAAGTGAACGTTGCATGATTGTGCCATCCCGAAGAAGCACAAAGTCACTTTTAAATTTTAAATAAAATATTCTCTTCTGGTGGAATGACCTCCCCAACTAAATCCAAGCATCTGAGTCCTTAGCCATCTTCAAGAATCGGCTTAAAACTCATCTCTTTATTTGACCCTCTAACTTTAGCACTCACTATTCTTATTCTATTCTTTAAAAAAAAAGTCTAACTAGCTTTCTACTATTTTTGTATTCAATCTGTTTTCTTTTTATTTATTATACAAAAAAAAAAAAAATATATATATATATATATATATAACTTTTAACACTAACTTGCACAATTCTTTCTCTATTCTATGTTTTAATTTTATTTATTATATTATTTAAAAGCCCTTGCTACGTGTACTGCGTTTTAGGCTAACTGAGACTTTTGTATTTTTTGATTGCTTCTATTGTCCTCGCTTTGGATAAAAGCATCTGCTAATGAGCAAAACGTAAATGTATATCAACTATATCATTAACATAATTTTGTAACCATAACTGTTATTAAAGCATTAAACGCTAGTCTTGATTCATCATTAAAATTGAAGTGCTGCCTGCAATAATACATTAGTCACTCAATAGCTATGCTCTCCCACTAATACAGAGTTTGCTGTTCATCCTCCCTTATGTATCTTATTAATTGTGTATCTGATCAATAAAGTTTGAAGAAAGAGCAGATGTGAAGCAGACTGTGTCTCGTTCTTCTTCTCTTGTTGGTTTGCATGAAGAGGATCTGAAGCAGAACAGAAGAGTAAAGTTTGTGGGAAAAGATGAACTGAAGATGATTTTTCTTACTCTAATCATAGCCCATATACTATATTATAGACATTTCTAAACTATCCCTCAGATGTGATTACACAGCGTTTGATCCGAGTTCCACAATCTCTGTCTGGTTGGCTCATTATTTAAAGGAAAGCTGAAATGTTTAGGAAGTATTTCAGTGATGAATTGTGTTTCCAATTTTTCCGGCAACAAAACAATCATGTACCTTTACTGCTTCTTCTTGTTTCAGAACAAACTCAGGCCCTGTTTGATTAATAAACCTTTTATTTTGAAATTTACCACAAATGACATTGTTCAAACATTTGGGATCAGTAATTATATTTTTTTCTTCTGCTCATCAAGACTGCATTCAACACATTAAAAAACTGTGTTATTGTGAAATACTTACAAATTAATGTTTTTCTATTTTATTTTAATATACTAGAAAATATAATTATTAAAAAACCTTTCTGATATTGCATAACTATTTTTCGCCAAAACATTGGAGGAATTGGTGATCCTCTGCCCATCTTGACTTCTGAGAGACACTGCCACTCTGAGAGGCTCTTTTTATACCCAATCATGTTGCCAATTGACATAATAAGTTACAAATGGGTCCTCCAGCTGCTCCTTATATGTACATTTAACTTTTCCGGTCTCTTATTGCTACCTGTCCCAACTTCTGGAATGTGTAGCTCTCATGAAATCCAAAATGAGCCAATATTTCACTCTAAAAATGGCTGGGTTAAAAATAACCCAATTGGCAACCCAGCGCTGGGTAAATATTGGACAGAACACATGCTGGGTTATTTAGAAAACCCAATTTAGAGTCATTTTTACCATTTGTGGGTTAAAAATTATTTCTGAATGACCTGTCTAACCGTTTACATTTTGCCATGTTTAGCTATTTAAATACACAGTGAAATGACACTGACAATTAACATTCTTTAAATTTAAATGTAAAATCATTTAAAGATGTCCTTAAATTTATATCAAGTATATAAAGACTCCTATGTAGGTAGATGTGCACTGCTTAGGGTAGTTCAACATATAGTTCACCCAAAAATGAAAATTCTGTCATTTATTATTCAACTTCATGTCGTTACAAACCCGTAAGACCTTCCTTCATCTTCAGAACACAAGTTAAGATATTTTCGATGATATTCGAGAGCTTTCAGACCAGGGTGAATAATTATTGACAATTTTCATTTTTGGGTGAACTATTGTCAAACACTTAAGCTCTGAAGCAAAGATCTACACCTGAGAGCAGTGTAGCCTGCTATAGAGCCTGTCAACGGAAGGACAAGGAATTGCAAAATTATATTTTCAATTGCGTTTTCCACATGTGACAAATTGTAACAAAATCCAAACACAATTGCAAATCTTGAACAAAAACACTTTCAAAAACACTGAACAAAAACTACCTTTTCAGTTTTCAGTTAAAGTCAGTTCATCATTCATTCAGTGATGTATCGTCCCTCTGTGCAAACAAGTCGATGATATTGCTTGATATTAATTGTCCCCAACTAAGGAAAACCAAGGAACCGAAACTCCATCGGTGACAGAATGGAGAAAAAAACCTTGGGAGAAACCAGGCTCAGTTGGGGACCAGTTCTCCTCTGACCAGACGAAACCAATAGTTCAATTCCAGGCTGCAGCAAAGTCAGATTGTGCAGAAGAATCATCTGTTTCCTGTGGTCTTGTCCTGGTGGTCCTCTGAGACAAGGTCTTTACAGGGGATCTGTATCTGGGCTCTAGTTGTCCTGGTCTCCGCTGTCTTTCAGGGCAGTAGAGGCCCTTTCTAGGTGCTGATCCACCATCTGCTCTGGATACGTAGTGGATACGAGTGGCTACGGTGGCCTCGGAATAAGAGAGAAGCAGACTAATGTTAGCATAGATGCAACATAAGAACAAGTACATGAGGTGTTACTAATTACCATGTCTGTTTTTTCACTGTGTTGCACGTTACCTGCCAAATTTAAATGGAATTGCAATTACTTTAGCAATTTACTTTAGCCTCACATGGAAAACTGTCAATTTTTGCCAGAGGTGGGACCATACTATGGAGAGTGTTTGTATTGGGAGGTGATGTCACTCAAAGACAATTGTGCCAAATGCTTTCAACAATGGAGGTTAAGGCACTACTAAAGGCAGCTGCCACTCCGAGAGATGAGTGTTAAAGAACAGACAGTGCAACCCAGATCTCCCTATATTTTTGGCACCTCACACAATAAATAATTCTGTCATTTTTACCCCAAATGCAGCTACTATCCCCTGCTAACAGTTAGAACCACATGGTACTATTGGTCAATATTCACCATTAACGAAATGCTTTTCACCTGAGGAATAAAATATAGGTTAGGATGCAAATAGGTAAATAAGAGTAGAACTCCAATGTTGTTTTGCTGACGTGCATCAGAGTGCATACAGTGAGAGATTTGGGGTAAAAACTACAGAATATATCCCAATAAAAAACACGCCCCATAGTATAGTCCCACGCTTGACACAAATTGACAGCTTTCTTTGTAAAGCATTTGAAATTCAAATGCTTTTCAATTGGGTTTGGACTATGTCACAATGTATGCGTCCACATGTGGAAAAATGCAATTAAATATACAATTTGCAATTCCTTTTGAAAATAGTGCAGAATATCCTTACCTGTCCATTGATTATGATCAATGCCTGAGAGATCTGCTGGCATTTTTAAATCGCCACGACAATTGGATGGGGTTTTGTGGACTCTGCTCGGTTAAAGAATTCCATGTTTGTTCCAACCTTTAAAATAAAGTAAAACAAATAAAAAATAATACACATTGTTTTAATAACAGTGATACAGTTCAATTAACTGTGTGAAGTTAATCATGAAATTTACCCATCATGATTATTTGTTAAATTCACCTATGAGTTGGTCTACAGAAGCAGAATATGCTCTAGTGATTGGCTGAAAGGTGGGATGTTCCAGTCATTTTAAATCACAGTTTTATGTTAATATGCTGGCTATATCAAACACACACAGTCACTGACACAGATAAGGGAGATCACACTGAATGCGCGCACACAGACATTTCTATGACAAGTCACGCAGGTACTAGGTTACTCCGCAGCTTTAAAACAGTCCATATATAAACACTTATAGGTGTAACAAAGTGATAAGGACAAGTCAAAAACACTATCTGGAAAATTGGTATATGATGTTTACGCTGCTAAATTAGATACATTCTGAACACAAAGTTAGCTTTAACTATAGCACGAAATACAAATATATGTGCGTTTAAGTTACGTGAGGGTTAACGTTAGTTGATTATAACAGACATGCAATTATGTATAATGTATAATAAACACGAACGTACCGTTAGACGCCTCAATAAGACTGCACTCGACGAGTTTTTCTCTCACAAATGTATCCATGTGCACATTCTTAATTATAATTTCTATGTAAAAAGACTTTATACAAAGTTAGCTTTAACTATAGCATGAAATACAAATATATGTGTGTTTAAGTTACGTGAGGGTTAACGTTAGTTGATTATAACAGACATGCAATTATGTAAAATGTATAATAAACACGAACGTACCGTTAGACGCCTCAATAAGACTGCACTCGACGAGTTTTTCTCTCACAAATGTATCCATGTGCACATTCTTAATTATAATTTGTATGTAAAAAGACTTTATAAACCACAAAAGCATCAAATCACTTCACTAACGCGGCCTACGTCAATCGCTGTGTGTGCGCGCAGTTTGAAATGCCCTGAGACGTTGATTCTTTTCCGGGAATCACTTTGTTCGAGGATTACTGAACCCGTTTATTTGAACTGGATCGTCGGTTCTTTTAGACCTGCAGTCCAACTATATTGTACGTAATTTCTATGATTTACATGTCGATATGGACAACTGCAGGCGTTTACATTAGAGCAGAAAGTCGTATTCACTTTTTGAACTCATTTGACTCACTTCAATGTTAAATTCGCTTTTCAGTGTCAGAAACGACTTTTTCCTCTATTTTCACAGGTATTCGCATATTTCAGCCATCCGTCACTGTCTGAAACTTAATAAAACTGTATTAATCTGTCGTCTCAGATACCTTAACACGATTATGCGAGTCACGTAACGTAGGTTGGCCATTTGAGGTAAACAGTTCATCATTTAACGTAAATAATGTTGGCCTGTAGACGTTTAACAGTATTGTTGCCGCAAAAAAAGTTATAATTCTGCCAATTTAAAGTAATTATTAATAAAAACATTAAATAAACTTACCTTAAAACAGTTGAAAGCCGCGGCTTTGCCCCGTTGTTCTTCCAAAATGACAATTAGGGAGCGATTTAAACATCTTCAAGGCGCGTTAAATAACCCAGCACTGGCCTGAAACAACCCAGCGACGCAACCCAGCAGGTTTAACCCAACACCTGGTAAATTGAAACTACCCAAAAGTGTTTAAAAATAGATAAAATAACCAAACAGACTCAACCCAGCATTTTGGGTGAAAAAATAACCCAGCCGTTTTTAGAGTGTTGGCATGACATTTCAAACATGTCTCACTTTCAACATTTGATATGTTATCTATTTTCTATTCTGAATAAAATATAAATTTTTTGAGATTTGTAAATTATTCCATTCTTTTTTTGCTCACAATTTGTACAGTGTCCCAACTTTGTTGAAATCGGGTTTGTAGACTTTAGTGTAGGGTGACCACTCTTTTTTTAATTGATGATGGCGGTGCCTCAGAGTCTCTTTCTCCATTTTTCGAATTGGAAACCGTGCATCTAAAAGTTCCTTCCCAGTGTGTCTGGTATGCACGTGCGTGCACTGTCATGACAACAACGAAAAAGTTGACAACAACCTAGTCAGCAGTTCAACTGAGGGGTGGGTGTGGCAACAGTAGCGTGCTGAACTGTGAAGTAATGTTCGTTTGGCTGCCTGGGGCTCGAGGATATAGAGCAGTGGTCACCAACCTTTTCGAGCTTAAGATCACATCCAAAGTCCAAATGTAAACCAAGATAGGGTACCTACCAAAACAGCCATTTTGACATGATTTTTGTGTGAATTTGTCCATTTAAACACAATACTTCAGAGAGAGCTTATATTTGCGCGCTTCGGATGAGCGCATGCACAAATCTTCTCACAGCGCGCGCAAACTCACTTCCTCTGGCTCTTAAATGTTTAAACTGACAAAGCTTAAATGAGTTTAGTTTAAACACAGATATCAGCACCAAGGTGATGATGGAATAAATTACTGCTCATATACAGCATTCGCGTTGAACAAGAGTGAATGATTTGTCCAGGGTTTTTTTTTTCTCTCATGTTTTTGTAATGTCTGGGAAGCCTTAATGCGCATGCATCAACAGAAACATTTATTAGCTGAACCCTGTTTTTTTATGTGCCATTTATAGCAAGCCATATTACAGATGCTTTGTCAGTTTTAAGTTGACGCGCGTGCCGAACCGTGTGTGGTGAACCGAACGGTTTGGTTTTTTTCAGCGAACCGTACCATCTCTATTACCTCAATAATTAATCAATTACAGGCCTAAAACAATCATGCCCGAGCAGAGGGATATTAGTACATCTCGTCACACCGGCACCCGCGTCTAAATCAGTTGTATGATCTGGTTTTCAGTCTAAAACAGTTGCATCAAGTATAAATGTCTCATCTGTTTCGAGAGGTGCACGGGCAGTCAGCGGAGGCTCGCACCTCCCAACTCACACCGGAGGCTCGCACCATTATTGCTCAGATTTCGAAGAATCTTTGTGATCGACGGGTTGGTGATTCCAGATATAGATGAGTGACCAACTTTTTTGAGCAAGCATTGATTATGCGTGACACAGTCTCAATTTGGGTTTGTGTGGGTCGGGCAGTGCTCATGGAGGAAGGGTCCAGGTAAGGGGCGGAGTCCGGCATCACTCTCATTGGCCACGGCGCTGGTAGGGGATGGACAGCCCAGCATCCTGGCCCGTCGGGCTTGTAAACGGGTGCGGTTCCCATACCGATGGCGGGTATGGCAGCTCATGTCTTCAGTGGCATAGGAGTCCCTCAACGCACCCTTCCTGGACCCACGAGGACACCAGCGTGCATGCATGGGGAAGAGACCGGGAGATGGGGAGAGAGGCGCGTTGGGCTTTTAAACAGCGGCGGTGATGAGGCTCCATTTCCTTCAGGTGTCCCCCATCACACGCCGCCAGCCCTGACTCGTCCAGCGCCCCTCCTCTCACACGGGAGCCTGGTGAAGGGCGGCGATTTAGGACGGGGTGCCGGTGACAATCAGGGAGGAGGCAGCTGACTCGTCACAATATATATATATATATATATATATATATATATATATATATATATATATATATAAATAAATGCCTACATATCATAATGGATATTCATCACATGTATCAGAATTAGGCTATCTATTTGCTCGCACAGGAGCAGCTCCGTTTCATCTCGAAGACGTGTTCTGTCTTTGCGCTTGTCAACTTTTGCCATATAAATAGCAAATACGTCATGGCAAGGGATTGGAAGATGAGACTCTGATTGGTTTATTGAATGTTACGCTCATAAAACAACCATTGCTCATTAAGAGAATAGGCACAACCCGTTTAGACCATGTGCCGGGTGTTAAAATAGCAACAGTGGATTTGGACACACCCTGAGTGCACCTGCGACGTGCGCTTTCCACTTTGCATTTAGATCAATAAAATAGAGCCCTTAATTTTTAAAGTGCACTTCAAAAATAATAATCTAATTCTTACAGTATCTCTCAGTTTGATTCCCCTTTAACTGCTTCTATGTAACTATGCTAAACAAACTGTAAATATTATTTTATTTCTTTCAGACTAAACACATTAAGTGACCACATTTCTCAAACTCCTCTAACACTGTCACATCCACACAAGGAGAGGAGAAGACGGGTAAGTACTTTCGTGAAGCTTTATTAACATAGGATTTCAACAGAGCAGGTAAGTGTGGTCACAGACGGTGAATCTTCAAGCACTGATCAATAGGTGAGTTCAAGCACAAAGCTAGGCCTGACAACAAAGAGTCACTTCCCTTAATCGCTGTAACTGAATCTCCACAGAGTCACAATACGGTCCACAAGAAGCAGGCAGAAGATCCACAAAGAGCGTCCATGTAAGCTTGATTCCAGCCGGTGAGTGAATGAGTGAGGTGAGTATTTAAAGGTGTGGTGATTGCTGGTGCAGGTGCAGGTAATCAGTATTCAGGTGACGGTTCACGTGAGCGGTGCATGGGAGATTGAGTGGATGGTGACTGGCAATGGTGACTGGGGCTAAGGGAACGAGCTGAGGGTGTGACACTACCCCCCGCCCCACGGGTGACTCCAGGCATCCTAGAGCGGCGACGGGGACGACCACGACCTCTGGGAGCCGGGCGGTCCGGGTGTTGTCGGTGGAAATCTTCGAGGAGAGCCGGATCCAGGATGTCATTGCGTGGTATCCACGACCTCTCCTCGGGACCGAACCCCTCCCAATCTATGAGGTATTCCAGGTGGCCGTTCCGCCGCCGGGAGTCGAGGATCTCTTGGACCTGGTAGATGTTGTCTCCGAGGATTTCGGGTTGGTCTGGAGGGGGAGGCGGTTCTGGTTCTGTGGAGGAAGGAGAAACTGGATCAGTGTGACGTTTTAGCAGTGAGACGTGAAACGTGGGTGAGATCCGGTAGTGTGGTGGTAGGTCCAGGCGGTAGGTGACGGGATTTATCTGAGAATGGATGGTGAACGGCCCTATGTAGCGGGGACTCAGCTTTTTGCAGGGCAGTCGGAGGCGGATATCCCGAGTGGAGAGCCAAACCTTGTCTCCAGGTAGATAGACGGGATTAGGCGATCTGCGTCGGTTAGCGGTCTCTGTATGTCTCCGAACTGCCCGCTGGAGATGGACGTGAGCTGAGTCCCACACCCTCTCGCTCTCCTGGAACCAGTGATCTACCGCGGGCACTTCAGAGACTTCTCCTGACCAGGGAAACAGCGGTGGTTGATAGCCTAAAACACATTGAAAAGGGGTTAAGCCTGTAGTGGTTTGGCGAAGGGAGTTTTGGGCATACTCAGCCCACGGCAGATACTGGCTCCAGGTATCCTGGTGTTGGGAGCAGTAAGTACGGAGGTACCGTGAGATCTCTTGAATCTTCCGCTCGGTCTGGCCGTTGGTCTGAGGGTGATATCCAGAAGATAAACTGACGGATGTTCCGAGGAGTTGGAAGAACGCTCGCCAGACCCTGGAGACAAACTGAGGTCCTCTGTCCGAGACAATGTCCTCTGGAGTGCCATAATTCCGGAACACGTTGGTGAAGAGGGCTTCGGCGGTCTCGAACGCTGTGGGAAGACCCTTTAATGGGATTAGTTTGCAGAATTTAGAAAAACGATCAACAACAACTAGAATGGTAGTGTACCCCCCTGAGGGGGGAAGGTCAGTGGCGAAATCCACCCCTAGATGGGTCCAGGGTCGGCGAGGAATGGGTAGTGGTTGTAATTTACCCACGGGAAGTTGACGAGGTGTGGTGGTAACGGCGCAGACCGAGCATCCGAGGAACGTCACGAACCATGTTAGGCCACCAGTACTTCTGCTGGATGAGCGAGAGGGTTCGCCTGCTGCCAGGGTGTCCTGAGCCAGGTGACGTGTGCGTACTTTCCAGTAGGGGGAGTCGCTGGTTGGTGGGCACGTACATTAGACCCGTGGGTACCTCCGGAGGTGCAGGCTCCTCGAGGGTGGCGGCTCGAATTTCCTCGTCGATCTGCCAGAGGATAGGCGCGAGGAAAACGGAGGGTGGTAGAATTGAATCAGGCTTGTTGGTGTCTGGATCTGGTGAGTACATACGGGACAGAGCATCTGCTTTAGTGTTCTTGTGACCGGGTTGATACGTGATCTGGAAATTAAAGCGAGCAAAGAAGAGTGACCACCGAGCCTGACGAGCATTGAGTCTTTTGGCATTCTGCAGATATTGGAGATTTTTGTGGTCGGTGACAACAGTGAATGGGAACTGAGCTCCTTCTAGCCAGTGCCGCCACTCCTCAAGGGCGAGTTTAATGGCCAACAACTCACGGTCTCCGATTCCATAATTGCATTCGGCAGGAGAGAGTTTCTTAGAGAAGTACGCACACGGATGGAGTGAGCAAGGTTCACCAGACCTTTGAGACAACACGGCTCCAATGCCGTGATTGGCCGCATCAACCTCTACGACGAACGGCTTGGACGGGTCAGGATGTCGAAGAATGGGTGCCGAGGTGAAGAGGTGTTTAAGATGGCTGAAGGCCTCTCGAGCTTGGGGTGTCCAGCGCAGCCGGCGTTGACCTCCTTTTAGAAGGGATGTTAGAGGAGCCGAGTGCAGGCTGTAGTTCTTGATAAAGCGCCGATAGAAATTGGCAAAGCCAAGGAAACGTTGGAGTTCTTTCACCGTTGTGGGCTCCGCCCAGTTGGCCACAGCATCTACCTTGGCTGACTCCATCTGAACTCCCTCCGCAGAGATCACGTATCCGAGGAAGGAGACGGTAGTGCAGTGAAACTCACACTTCTCAGCTTTTAGGTAGAGGTGGTGGTCTCGGAGTCGTTGTAAGACGTGGCGGACATGGGTTTGGTGTTCTTCTATGTTCCGGGAGTAGATCAGGATATCGTCTATGTAGACTATGACGAATTGGTGGAGATAATCACGGAATATTTCATTCATGAAACTCTGGAAGATGGATGGACTGTTAGCAAGCCCATAGGGCATAACCTGATATTCGTAGTGCCCGGCAGGGGTGATGAAGGCAGTCTTCCACTCGTCTCCCTCTCGGATACGGATCAGATTGTAGGCACTGCGGAGGTCGAGTTTGGTGAACACCTTGGCTTCCCGCAGTTCCTCCAGAGCCGCCGGAACGAGTGGTAACGGGTAGGCGAACTTGACGGTGGCGTCATTTAGCACTCGGTAGTCGATGCATGGTCGAAGTCCGCCATCCTTTTTGGGGACGAAGAAGAAACTGGATGCAGCTGGAGATGTGGACGGCCTGATGAACCCCTGATCGAGAGCCTCCTGGATGTATTCCTCCATTGCCACCTGCTCAGGACGGGAGAGTGGATATATTTTCCCATGTGGTAGCTTGGCACCTGGCAGCAGGTCGATACAACAGTCCCAGGGCCGGTGTGGTGGTAATCGGGTGGCTTGTTCCTTGCTGAACACATCGGAGTAGGAGGAGTAAAGGGCAGGTCTACCCATGGAGGTGGAGTGCAATTGAAGGTGCGGCGGCGCAGACTGTGAATTCTGGACTGGTGGATGGTGAATGTGACTCTGGCATCTCGGGTCCCATGCCTGGATCTCCCCTGTGCTCCAGTTGATTTGTGGGTTATGTTGGGCCAGCCACGGCCTACCCAGGACGACGTCAACAGTAGCGCGAGGAAGTACGAGGAGGGCCAGTTGTTCCCGATGTCCGTGGGGCAGAACGAGCTCCAGCTCGTGTGTCCTTTTAGTTATTTTGCCACCGCCCAATGGTGATCCTTGGATGGTAGTGATACGGTAAGTGGTCTCGTTCTGGACGATGGGTATACGGTGCTTGGTTACGAAGTGAGATGAGACGAAGTTGCTTGCGGCTCCGGAATCCACCAGGACATGGATGGAAAGATTGCGTGAGTTAATTGTGATCTGGGCTCTGATATGAGGTATGTGAGATACAGATGGGGTAATGGAAACTGTACTCACCATTGGGCGAGGCGGACGGACCGGGCAGGCGTGGATCAGGTGAGTGGCCTCGCCACAGTATAAACATAGCCGCTGCTGAATGCGGCGTCTCCGTTCAGAGGCATCTAGGCGGTAGGAGTCGGTGTTCATGGGTTCCTCCTGGTCTCGTTGGGGCGAGGGCGTTCTGGCTGATGGAGAGATGGTATATGAGGCCGGGGAGGCACAGGCCGAGAGGTGTTGAGCAACATTTATAGTTTTTCTGATGAACGTCTCGAGATTGACATTATCGTCGTAAATGACCATTTGCTTTCTGATCTGGGGCTTTAAACCTTTACGGTATGCAGCTAGCAGGGCAGTTTGGTTCCAACCACTGGTGGCGGCTAATGTCCGGAAACGGAGAGTGTAGTCATGTATTTCCGTGGCTCCCTGGCGGAGATTTAAGAGTTCATCATGGGTTGAAAGATGAGTTAGAGCCACCCCGAACACTTCCTGGAGGTGGGTGACGAAGGCGTCGAATGAGGATAGAACCGGACTCTGGGAGTTCCAAAGGGCCTCTGCCCATTGTAGCGCTCGTCCGGTGAGGAGAGAGATCATAAAGGCGACTTTGGTGGCCTCATTGGGGAATTTACTGGTATTTGCGTTGATGAACAGTGAGCACTGCAGAATAAACCCACTGCAGCCACTCGGTTCACCCGCATAGCACGCGGGACGTGCAAGGGGCGTGCTGTTGGTGGTGGTAGCACTAGTTTCGGTGGGTGGTGAAACTGACTGTAATACTTGGCGGAGAGCAGTCACCATTTCGGTGAACGGGTCCGAAGCCGCTCCCTGAGCAGCAGCGTTAACATCCATGGGAGATATGAAGTTCTGTTTTCGGGGCTGGAATCCTGTCACATCCACACAAGGAGAGGAGAAGACGGGTAAGTACTTTCGTGAAGCTTTATTAACATAGGATTTCAACAGAGCAGGTAAGTGTGGTCACAGACGGTGAATCTTCAAGCACTGATCAATAGGTGAGTTCAAGCACAAAGCTAGGCCTGACAACAAAGAGTCACTTCCCTTAATCGCTGTAACTGAATCTCCACAGAGTCACAATACGGTCCACAAGAAGCAGGCAGAAGATCCACAAAGAGCGTCCATGTAAGCTTGATTCCAGCCGGTGAGTGAATGAGTGAGGTGAGTATTTAAAGGTGTGGTGATTGCTGGTGCAGGTGCAGGTAATCAGTATTCAGGTGACGGTTCACGTGAGCGGTGCATGGGAGATTGAGTGGATGGTGACTGGCAATGGTGACTGGGGCTAAGGGAACGAGCTGAGGGTGTGACACTACCCCCCGCCCCACGGGTGACTCCAGGCATCCTAGAGCGGCGACGGGGACGACCACGACCTCTGGGAGCCGGGCGGTCCGGGTGTTGTCGGTGGAAATCTTCGAGGAGAGCCGGATCCAGGATGTCATTGCGTGGTATCCACGACCTCTCCTCGGGACCGAACCCCTCCCAATCTATGAGGTATTCCAGGTGGCCGTTCCGCCGCCGGGAGTCGAGGATCTCTTGGACCTGGTAGATGTTGTCTCCGAGGATTTCGGGTTGGTCTGGAGGGGGAGGCGGTTCTGGTTCTGTGGAGGAAGGAGAAACTGGATCAGTGTGACGTTTTAGCAGTGAGACGTGAAACGTGGGTGAGATCCGGTAGTGTGGTGGTAGGTCCAGGCGGTAGGTGACGGGATTTATCTGAGAATGGATGGTGAACGGCCCTATGTAGCGGGGACTCAGCTTTTTGCAGGGCAGTCGGAGGCGGATATCCCGAGTGGAGAGCCAAACCTTGTCTCCAGGTAGATAGACGGGATTAGGCGATCTGCGTCGGTTAGCGGTCTCTGTATGTCTCCGAACTGCCCGCTGGAGATGGACGTGAGCTGAGTCCCACACCCTCTCGCTCTCCTGGAACCAGTGATCTACCGCGGGCACTTCAGAGACTTCTCCTGACCAGGGAAACAGCGGTGGTTGATAGCCTAAAACACATTGAAAAGGGGTTAAGCCTGTAGTGGTTTGGCGAAGGGAGTTTTGGGCATACTCAGCCCACGGCAGATACTGGCTCCAGGTATCCTGGTGTTGGGAGCAGTAAGTACGGAGGTACCGTGAGATCTCTTGAATCTTCCGCTCGGTCTGGCCGTTGGTCTGAGGGTGATATCCAGAAGATAAACTGACGGATGTTCCGAGGAGTTGGAAGAACGCTCGCCAGACCCTGGAGACAAACTGAGGTCCTCTGTCCGAGACAATGTCCTCTGGAGTGCCATAATTCCGGAACACGTTGGTGAAGAGGGCTTCGGCGGTCTCGAACGCTGTGGGAAGACCCTTTAATGGGATTAGTTTGCAGAATTTAGAAAAACGATCAACAACAACTAGAATGGTAGTGTACCCCCCTGAGGGGGGAAGGTCAGTGGCGAAATCCACCCCTAGATGGGTCCAGGGTCGGCGAGGAATGGGTAGTGGTTGTAATTTACCCACGGGAAGTTGACGAGGTGTGGTGGTAACGGCGCAGACCGAGCATCCGAGGAACGTCACGAACCATGTTAGGCCACCAGTACTTCTGCTGGATGAGCGAGAGGGTTCGCCTGCTGCCAGGGTGTCCTGAGCCAGGTGACGTGTGCGTACTTTCCAGTAGGGGGAGTCGCTGGTTGGTGGGCACGTACATTAGACCCGTGGGTACCTCCGGAGGTGCAGGCTCCTCGAGGGTGGCGGCTCGAATTTCCTCGTCGATCTGCCAGAGGATAGGCGCGAGGAAAACGGAGGGTGGTAGAATTGAATCAGGCTTGTTGGTGTCTGGATCTGGTGAGTACATACGGGACAGAGCATCTGCTTTAGTGTTCTTGTGACCGGGTTGATACGTGATCTGGAAATTAAAGCGAGCAAAGAAGAGTGACCACCGAGCCTGACGAGCATTGAGTCTTTTGGCATTCTGCAGATATTGGAGATTTTTGTGGTCGGTGACAACAGTGAATGGGAACTGAGCTCCTTCTAGCCAGTGCCGCCACTCCTCAAGGGCGAGTTTAATGGCCAACAACTCACGGTCTCCGATTCCATAATTGCATTCGGCAGGAGAGAGTTTCTTAGAGAAGTACGCACACGGATGGAGTGAGCAAGGTTCACCAGACCTTTGAGACAACACGGCTCCAATGCCGTGATTGGCCGCATCAACCTCTACGACGAACGGCTTGGACGGGTCAGGATGTCGAAGAATGGGTGCCGAGGTGAAGAGGTGTTTAAGATGGCTGAAGGCCTCTCGAGCTTGGGGTGTCCAGCGCAGCCGGCGTTGACCTCCTTTTAGAAGGGATGTTAGAGGAGCCGAGTGCAGGCTGTAGTTCTTGATAAAGCGCCGATAGAAATTGGCAAAGCCAAGGAAACGTTGGAGTTCTTTCACCGTTGTGGGCTCCGCCCAGTTGGCCACAGCATCTACCTTGGCTGACTCCATCTGAACTCCCTCCGCAGAGATCACGTATCCGAGGAAGGAGACGGTAGTGCAGTGAAACTCACACTTCTCAGCTTTTAGGTAGAGGTGGTGGTCTCGGAGTCGTTGTAAGACGTGGCGGACATGGGTTTGGTGTTCTTCTATGTTCCGGGAGTAGATCAGGATATCGTCTATGTAGACTATGACGAATTGGTGGAGATAATCACGGAATATTTCATTCATGAAACTCTGGAAGATGGATGGACTGTTAGCAAGCCCATAGGGCATAACCTGATATTCGTAGTGCCCGGCAGGGGTGATGAAGGCAGTCTTCCACTCGTCTCCCTCTCGGATACGGATCAGATTGTAGGCACTGCGGAGGTCGAGTTTGGTGAACACCTTGGCTTCCCGCAGTTCCTCCAGAGCCGCCGGAACGAGTGGTAACGGGTAGGCGAACTTGACGGTGGCGTCATTTAGCACTCGGTAGTCGATGCATGGTCGAAGTCCGCCATCCTTTTTGGGGACGAAGAAGAAACTGGATGCAGCTGGAGATGTGGACGGCCTGATGAACCCCTGATCGAGAGCCTCCTGGATGTATTCCTCCATTGCCACCTGCTCAGGACGGGAGAGTGGATATATTTTCCCATGTGGTAGCTTGGCACCTGGCAGCAGGTCGATACAACAGTCCCAGGGCCGGTGTGGTGGTAATCGGGTGGCTTGTTCCTTGCTGAACACATCGGAGTAGGAGGAGTAAAGGGCAGGTCTACCCATGGAGGTGGAGTGCAATTGAAGGTGCGGCGGCGCAGACTGTGAATTCTGGACTGGTGGATGGTGAATGTGACTCTGGCATCTCGGGTCCCATGCCTGGATCTCCCCTGTGCTCCAGTTGATTTGTGGGTTATGTTGGGCCAGCCACGGCCTACCCAGGACGACGTCAACAGTAGCGCGAGGAAGTACGAGGAGGGCCAGTTGTTCCCGATGTCCGTGGGGCAGAACGAGCTCCAGCTCGTGTGTCCTTTTAGTTATTTTGCCACCGCCCAATGGTGATCCTTGGATGGTAGTGATACGGTAAGTGGTCTCGTTCTGGACGATGGGTATACGGTGCTTGGTTACGAAGTGAGATGAGACGAAGTTGCTTGCGGCTCCGGAATCCACCAGGACATGGATGGAAAGATTGCGTGAGTTAATTGTGATCTGGGCTCTGATATGAGGTATGTGAGATACAGATGGGGTAATGGAAACTGTACTCACCATTGGGCGAGGCGGACGGACCGGGCAGGCGTGGATCAGGTGAGTGGCCTCGCCACAGTATAAACATAGCCGCTGCTGAATGCGGCGTCTCCGTTCAGAGGCATCTAGGCGGTAGGAGTCGGTGTTCATGGGTTCCTCCTGGTCTCGTTGGGGCGAGGGCGTTCTGGCTGATGGAGAGATGGTATATGAGGCCGGGGAGGCACAGGCCGAGAGGTGTTGAGCAACATTTATAGTTTTTCTGATGAACGTCTCGAGATTGACATTATCGTCGTAAATGACCATTTGCTTTCTGATCTGGGGCTTTAAACCTTTACGGTATGCAGCTAGCAGGGCAGTTTGGTTCCAACCACTGGTGGCGGCTAATGTCCGGAAACGGAGAGTGTAGTCATGTATTTCCGTGGCTCCCTGGCGGAGATTTAAGAGTTCATCATGGGTTGAAAGATGAGTTAGAGCCACCCCGAACACTTCCTGGAGGTGGGTGACGAAGGCGTCGAATGAGGATAGAACCGGACTCTGGGAGTTCCAAAGGGCCTCTGCCCATTGTAGCGCTCGTCCGGTGAGGAGAGAGATCATAAAGGCGACTTTGGTGGCCTCATTGGGGAATTTACTGGTATTTGCGTTGATGAACAGTGAGCACTGCAGAATAAACCCACTGCAGCCACTCGGTTCACCCGCATAGCACGCGGGACGTGCAAGGGGCGTGCTGTTGGTGGTGGTAGCACTAGTTTCGGTGGGTGGTGAAACTGACTGTAATACTTGGCGGAGAGCAGTCACCATTTCGGTGAACGGGTCCGAAGCCGCTCCCTGAGCAGCAGCGTTAACATCCATGGGAGATATGAAGTTCTGTTTTCGGGGCTGGAATCCTGTCACATCCACACAAGGAGAGGAGAAGACGGGTAAGTACTTTCGTGAAGCTTTATTAACATAGGATTTCAACAGAGCAGGTAAGTGTGGTCACAGACGGTGAATCTTCAAGCACTGATCAATAGGTGAGTTCAAGCACAAAGCTAGGCCTGACAACAAAGAGTCACTTCCCTTAATCGCTGTAACTGAATCTCCACAGAGTCACAATACGGTCCACAAGAAGCAGGCAGAAGATCCACAAAGAGCGTCCATGTAAGCTTGATTCCAGCCGGTGAGTGAATGAGTGAGGTGAGTATTTAAAGGTGTGGTGATTGCTGGTGCAGGTGCAGGTAATCAGTATTCAGGTGACGGTTCACGTGAGCGGTGCATGGGAGATTGAGTGGATGGTGACTGGCAATGGTGACTGGGGCTAAGGGAACGAGCTGAGGGTGTGACAAACACTTTTGTCATTCATGCTCCACAACCTGCAAAACATTATATATATTCAGCACATTTTTCAGTAGCTAACACACTGCTTTCAAAACTGATTAAAGCACATTCAAATCAATACAATGGTAAACTCTGTCCATTTCTGCAGGAATTATATTGAATTATAAAATCTTAGTAAAATATTTAGGATTAGATATTTAATATCTTCAAAGATAAACTGTGATGCTACTTTTTGTTAGTGTTTTTTTATATCAGTGTGTTAATAATGAAATGTATGTTTTCTGAATGAGAATTGTTGCCAGTGTTATTGTCACGATCATTAGATGGAGTGTCCATGAACTTCGGTAGAGGGCACTCCACTCAGGACCATTCCACCCATCAACCACCAGATGTCATCATATCATCACTTGGACACTAGCACCTCTCATACTGTTGCACCACACCTGAACTACATTCCCCATGAATCACTTCATCACAATCACCTTGCTACACCTGCACCTCATTCATCAGCCAATTTCCTTGCCACACTGGTTAAAGTAATGATTATGAATGTGTCTAAATTAGCAAGGAGACATTTAATTGTTTAGTAATAAACTGGGGCATGTTCAAGTTCAAAACGGTGCGCAACGTTTTGCTACGGTTTCCGTGTTGAACGTCATGTTTCCTGGAAACGGCGTGCACCGGTGTGCAACGGGGTTTGAGATGCGTTTTCTATTGTTTGGTGGGTGTGTCAGAACTGCAGTCCAATCAGCAGCAACGTGTATATAAAGCTCGCGGTATTAAAGTGAACTTGCACAATGGCTTCAAGGAAAATAATGGGTTGCACTTTATTTTACAGTACGTGTACTTCCATGTACTTATAGTGTACTTACAGTGTACTTATCTAAAAAGGTTCTGGTAATACAAGGTAACTACATGGGGTAGGGTTAGGTTTAGGGGTAGGTTCAGGGTTAGTACCTAGTTATTACATAGTTATTGTAATTACTATAATAAGTACATAGTATGTACATGGGGAACAGGACTGTAAAATAAAGTGCTACCAAATAATGTGCAAATGTGTTCGTTGCAGCTCGGTATGCGCAACAACTGAGGATATTAGAAGACATGTTTGTCGTAAGTTTTATTGTAAAAATATAGGATATCAACATAATGATGTAGTTGTTTATATTTTTAGCTTCATTGCAAGTGTATGACATTTGGTATAGAAATAAGAATCAGAATCAGAATCAGAATGAGCTTTATTGCCAGGTATGTTTACACATACGAGGAATTTGTTTTCGTGACAAAAGCTCCGCAGTACAACAGAATGACAGCGACAGAACATAAAACACATAATAAAAGAATAAAAAATACAAATAAGTAGATAGTAAATGACAATATACAAATGACAATTGTAGGCAGGTATATTACAAAATGAAGTTATGTATGTACATATATATTGTGTGCAAAATTTAAGTGTATACTATGTGTGTTAGATAAATAAAGTGTGTGTGTATATAAATATAAAGTGTAGTGTGTTCGCCGTTATTATCAGCTGTTCATAAGATGGATTGCCTGAGGGAAGAAACTGGTCCTGTGTCTGGTCGTTCTAGTGCTCAGTGCTCTGTAGCGTCGACCAGATGGCAACAGTTCAAAGAGGGAGTGTGCTGGATGTGAGGGGTCCAGAGTGATTTTGACAGCCCTTTTTCTCACTCTGGATAAGTACAGTTCTTGAATAGATGGGAGAGTTGAACCGATGATTCGCTCAGCAGTCCGGACTACCCTCTGTAGTCTTCTGAGGTCAGATTTAGAAGCTGAGCTGAACCAGACAGTTACTGAAGTGCAGAGGATGGATTCAATGATGGTGGAGTAGAACTGTTTCAGCAGCTCCTGTGGCAGGTTAAACTTCCTCAGCTGGCGGAGGAAGTACAACCTTTGCTGGGCCTTTTTCACAATGGAGTCAATGTGAATGTCCCACTTCAGGTCCTGAGAGATGGTGGTTCCCAGGAACCTGAATGACTCCACTGCAGTCACAGTGCTGTTCATGATGGTGAGTGGGGGGAGTGCAGGGGGGTTTCTCCTGAAGTCCACGATCATCTCCACTGTTTTGAGCGTGTTAAGCTCCAGGTTGTTGAGAGTGCACCAGACAGCCAGCTCTTTAACCTCCTGTCTGTAAGCAGACTCGTCACCGTCCTGAATGAGGCCGATGAGTGTGGTGTCGTCTGCAAACTTCAGGAGCTTGACAGAGGGGTCCTTAGACGTGCAATCATTAGTGTACAGGGAGAAGAGCAGTGGGGAGAGAACGCAGCCCTGGGGAGCTCCGGTGCTGATTGTACGGGTGCTGGATGTGTATTTTCCCAACCTCACTAGCTGCTGCCTGTCTGTCAGGAAGCTGTTGATCCACTGACAGATGGAGGTGGGCACGGAGAGCTGATTTAGTTTGGGCAGGAGGAGGTTTGGGATGATCGTGTTAAAGGCCGAGCTGAAGTCCACAAACAGGATCCTCACATAAGTCCCCGGTCTGTCTAGGTGTTGCAGAACATAATGCAGTCCAATGTTTACTGCATCGTCCACAGACCTGTTTGCTCTGTAGGCAAACTGAAGAGGATCCAGCAAGGGCCCGGTGATGTCCTTCAGGTGGGCCAGCACCAGTTTTTCAAATGACTTCATGACTACAGATGTAAGAGCCACAGGCCTGTAGTCATTTAGTCCTGTAATTTTGGGTTTCTTAGGGATGGGGATGATGGTGGAACGTTTGAAGCATGAAGGGACTTCGCACAGCTCCAGCGATCTGTTGAAGATCTGTGTGAAGATGGGGGCCAGCTGGTCAGCACAGGATTTCAGACAGGCTGGTGTAACACAATCTGGGCCTGGTGCTTTTTTCCTTTTCTGCTTCCGGAAGACCTGGCGCACCGCATCCTCGCTGATCTGAATTGCAGGTGCCCCACCTGAGAGGGGGGATGCAGGAGGTGTGAATGGTGAGAGTGCTTGATTGGAGAGGTGTTCAGGATGGGTTGCAGGAGCTGTTAATGGTGTGAATGGTTGTTTGGAGAGGCATTTGGGTCTGGTTGCAGGAGTTGTGAAGGGTGTGAATGGTTGTGTGGGGAGGCGTTCAGGGCATCTGATGGGTGTTCTTTCAAACCTGCAGTAAAACTCGTTCAGATCGTCTGCCAGTCGTTGATTCTCTACAGTGCTGGGGGGTGGTGT
Organism: Carassius gibelio; assembly: GCF_023724105.1. Taxonomy (NCBI): domain Eukaryota; kingdom Metazoa; phylum Chordata; class Actinopteri; order Cypriniformes; family Cyprinidae; genus Carassius; species Carassius gibelio. The sequence continues at coordinate 25,153,570 of NC_068383.1, read as the reverse complement.
CTTGTAATTGGTGATCTTCTTTAGACTTTTCCACACTGATGCGGAGTCGTTGGAAGTGAACTGAGTCCTAATTTTTTCAGAATAATTCCTCTTTGCCACTTTGATCTCCTTTTCCAATGTGTATTTAGCCTGTTTATACAAGACATTGTCCCCCTTCACGTAAGCATCTTCTTTGGCCTGACGGAGCTGTCTGAGTTTTGCAGTGAACCACGGTTTGTCATTATTGTAAATTAGTTGAGTCTTTGTAGGAATACACGTATCCTCACAGAAACTGATATATGAGGTTACGGTCTCTGTGAGTTCATCCAGATCGGTGGCAGCAGCTTCAAAAACACTCCAATCAGTGAGGTCAAAACAAGATTGTAAATCCTGCTCTGCTTCATTAGTCCATCTTTTTACAGTCCTTGATACAGGTTTAGCTGATTTTAGTTTCTGCCTGTAGGACGGTATAAGATGAACCAGAAGGTGATCAGAACGTCCCAAAGCTGCTCGTGGAACAGAGTGAAATGCATCCTTTATTGTGGTGTAACAGTGATCCAATATATTACTGTCTCTTGTGGGACATGTAACATGCTGTCTGTATTTTGGCAGTTCACGGGACAGATTGGCTTTATTAAAGTCCCCGAGAATGATTAAAACAGAGTCCGGGTGTTGTTGTTCTGTCTCTGTAATCTGATCAGCGAGTTTCTGTAAAGCTGAGCTCACATGCGCTTGCGGAGGGATGTAAACACTGACCAGAATGAACGAGTGAAACTCCCGTGGCGAATAGAACGGCTTGCAGTTAATGAAGAGTGTTTCGAGATTTGAGCAGCACGTCTTCTTTAACACAGTTACATCTGTACACCACTGTTCATTGATGTAAAAGCATGTCCCGCCGCCGCGCGATTTCCCCGTTGATTCTGCGTCACGATCCGCTCTAAACAGCTGAAAGTCCGGCAGATGGAGCGCGCTGTCCGGTATGGTGTCATTCAGCCAGGTTTCCGTGAAACACAGAGCAGCAGAGTGTGTGAAATCCTTATTTGTCCGAGAAAGCAGAAGGAGTTCGTCCGTTTTGTTGGGTAGAGAGCGGAGATTTGCCAGATGGATGCTAGGCAACGGCGTTCGAAATCCACGCTTCCTGAGTCTGACGAGCGCTCCCGCTCGCTTCCCCCGTCTGCGCGTCCTGAAGCGTTTGATGAGCGCCGCCGCTCCTCCGATAACAACGTTCACTAAAACATCTGAATAATTGAAATACGGTAAAACATCTTGTGGTGCGTTCTGCCGAATGTTCAGCAGTTCTTCCCTGGTGAAACTGATGGCAGGAATATAACTAAAGACAGGACAAACTAACAAAAACACAAAAACATATGCGGAGCTCGTCACGGAGGCAGCCATCCTGTATCGGCGCCAGTCGATTTATAAGCAGTGGTAATTAAGTGCTTTTCCTAAAAATGAGAAGGAAAATACAGGGTATTAAAACCGTATGAACTACAAATAAAGTCAGTATGTTAGGCTTAATAGATGTGCTTTAGTCTGAATTAGGTAAGAAACACAAAAAAATGGCCTTCTCAGCTGCCATAGTTGCAACTCTTGCGTCATCAGAACAGTGTGTTCAACGCATCACCGTTCCTGTTTAAAAAACGTTGTGCAACGTTTTGTCGGGGCTGAACGCAGCCCTGGTGTTTTCTGTGTCGTTGCTAAGATGAAGTTGAGGATGTGGACTCATCATGAACGCCAGCGAGAAATGCAAATTTCATATGGATTACATAATCAGAGTGTAGCCTATTTATTTTGGTTTGAATATTATTGTTTAGAAGTAGACATTTCAAGCTTTATGTAATATATCGACTATATATTAAACCCATCGACTAAAAGATTAAGACATTACCTGACCCAAAATATCACCCAAAGTTTCTATAGCTTTTTTCTTACCTATTTTAGAATCTGGAAAATTTACTGTGGCTTACTTACAGCAGTCGGTAGAGGGATATGAATGTGTGTGATGTACGGCTTGATAAATTCTCGTCACTTCTGCTGCCGAAACTTTGTCAGCCTGTGTGTCATTTAGTTTATTGAATAACGATTGCACCGATTTGCATGTTTCATGATGATGTTCTTTTTTTCTGTGGTACTCACATGCATGTCGCTTCACGTCATATTCTACATGTCCCACAGAAATACTGCTTTTGCATAAAATGCAAAAAGCTCTCTCTGCTTCGCCATCTACAGTTCTTAACCAAGAGTATGTTGTAGTCCATTCATTATTAAAAGTGCATTTTCTCTTTTTCGTGGCCACAGCTGCAGCTTAACCTGACCAGGTTTGACTGATATACGACTCAGCCTATCGACTAACGCTTTTATTGCTCTCCACTGAACTATTGGACATAAGTTAAAAATACGCCTCTGGACGTATCCGTGTATTTATTAGGCAGGGTCGAATGAAAAAGCGGGACAGATGCTCAATTTGCATGAGGCGGGACAAAAGGTAAAATTGCTGTACAGTACAACGTAAAGCGTGACAGGTGGTCACTCTATTCGTGCCAGTTATTCAGCCAATAAAGTGTAGGCCTTTGTATTTCAAAATTGTGTCTAGTACTATATAAATTACAAAGGTTTAATTGGCATCTTTATTTCAAATGACCCGACAGACCACGACCAGAATATCATTAAAAATATTTTTGGATGACTCTTAACCGCAGGTAACTGCGGGTGACCGCAGGCTCCCGCTCATTTTGGATCAACCTGCGCTCCACTGACTCTAACTCACTGTGAAGTCTTGTTAAGCTCCGTATACATTTCTGAGTGTTTTTCCCCTGTGTCTGTTATACCCGTGTTTGACCTTTTGAACTGTGTATTCCGATTCTGATTCTCTGATGCCTGTCCCGATCTCTGCTTGTTTCTGGTTACGATTCTGGATATCCCAGACACACCTGACGCCATTCCTGATCTCTGCCTGTCTGACCATTTTGTTTAATAAATTCTGCAATTGGGTCCGAACGTCTCAGGATCCAGCACACACCAGGATCCAGCAGCCCTGTATCCCCTTGTCACCGAGGTATCAGTTCCAGTTTCCATATCAGCATAACCATGGATCCGTTTGACCAGCTATTAAATCTACGACAAGGAAATAAATCTATTGAGGACTATGTTCAGAAGTTCTGTGAGTTAGTGTATCAAGTTCCTTTAAATGATGAAGCTTTAAGGACTTGTTTTGGTTTGGACTCAATGAACCTATTAAATCATGGTTACCTGGTGGGGAATCTAATGGCCGCCTAAGGGATCTCATAGAATATGCTCTTTTGTTGTGTGGCTCTTCTTTTACTGTGGATGAGGCAGAGGACAGTTTTGAAACCCCAGCGCCACTGTACAAGATGGCCGCCAGCCCAACACCACTGCACAAGATTCCCGCCAGATTGTTTGGTGGCCACAGCAGTGGAATTATCAATAAAAAAAAATTTAGAGTGGCAACACATTACTGCTGCGGTAAATGCAGTTGCTTTGGCAAACAGGACGGTTCCAGATGTAAAAAAAGAAGTGATCTGATCTTAAGGTGGGAGCAAAGAAAACGGCTTGTCTCTCACCGACAGAGTGTGTGTGGGACTGGTGGGGGAAAAGGCATTCCCAATGGAGACCTGAATGGCCTCGATTCTCGGCCAAATCAGTGTGTGTGGCATTGTGTCTGAGAGGGAGGGAGACATAGATGTGCTGGATACAGGGGAACCAGGTAAATAACTTTATTGCTTGTGCTCAATTAATCAAAATAAATTACACAATCGGTTAGTCCTTATTCTTGCAGAGTCTGCGGGAGCCCAGTGTGACGAAACTCCCAGCGCAGAGTCTGCAGGGGCTATGGAGTTTCCCAAGGTCCCCAGCACAAGTGCGTCCCGACCGTATGACACGGCTGGAAGTGACCGGGTGCTGACTGAGGCTGTTCTGCAGACACAGAGAGACACCATTAATGCAATTAATCGCAGATGAACTTAAGAAAATAAGGGTTGTGCTGGTTGACATTGCATCTACATTAAAAGATATTGTTAAAAAATGAACCTTTGTTGTTCTTCACAAATGGCACATTACTTCCTGACGGAGCCTTGCTCCGTGATGATGTCCTTCTTGTTGGGGAGGGGGGTGTGGGAAGGGATACCATTCATTAGTGCAAAAGTAAAATAGCACAGACCATGATGATCTGGCATACTTTTTTGGTTGATATAAAAGTCTACCACCCGAAGCATCAAGGCAACGCCATCTACACTTGAGGAGACCAATGGCTCTCTCAACTACTGAGTGCACACAAGCATGGGTATCATTAAAGCGCACTTCTTTTGCGCTCCAAGGGTTTGAGAATGGGGTGAGTGCCAGTGCCCGAGCGGGTAACCGCTGTCACCTGTAAAGTATAACAGATGATTTGTACAATAGGCTTTAACTGTTATGTAAAAACAATTATATGCATTTACTTACCCAGAAGCCAGCCATCTAGAACGGCACCTGCCTTAAGTCGATTCCCTACACTGCTGTGCGCTAGAATAAAAGAGTCATGTGTAGAACCAGGCCATCGTGCCACAATATTCCTTAGAGTCAAGTTGGCGTCACATAATTTGCACATTTATTAAATGGATATGTTTGCGATTCACATAAATGAATTCATCTACATATGGAGCCCTTATAGCAATATGAGTGCAGTCGATTGCGCCGATTACATTTGGGAAAAAAAAAAAAAAGTACACTCAGTTACCCGTCACCTATTTCCTGCTGATATGTCCCTGTTGCCAAAAATCCTAAAACTGAAAGTACTTGGGTTGGTACCGGGATGGCGCGGTACCGTGTTATTGGTCTTTGTAATGCTGGGCCAAGATCAGCACACAGATGCAAGAGCATGGCTTTAGGAAATCTAAAGCGGCTTATTAGCCACTCATCATCATGGGCTAGAAAATCCTCATGGTCCCTGAATACTCTTTCCCTCCGAAGTCTGCCATTGGCATGCATAGTCTTCCAGCAGTGCCAGCGCATCCATCATACAATATGCACTTACGTGTTGCTGCAGTAGGCTATTTATGTTTTCATCAATCAGATTTAATCATTTACACCTTATCATATTAATCACATAATGAGTGATAGGCCTACATCCATTTAAGAATGGAAGTGAAAGAAATTAAATGTACATACTTTCAGCATATAGTTCCTTTTATGTCTTTAAACTAAACATTCATGTATGTATCTTTAGGACCCATAATGGTGATTTAATGTTATTTGTATTTTTTTGTTGTAACCGGGACCTATGAGCAACTTGTAAATATTGTAAATATTGAAATATGTCAAAGTAAATTTTGGCATTTTGCAAAGGGTTAATTCCCTTTATCCGTTTATCAGTAACTCAACTCACCATCAGTGGCGCCAAACTGCTTTGTCTTCAAAAAGTTTTTCTTTAAAAATCCCACCTTTTGCGCAGGAACTGGCGTACACATGTTTTCAGCCCTGTTTTGTGCTTATGCAAGCTTTATAAATGAGGCCCTAGATTTCACCTTATCATCACTTGGACACTAGCACCTCTCATACTGTTGCACCACACCCGAACTACATTCCCCATGAGTCACTGCATCACAATCACCTTGCCACTAGAGGTGTGCGATACCGCTAGATTTGGTATCGATCCGATACCAAGTAAATACAGGGCCAGTATCGCCGATACCGATACCAATACCAATACTTTTTAATAATTAAGGTGGATGCGTCTTCAACCTAAATCTAAATGAATTTTCATGACTTTTAATTGTTTTTGTGATTTGCATTTTGGGTTATTAATCAGTACTACAAAAGCTTTTGTTCAGAAACAACTTTTGGTTACTTCTGTTTTATTTAAATCAACAAAGTTACAAAATTATTACTTCACAAATATAAAAAAAAAAATGTAAAAACATTCTCTTTTCAAGTAGCATGTTAATAAAAAAATGTTTCTCCTCTTTAGTGCACTTCTTTTCAGGATTTTTTTTTCTAAAACAAAGTCACAAAGTTTTACTTCACTATGTAAAACAAATTCTCCTTGTACAAAATTCCTGAAGCCGACATCTTCCACTATGGAAAGAGGCTGCAGGTCCTTCACAATCATTTCTGATAGGCGCCTTGTAATATCCACTGCTCTTGGAGAATCAGCTATTGATAAAATAATAAATAATAAAAATAATTAAGTCTGGTGCACATCTATGTGTAGTTTAAATATAGAAACTAGTATCACTTTCACAGCTAACACAAAAAGGGTAGATCGGCCTGAAAATACAGCCATACAACGCTCCTCTTTCTCTCCGCCTCTGACTGACTGCTGTTAGAAATGCGCGGCTGAGCGGTGCGCGCGCCTGACTGCTGGTGGTAGCCATAGACAGTAAAAGAAAGTAGCGCTAGTGGTGAGTCACGTGACGGTACGACACAGGAGAGGGGGAGGAGAGCAGTGTCGAGCGCGAGCAGCACTCTTGAGAGCTTGCTCTGCTCTGTGACAGTAGCAGCATTTTGACAAACACGGCCAGGTCGCAAAACGAGAGAAACTGAAACTTAAGTATCGATATTTTCCCGTTGGTATCGATCAATACCGATACCAACGTTGGTATCGATATTATCGATATTAGTATCGATCTGCCCACCTCTACTTGCCACATCTGCACCTCATTTATACACACATAAATGCAGCACAATGATGAATCAAGCTTTTTTTTTGGAGACATATATGAAGTGTTCTGTTGGTCTGAGTGAGTTCTGAAAGTGAGACCAACTGTTTGACCACGATTCATGTTGGTAATGTAGCCAAAAAAAAAAAAAAACTTTAAAAGCAATTTGTTGTGAGAGCCAGTAATTTTCATAATGCTCAATTGCAAATTTCAAGCATAAGCTCAGTTAGCACATATTTGAAGATAAAAAAGTGGTTTGTAAATTGTGGTTTTATATCTCCACATATTTCACATCAACACATTTTGAAGCATGATCTATGTGAGGAAAGTCATTAACATAGTCATATACAAGTAAGACTTTGCATTGAAATAAGTGACAAAATAAAAAAACATCAAAATATATCTGTGAATATGTTGTATGTAATTAACATAAATTTGAAGCGTCATCAGATAAAATGGACTATTAAAAACTTTAGAAAGCATTCTGTAAAATGTAATGATTAGCTGAATCAAGTTTAGAAAGTTTAGAAAATGATCATGTTGACACTGTATTTAATAGTATATTTAAAGGATTCAGTACAGTATGGAAAATATTCCTTAAAGTTGCATGCAAACATCCATAGCATTGACATGAAGATAAATCTTGCAGTAATCTGTTATTTGTAGAGTATTTTACTCTATTGTATTAATCTCAGTTTCCTCTGGGTGCTGCGAGTCCTTCCTCCCTGAAAAATAATTCAACACAAAAGCATTGACTGAGCTTTCATGAGTGCAGATTGTTCCAGATCAACGTGAATCATCTCAAAAACTCACCTGCTCTTCTTGCACAGATGATCTGAAGAAGTATCACAGTAGGAGCAGCAAACACTGCAAAATCTACAATAATCACAATCACTGCAGGACAGAGGACAGAAAGGAAGAAGAGAAACCGTAAATGACTGAAGGCAAGGCTGATAAACTATAGTGTAGTTTGTTTGTTTAGTTTATTTATATAGCACGATTCAACAACAGTTGTTGTCTATTGAACACAATGGTGAAGTACATATAGAGGGACAACAAGCTCAGGACAACTCAAATATTATAAGCCTTAAGTATTACTTTAAACAGAAATTCTGTAGTGATTATCCTAATAGATAAAGCAAGTCTCCCTTCCTTTTTAACTGTTACATGTGAATCTTCAACAGTTTCTGGTTTGATGACCTTAAACAAAGTTTAGCCCATTTAAAACCTTAAAAACAAAGAGTAAAATCTGTGGTGTAATATGAACTGCATTCAAAGGCAAGGCAAGTGTATTTATATAGCACATTTCATACACAATGGTAATTCAAAGTGCCTAACGTAAAAGAAAGTAAAATGATCATGAAGACATTGCTCAGTGCTCATTCAATAAATGCACAGGTAAACGGGTGAGTTTTGAGCCTAGATTTAAATGTGACTAGTGTTTTAGCACATCTGATCTCTTCTGGAACCTGATTCCAACTGCGGGCAGCATAGTAACTAAAGGCGGACTCCACTTGTTTTGTGTGAACCCTTGGTATTTCTAACTGACTTGATCCCAATGATCTGAGTTGTTTGTTAGGTTTATATTCAGTGAGCATATCTGAAATTTATTTCGGTCCTACGTCATTAAATGATTTATAGATGAGTAAAAGTTCTTTAAAATCAATCATAAGTGTAAATGGTAGCCAGTCTAAGGACCTGAGGACTGGTGCGATATGCTCAGATTTTCTGGTTCTAGTCAGAATCCTGGCAGCAGTGTTCTGGATGAGCTGCAGCTGTCTAATGGTAAGGCCGGTGAGGAGCCCGTTACAATAGTCCACCCTGCTGGTGTTAAAGGCATAAGTCTTAACTCAAAACAAAACATCTAATTCTTGTTTTTTTAGATGATAGCATGCTGAGTTAGTTACTGCTTTGACATGACTACTGAAACTAAGGTCTGTCTCCAGAATCACACCAAGATTCCTGATTTTTAGTTGTTTGACCCCTAGAGTCAAGGTATGCATTCACCTTGAAAACTTCATCTTTGTTTCCAAATGCAATGACTTCAGTTTTTTCCTTGTTTAACTGAAGAAAATTCTGGCACATCCAACTATTAATTTCACCAAAACATTGGCAGAGGGAGTGAATGGGGCTGTAGTCATTTGGAGATAAGGCTAGGTGAATCTGGGTATCATCAGCATAGCTGTGAAGCAATTGTGTTCTTTCTCATTATTTGACTTAGTGGAAGCATATACAAGCTAAACAAGAGCGGTGCAAGAATTGACCCTTGTGGGACTCCGCATGTCATGGACGTCCACTTAGACTTATGCTCTCTGATACTCACATAATAGCCTCTCCCTTCTAAGTATGATCTGAACCATTTGAGTACCATCCCAGAAAGCCCGACCCAGTTTTCCAGTCTCTCTAGTAGTATGTTATGATCGACAGTGTCAAACGCAGCACTGAGATCTAGCAATACCAGCACCGATATTTTGCCAGAGTCACAATTTAAGCGAATATCATTTATTATCTTAATGAGTGCTGTCTCTGTGCTGTGATGCGGTCAGAAACCAGATTGAAAATTGTCCAGGTATCCATTTGAGTTTAAGTATTTGTTCATCTGATTAAAAACTACCTTTTCTATAATTTTGCCAATAAAAGGAAGATTAGATATTGGTCTGAAATTGCTCAAAATGGTGTTATCAAGATTGCTCTTTTTCAGGAGGGGATTAACAACTGCAGTTTTCAGGGAGTTTGGAAATGTCCCAAAAAGATGTGGGAAGTGTGAAAAGATAGCAGGTTGTCGATTTTAGGTCCTGCACTATTTCTTCCAAAATTTTGCTATCAATTGCTTCAAAAGTAGACATAGTATATTTTTTATATTATCTCACAGTGGCCAAATCTGTCTGACCTCTGCATTGCTTGAGGATGTGCCAATCACCTTCCTGATATTGATGATCTTCTCAGAAATGAAGGAAGTGAGCTCATTGCATTTGCTGTCTGATAGCATTTCACTGGGAATCTGACTTGGGGGAGTTTGTCAGTCTCTCAACATTGGCAAAAAGAGTATGAGCGTAGTTTAAGTTAGTGTTTATAAGGTTTGAGAAGAAATTCTGCCTAGCTGTTGCTAGTTTCACATTAAAAACATGAAGGCTGTATCTTTATAGATGCTATAGTGAATTTAAAGTTTTGTCTTCCGCCACATCTGCTCGGGTTTTCTGCATTGTCTTTTCAAAGTCTGAATTGCTGTTGATCTTCTCCAAACTGATTTCTGTCTGTTTGTTTTCTTACTGACTATGATCGGAGCAAAATCATCAATAACATTCTTAACTTTTGAGTTGAAGGAATCAAGGAGAATATCAACAGAGTCTGCAGAAATGCTTGGTGTTAAAGATATAGCCTCCATATATAGTACACTAGTGTTCTCGTTAATGCATCTCCTTCTGACAGAGACAGATTTCGATTCAGTGGTAGCAGAGATCAATATATTAAAGAAAATACAGAAGTGATCAGATAATGCTATGTCCTTAGTAACAATGGATGAAATGTTTAGACCCCTACTGATGATAAAATCTAGAGTGTGTCCACCTTTGTAATCGTTATCATTTCTTTTGTAGTTTTGTTTTCTGAATTATTTATGTAAATATAAAAATCCCCTGCAATTGCAAAACAGTCAAACTGGAGAGTATTTTGGAGAGTAAATAAATAAATAATAATAAACAGAATGCGTGGAGCACCTTTCAGCACAATCCCTAGATATTCAAAAGACAAGTACTGACCAAATGACATTTGCTTGCATTGATAGACATCTTTAAATAGAGCAGCTACACCCCCACCTCTCCTAACAGTCCTGCAAACACTCATGTAAGTGAAGTTAGGAGGGGCTGCTTCATTAAGGACTGTTGCACTGCACGTCTTCTAGCCATGTTTCATTTAGAAACATAAAATCCAGATTGTTTGTGGTTATAAAGTCATTGATAAGAAATGATTTATTTTTTAGTGAACAAATGTTTAAAAGTGCTAACTTGATGGTAGTGCTTTGTGTCTTAACATCAATCTTAGTTTGATGCATAATAGGCCGCAGATTAGATGAGTTTGCCCTTCGGCTTGAGAAGGCCTTAGACTTTCTATCACGTGATAAAACTGAAATAGAGAAAGCTACAGGCACACTGGGTTCCTGCTTGTTCTGGAAACATTTGTGAATGTTGCTGTTATTATAGCGGGGACCCGACACATATCACTGAGAGCTGCTATCAGTTGTTTTTGGTTCACCTTCATCAGATTGAGGGTTCGGGCCCTGGCGTTGTGGCAGCGGTCGGAGAGCTCTTGCAGGAGCAGGGCCCACAGGCTTTGGTGGTTGGGGGCCTTTTTTTATATATATCTGTGGGCTTGCAGCGAATGAGTGTGAGAGTTTAGTCCCAGCATACACCATTTCCTCAAATTTCTGTGAGGAGCACAATGAGGAACTTTGGATTCAAGACTTTTATTCACTGACGTTTTGTGTTGAGTACAAAAGAACTCTAAAGTCCTTAGCTAGTGAGTCGTCTTGTTGTGCTCACAGTGAATATGATATGTTGTCCTGGCTTCCCTTGCTGTTTTCCAGTCTGTCTGTGAGGAGCTCTGTGGGCAGGGCTCAGCCGGGATGGTGTCCATCAGCAGTGCTTGTTGTGGCTGCATGGTGTTATCTGTCTCCTTGTAGGATGTCAACCACATGATGACTTGGACCTGGTGTGTGTGTTCCACTCATTCTCTACTATATGAGAGGAAGAATTGTATAAACTTGTTAAATCATCTAAACCAACAACATGTATGTTAGACCCTATTCCATGTAAGCTCCTAAAAGAGGTGCTTCCAGAAGTCATAGATCCTCTTCTGACTATTATTAATTCCTCATTGTCATGAGGATATGTCCCCAAAACCTTCAAACTGACTCAGGGTCTCTGCGCGGTAGTAAAAATAATTTACCAAAATTAAGGCTCTTGAAAGGTGGTAAAAGGAAACAAAGCAATTTGACTTAAAGTAAATTTTTCATCACTACCTCAATATACAACAATTTTCCTTTTTTTGCTTAATATTTGTGTCTCCATGTTTTAACTTCATCTAGCCTAGTTTAAAAATATATACGGTAAACAATAGGGGTGTCAACAATAATTGATTCGGCGATTCATCTCGATGCGGGGCATGAACGATTCAGCATCGATGTGGCAAAGTGCCATAATCGATTATGTCACTGTTTATTTTCTGGCGGACAATAAAGTTGTGAAGTTTCAAATACTTCCGGTTCCGGGGGAATAACAACAACAACAACAAGCAAGATGGCTGAGGCGGAGGGAGATGACCGTGATAGACGGGTTATTAAAAACACGCCCAAAGCTTGGAAAGCGGACATCTGGGCACATTTCGGATTTTATGAAGTGAATGAGAAACTAGACAAGCCTGGACTTCAGTCGCAACAGAGTTCTATGTAACCATAACATCACATTATATTAGCGAGGATTGGAAGATTGTATCACATGTGCTGCAGACGAGAGCGGTTTATGAGTTTATGTTGTTGTTAAAATAGTGTTACTTATTATTTTAATATTCGTACTGGACTTCAGGAAGTGCCCTGTCTTAGAGCTGCTATTTTACTGTGTGTAAAAAAACAAAAAAACAGTTGAAATCAGTGATTTTGATTGTTTTATTTTTCAGATTTGAAAGTGCCATATCCAAAACCCTGTACCATTTAATTTGATTTAATTACATTTTATTTAATTACATTTTATTTAATTGTATTTAATTACATTTTAATTTAATAACTTTTATGTCAAAGATACAGGAGACACATAGCAACCAATAAAATATGTTGTTTAATATCTGCTTGTATTGCCTCAGTACTGATGAAAAATTTGCCTTGTGTGCAGTAGAATTTTGGTGCATCGCAATACATCATAGAATCAAATTGAATTGAATCGTTACCTGGTGAATCGTAATCGAATCGAATCGAATCGTGAGGGCAGTGCCAATGCACACCCCTAGAAAACAAGACCCTGAGTGAGTGGGAGTTGATAGCACTGACGTAGAAATAAACTAACTTACGTAGAGTATCATGCGTGGTTGATAGGCTATCAGCGACGCCAATAACATTTTCTGCCTTTTTGCCTCAGTTGATATAAGCCACATTTTTCTACCAAATTTACAGTGTGCAATGGGGAAATGTAAGTTTTAGCGAACTTGGGTCGACGACCCATCATTTAAAGACTGGCTTAAGCCCGTCATGGGGGATGACCGGGAAGCATTTTGCACTGTCTACAGAAAAACTATAAATGTTACCTGGAACGGCATTACAGCTATCAAGTCACACAGTGGATGGAACATGCACCAGCAGCGGCTTTGCGTGAGGGGGGAGAGCTCCCTGTTTCGATGTTTTGTGATGCCATCAGCAGTACATAGATCATGGCAAATAATGCCAAATTAAGGTCAGCTGTCGTCGCACTACCTCAGCAGCAAACCAGTGCAGACCATACTGTCACAAACATCAGCCCTCAGGGATGAGGTTCTCTGGTGCCTGAACACCGCAGCCAACAATCGTTCATGTAATTCGAATCAGGGCATTGGGGAATTGTTCCAAAACATGTTCAGTGACTCCGAAATAGCCTAAAGTTTTGCATGTGGCAAGGATAAAATGGCGTACATACTTGGATTCGGCATTGCTCCACATTTTAAGAAGCTTCTAATAAATAGCATCAGTGATTCTGGACCATATGTTCTAATGTTTGATGAGTCTCTGAACCAGTCGGCGAAGAAGCAAATGGATATTCACGTTCGGTTCTGGAAAGACGACCGCGTGACGTTTTCATATTTTGGGTCGCAGTTCCTTGGACATGCAAGGGCTGAAGACTTGCTGTAAAGCATTAAAGTAAGTTGATATTTTCTTGTTTGTTCTTTCTTATTGTCGTTATATCCCCATTTGAACATTTTTATGTCATAGTTAGCCTATCCTTTAGCCTTCAGAGTGAACACTGTTTCCCAATAGTAGCCTATTCTTTTGTGTGTGTCGTGTTTGTTAGGTATATTTCTGAAATATGAATACTACAAATGAAAAAAAAAAAAAGATTGACAGATACTTACTGCGACTGTATTTACTGTCTATCTACTGTATTTTAAGAATAACAGAGTACCAAAACCATGACGTAGCGTTGTCAATGCAGCAATTTCACTGGATCTAAACAAATCAATCTAATCATTGTATTCACCAGAGCGGTGGCTTTCTTAATCTATTTTTTAGAAATTACTTTTCCAAGACATTTGTATATTTTATTAACAAAGTAGGAATCACATACTACAACATATATTCATACCAACATGATCAAATTTGTGACTACACAGTTTTACTTTAGCATGACTTAAGCATGTCACGCTTCGGTACTCTATTTTTTTTTATAAACTTTTTTTTTTGTGTCAATTCACAGGAGTGTGTTGCACAACTCAACTTGAGACACCTGCTGTCTGTCAGTATGGATGGCCCAAATGTCAATTTCAAGCTGATGAAGATCCTTCAGAACAAACATTCAGAGCTTCATGGGGACGCACAACTCATCAGTGTTAAGAGCTGTGGCTTGCACACCCTCCACAATGCCATGAAGGCAGGATTCACAACATGGCAGGTAGACAAACTGTTGCGAGCTATGCACTACATCTTCCACAATGTTCCTGCCCATAGAGATTGTAGTGGGATTGCCCTTTTAACAGTAGTCTGCATGGCCCTTTAAAAATGTCGCACTGATTGCATAAGGTGGGTGGGTATTTCAGGTGATCAATTGCCTATATAGACACAGGTGAGATGTAGTTTCCTCATATAATATATTGTTAATAAAATGCAAGCAGTGTTAAAAAGTGTTGAGAAATGGTCTTATAAATGGGGTTTTAAATTTTCGGTGGAGAAAACTAAATATATATTTTTTACAAATAAAAGGTCAAGTATTGATTGTAAATAATAATTGGCAAATGTACTGGGACAATGAGGAAAAGGGTAGACATTTACATTCAATACAACCAGTGGTAGGTAGAGGAAGTCAAGTGGAAAAAGGAAGAAAGACTGTATTATTTCTAGATTAAGATTGGGACACACAGGACTTAATTCAACAATGCAAATAATAGGGAAACATCATACAGGTTTGTGTGAATGGTGTGGAATAAGAGAAACAGTGGAGCATGTTCTAATTAGGTGTAATAAATATTCAGAGGAAAGAAGTAAGCTAAGAGAAGAACTGCAGATGGAAGGTTATCAGCAATTAACATTAAGGATAATTTTAAATTCAGTAGAAGGGGGCAGGTTAATAAAGTTTTTAAGAAGAACCAATTTGATCCATAGAATATAGATGGGTTATAAATGTATACAAGTTGTTTAATACAGTTAAATTATTATACTACTATTTTTTTTTTTTTTTTTTTTTTTTTTTATGTAACAGCATAACAGCATCCCTCTCTGGAATGAGATGGACTTTGCCGTAGATGGAGGAGCTGAACACGCAGCAACATTGAAAGCACAAGTCCTGATTGTTCTGGTAGTGGTGATCTAGTCTAGTGTATTTTGTCTCTGATCTATTAACCACAGTAGATGGCGGTAATGCTCTTTTTAAGAATGCGAACCGCCATATAAGCACAAAGAAGAAGAAGAAGTTGTTTCCTCATGACTTTTTATCGATGTGACCTGTTTGCGTAGGTCTTGTATCTCCTTCACTTCTTGGTAAAGGCAGACATCCCAAGTCTCCAGAAAGTTCCGGGAGTCTCCCGCATATTGAAAGCGGCTCCCTGAGATCCGCAAATTAATTAATATCTCCCGGAATCTAGACCGAGCGAGCAAAAGCACGCATGCGAAACAAATACAATGTTTCAAATATGATGTTTCAAACCATGTAGCACGCGCAAGGCAGAGAGCGAGAGACCTTGCGTGTGTGTGCTAATGTGCGTGTGCGAAGCGCATGTCAGACAGAGAGCATCTGATTGGACTGTTTCTGCAAATCAACCAATCAATTGTCTGTGTGGGCGGGCTTTTATCTCTTCTGCCGAACAAAATTAATCAGTTACGTCTAACTAGAAACAGGAGCACCATGGCAGAGGGATAGTGCCACAAAAAAAAAAGTACACGGGGGTGTACCCCTGTCTTATAGATGTAAAACATAATGACAGTCTTGCTCAAGCATTGCCCATGGCGGGTTAAATGATTGCAAAAGGCATGTTGAGGTGAGTTGTCAAGTTTCATTTCATCTGCATATTATTCAGTCTAACTGCCAAGGATACCTCCCTGAAATGACTTTTTGCAGGTTGGGATGTCTGTAAAGGTAGGTTTTGTTCAGCTGGAGAATTATAGATGGAAGGGAATTATAGACTTAAAATATGGGTGTTTGTGGGAATTTAACTTAATTCACATGCTTGATTTAATATGCTTGTTTGGTGTAATTTTAGATTAGTCGGTTCCGTTCGGGCATTGTTTGTGAGCATGTGAGTATTATGCACGTCAAAGGTAATTCTATTTTTCCCTTACCCTATTGGTGTGAATTTTAAAATGGGAGAGGAGTGGGGAGGAAGCAAATGAAAACATCTTTATTTGTTTTACAGAAGTTGCTAGATGCTGCTTTGCTGTGGTGGCTTAAATACCGTTTCCAGTTTTGGGACGCAGGATTTTTGTGCGCACCTTGGATGTGCCGTAAAACCGTGGCCTTGATTCTGGCACCACCTGGTGTTCCCTGGTAACTCCGTGTTTGTTGTTTTATGTATTTTGTATTCAAGTGTGTGTGTGCAATGGAGTTTGATTGAAATTGAGTCTGTTTCAGTTCAAGTTGCTTAATTGTATTTTATTTATTAGGTTTTGTTTTATTAACCAATTTATTTAGTTTATATTATTTGGGTTGGTTGTATTTCTTTGTCTTGGTTCACATTGATGCTGCTCCAATAATAAGTTGAGATTGTGGTTTATTTTTCTTCTTTTTGGTTTATTTGGTTGATGTAGAGTGGGTTTGAATTGTACTTTTGGTTTTGATTGGTTTGAAGTGTTTTTTTTATTTTGTTTTATCATGGAGCTGTGAAATGTGTTATGTCAAGACATAATTCCAAAGAAAGAAACCTCCTTGTTTAGTTTCTGCTTTTGTGAACTTTTTGTGTGTATTAGATTTCTTTTTTTTGTGTGTCTTTGGCCGGTGTAGGAGTGGCTGGCTCATGTGTATTGATTCACGAAGCCCATTGGGCTGATTCATTCACATTGATCAACGGGTTATTTTTAATTATTGATGTTGAGCTCAAGGTGTTTTAATAATTAAGTGATAAATAAAAAATTGTAGCCTGTGGCTTGGTCTCTGCTCATCCTTTTCATTTAGTTGAAAGCCTGTTATCAGGGAGACTTCAAAATTTGGGGTCTTGAGTACGGGCCTTATTAGTGACCGAATGGCTCGATCAACATACACGAGAAGATTACACCGCCACCACAGGATCGTCTACCTTTCCCTGATCTTTCTGTGGCCACAGATGGGTGGAAAATGTCCCTGTGGCTGAGAGAGCTGTCGACATCTGGCCCATGCTTTTAACATACATTGATGCAGTTCAGAAGAAAAAGGTGCCAAACCACACCACTGCATCATATGATACCATTTTGGCTGCGTGGGATGATGATTTAATAATTCCAAAGCTCCAGTTCTTCTTGTCAGTAGCACGAAGCTTCAACATCTTCCTGACCAAATATCAGACCGACGAGCCCTGTGCTGCCCTTTTTTGCTAAAGATCTGAAAGATCCTGATGGTAAGAAATGTAATTACTGTAGAGTTACTGTCTTCATTTGAATGTGATTAAACTGTATTAGTTGACAGCTGTGGCTTGATTGCTAATAGTTTTTCTTGTACTTTTAAAGCTTTTCTGCAGCGATTTGTTAAAAGGGAACTTTTACAGGACCTAAGCTCACTGCAAATTATCACAATCCAGGTATCTGAGGAGAAGAACTGGTTCCCTCTTAAACGTGTGGACATCGGCCTGGATGCTGAATCTGCCATCAAGGTAATTACTGTTCAGATAATTTCAATATCATGTGTGAACTGTGCTGTTGGCATAAATAGAGTTACTTAGAACCGGTAGAAAATGAATGAGTAACAATGAGAATGATTTATCCACCTCTGTGGTAAGCAATATAGCTGTCGTAATTGTGTGGTTGTTAATGGTTACCTTCCAAACTTTAGTTGTCTTCACCACCAGGCCTTTGGTATTGTGGCTAAAACTGAACCACAGCCATGATGATATACCAAATCTCTTTTTTACTCCAGTTAAATTGTTAGAATTGTTTTAAATTTGTAACTGGTCATGGTTTCATTTCCAGTCAATGCTGTGTACTCACATATCCCATCACCACACACCCCCTCGCAATACTCCACAATGAGCGTTTCCTGGCCTTTAAATCAATGAAGGACTGCCTTGATGTGTTTCTTTACACAAACCTCAGCATGCCTTACCCTGACTTACTACGGTTTTGCAAGAGTCTCTATCTTCTATCCCATGGTCAAGCCACTGTTGAAAGAGGATTTTCAATTAATAAAGAGGTGGAAACATGCATCTCCAGGATAGAACGCTGGAATCACTTCGATTAGTCTGTGACCGGATCAGCAGTTATGGGGATGTTTTAAAAGTGCCTCTGACAAAGGAGCTCCTTGCCTCTGTCTCATCTGCAAGATCTCAGTATAGACTGTACCTGGAGAATGAAAGAAAAAGAAAGGAAAGTGCCGCACATGCTCTAAAGAGGAAGGCAGAGGAGGAGGAGCTTTTGGACCTCAGAACCCAGCATGAGGTACTAAGCCATGTTTGTGACTTTAAAATGTCACTTGAAAATGACGTAGACAAGTTGGCCGAGCAGGCTGAGGGAAAGGCCAGGTCCAAAATGGCTGAACTTATCATCAAGTCCAACACATTTCACAGAAGGCAAAAAGAAAAAAAGAAGAGCTCCGCCAACTGGAGGGAAGAATTGAAGAGAAGTCCTCACAATTGAGACTTTTGTGACTGTGCCTCTCCCCTCCATCTTTATCTCACAGTACTTAATTCTGTCCCTTCTTGTCCATTCATCTCTTGCTTCTCTCATCACTTTCCTACCTCTCTAGGATAACTCAAGGGCTAGGGTTAAGGTAAGGACAAATGAAACTGAAAAATATTGTGGAGGTGGTAAAAAAGGTAGTAAATTCATCTCTGATTCCTGCATACACCCTGGTGACTGTAATTAAGCCTCATCAAAAAATCACAACTTGACCCCAATAAACTAGTTAGTTATAGGCAGATCTCGAATCTCCCTTTTCTGTCCAAGATTCTAGAAAAGGTAGTATCCTCACAATTATATTCCTTCTTAGAGAAAAATGGTATATGTGAGGATTTCCAGTCAGGATTTAGACCGTATCATAGTACTTCGACTGCTCTCCTTAGAGTTACAAATGATCTGCTCTTATCATCTGATCGTGGGTGTATCTCTATATTAGTTTTATTGGATCTTAGTTCTGCGTTTGACACAATTGACCACAACATTCTTTTGCATAGACTTGAACACTTTGTTGTTATCAGTGGAAGTGCATTAGCATGGTTTAAATCATACTTGTATGACCGCCATCAGTTGCAGTGAATGAAGATGTATCATATCGATCACAAGTGCAGTATGGAGTACCTCAAGGCTCAGTACTAGGACCTCTACTCTTCACGCTTTATATGTTACCCTTGGGAGATATCAGGAAACATGGTGTTAGCTTTCACTGTTATGCTGATGATACTCAACTCTATATTTCTTCGCGGCCCGGTGAAACACACCAATTTGAAAAACTAATGGAATGCATAGTCAATATAAAAAAACTAGATGACGAGTAATTTCTTACTGCTAAATTCTGAAAAAAACGGAGTTGTTAATAATAGGACCTAAAAACTCTGCTTGTAATAACCTAGAACACTTTCTAAGACTTTATGGCTGCTCTGTCAATTATTCGTCATCAGTTAGGAACCTAGGTGTGCTATTTGATCGCAATTTTTCCTTAGAAAGCCACATTTCTAGCATCTAGCACATTGAGGGGAAGTGGGAGAGGACGCAGGCGTTTGTTTTGTTCGCCGCTTCTCCACCTCTGCCCTAGTATTTATTTGTTTTATTTGCTTTATTTAAAAAAAAACTTGTTTTATTAGTTTTAAAATCGCAGTTTTAAAATTATTTTGCGAGTATATCACTTAGCTTAGCGAAGCTACAACTGCTAAGATTGTTACGGTGCTTGGCTGACTGGTCAACATTTGGATGGATTTATGTCTGATTTGGCTGTGGATTGTATCACCTTGTCTGCTGACCAAACTGTGACAACGAGCATCGGCTGAATGATCACTGTTAATGTTGGGCAAATTCTAATGGCGTCCAGCATTATCGTCAAATATTCCATCTCGCAGCTGCTGAGTTACAACCAGTGGTTACCTCCACCCTGCATTCCTGTCATAAAACAGCTCGGACTTCTCCGTCGACCCCGGTATGTCCATAGAAGTTCCCGCAATAAGTTTGTTTACCGCCAGCATAATGCTGCTTCAGTTCCTTCCATCTGGTCAACGACTGCACGTGTCGCACCTGTGGGACGTCATCAGAGCTCTGGCGTTATTGGACATTGTAGCAACCACCCGCCTCTTTTTCCTCTGAGAGCCGCTAGTGCTGGGCGAAATAGAAATCATGGAGTGGATTACAGTGTATTGCGGAGCTTACAGAGACTTGGACCAAAAGATCTGTCTTCCGCCACTATGGAATTATTTAATACACAATCTCTTACAAATAAATCTCTTCTAATCTACGATCATATATTGGATAAAAAGCTGGATTTTATGTGCCTGGTCGAAACTTGGCACAAACCAGGGGATTATTCAGTGCTTAATGAAGCCTGCCCCCAGGGCTACTGCTACCTGGAAAAAGCCCGCAGGTCTGGTCGAGGGGGTGGTTTGGCCGTCATCCATCGGGCTTAATTGAAACTTTCTCCCCTGCCACTGCCTGACTTTATTTCCATGGAATGCTTAGCCTTTAAATGCAAACCTCCTCATTCAATGACAGTGTTGCTCATATACCGTCCCCCCAAATCACACTCTTTATTTCTTACGGAAATACATGACTTACTTACATCACTTTGTTCAGTGTCATCCAACATTGTTATTATTGGTGATGTAAATATTCATGTGGATAACCCCTCTTGCCAGCTGTCAAGAGAGTTTTTGAGTCTGCTTGATTGTCTGGGTCTTCAGCAGCATGTGAAGGCCCCAACACACACTAGGGGGCACACTTTAGATCTCGTTATTACTGACTCTGTCCCTATTAAGAGTTCAGATGTTTATGATCTGGGTGTGTCTGATCACAAGGTGGTCTCTATGGCTTTCACATTTCAATTGCCTACCACAAGACTCAAGCGTCAAATGTCCTTCCGGAACTGGAAACACATTGACCAAAACTCTATGACTGCAGACCTCAAACAAATTTCTTGTCCAGCCATCTCAACTGTAGATGAACTGGTGGACCACTATAATGCATCTTTGAGCAGTGTTTTTGACCTCCACGCTCCTATTAAGACACGTGAAGTTACTTTTGTATGCTCTGCTCCCTGGTATACACAAGAACTACGTAGAATGAAAATGGCAGGCCGTGCCTTGGAGCGTCATTATAGGAAATCGGGACTCACTGTCCATAAGTTTGCATTTCGTTACCATCAAAGGACCTATTTTAAGTCCCTGAAAGACGCACGTTGTCAATTTTATTCAAATCAAATCAATAAAAATACAGGTAATTCTAAGCAGTTGTTTGCCACAATTAGCCATTTTTTGGAACCACAAAAGCCTTCTTTCACTGAAGTGACTAAGGAGCGCTGTAATAATTTTATTGACTTTTTTAGATCAAAAATCAGCAACATCCGCTCCTTAATGCCTGGATCATATCCCCCACCTTCACCTGCCTTAAATCCTTTAATTGGGAGTTTGCCATCTCTCCCATATTTTACTGAGTTCTCAAGCAGCCAGATTGATGAAATTCTGCGAGGAATGAAATCAACATCCTGCACATTGGACCCTATTCCGACAGTTCTGCTTAAGTCATATTTTCCTATTGTCAGTCCAATCATTACAAAGTTAGTTAATCTTTCATTACAAACTGGTCATGTTCCACCCTCTCTTAAAGCAGCTGTTATCCGCCCGGTCTTGAAGAAGCCCTCATTAGACCCAGAGGAGCTTGCAAGCTACAGACCTATCTCAAACCTGACTTTTTTGTCAAAGGTCCTGGAAAAAACAGTTGCTTCCCAACTTCAGAACCATCTTAGACGTAATAATCTGTTTGAGAAGTTCCAGTCAGGCTTTCGCTCAGCCCACAGCACGGAAACAGCACTGCTCAGGGTGACAAATGACCTACTGATGACAGCTGATGCAGGATCGCCATCACTGCTTATTCTGTTGGATTTGTCTGCGGCCTTCGACACAGTGGACCATACTATTCTCCTGGATCGACTCCATCATACAGTTGGACTCTCTGGGACTGCACTGCAGTGGTTCCAGTCCTACCTGTCTGGCAGAACTGAATGTGTTATGTTGGGAGGATGTAAGTCCAGGCTGTCCACCGTTACATGTGGTGTTCCGCAGGGGTCAGTTCTTGGTCCCATCCTTTTTACCATCTATATGTTACCTCTCGGGCACGTCATCAGCAGACATGGGCTGTCCTTCCATTGCTATGCTGATGACACGCAGCTTTATATCAAAACTGTCCCTAACCCCTCAGAAGCCATCTCTCACCTCACCGCATGCCTTGAGGAGATAAAGGCATGGATGAATGGAAATTTTTTACAGTTAAATAGTAGTAAAACTGAGGGACTCCTTGTTGGTACCCCCCATCAGATTCGTTCTTTTCCTATATCTCAGTTCCTCCTTGATGGCAAGATTATTACTCTCTCCTCCTCAGTCACAAATTTGGGGGTTCAGCTTGATGCACAGTTGACCTACAGCGGCCACATAAAACATCAGTGTAAGACATCATTTTATCAGCTACGAAAAATTTCCAAACTCCGCCCCCTGTTAACTCTTCCAGATGCAGAGAAACTTGTCCATGCCTTTATCTCCTCAAGGCTGGACTACTGTAATGGACTTTTTGTTGGGATTCCTGCTAAGGACATACAAAAGTTGCAGTACATCCAAAACAGCGCGGCTAGAATCCTAATGAAAGTAAGGAAATTTGAACATATCACCCCCATTCTGAAATCACTCCATTGGCTCCCTGTTTCTACCCGGATTGAATACAAAATCATTTTGTTAACTCACAAATGTATTTTCGGCCAGGCACTATCATATCTCAAAGATTTGATCAATTTGCAACTTTCAAATCGTACCCTCAGATCATCAGGAAGCATGCTCCTTCAAGTTCCTTTCACCAAGCTTTGTACTATGGGGGGTCGAGCTTTTTGCTCTGCAGCCCCACAGCTTGGGAACCATCTTCCTGTCCAGTTGCGAGTCACACAGAGACTGGACACTTTTAAAGCAAACCTAAAGACTTTTTTATTTAGGAAAGCATATAATTGCTGAGCTTTCATGTTTTAGTATATAAGTATCTAAATTACAGCCTATGCTCTCAATGTCAAATGCAGAAATGTTAATCCATGCATTTATGACCTCAAGGTTAGACTATTGTAATGCTTTACTGGGTGGTTCTTCTGCACGCTTAGTAAACAAACTACAGCTAGTCCAAAATGCAGAGTTTTTACTAGAACCAGGAAGTATGACAATATTAGCCCGGTCCTGTCCACACTGCACTGGCTCCCTATCAAACATTGTATAGATTTTAAAATATTGCTTATTACTTATAAAGCCCTGAATGGTTTAGCACCTCAGTATTTGAATGAGCTCCTTTTACATTATACTCCTCTACGTCCGCTACGTTCTCAAAACTCAGGCAATTTGATAATACCTAGAATATCAAAATCAACTGCGGGCGGCAGGTCCTTTTCCTATTTGGCGCCTAAAGTCTGGAATAACCTACCTAACATTGTTTGGGAGGCAGACACACTCTTGCAGTTTAAATCTAGATTAAAGACCCATCTCTTTAACCTGGCTTACACATAACATACTAATATGCTTTTAATATCCAAATCCATTAAAGGATTTTTAGGCTGCATTAATTAGGTAAACCGGAACCGGAAACACTTCACATAACACCCTATGTAGTTGCTACATCATTAGAAGAATGGCATCTACGCTGATATTTGTCTGTTTCTCTCTTATTCCAAGGTCACCGTAGCCACCAGATCCAGTCTGTATCCAGATCAGAGGGTCACTGCAGTCACCCGGATCCAGTCTGTATCCAGATCAGATGGTGGATCACATAGACCAGGACACCTAGAGCCCCAGATACAGATCCCCTGTAAAGACCTTGTCTCAGAGGAGCACCAGGACAAGACCACAGGAAACAGATGATTCTTCTGCACAATCTGACTTTGCTGCAGTCTGGAATTGAACTACTGGTTTCGTCTGGTCAGAGGAGAACTGGCCCCCCAACTGAGCCTGGTTTCTCCCAAGGTTTTTTCTTCATTCTGTCAGCGATGGAGTTTCGGTTCTTTGCTGCTGTCGCCTCTGGCTTGCTTAGTTGGGGTCACTTCATCTACAGCAATATCGGTGACTTGATTGAAAATAAATGCACAGACACTATTTAAACTGAACAGAGATGACATCACTGAATTCAATGATGAACTGCCTTTAAACACTCTAGCACCACGTTTGTTTGGGTGGAGGCCATCCAGTTTAAACAGTTCTCTATTGCCCCAGAAAAGACTGAAGTAGTCGATGACATTCACTCCTTTTATATTGCAAGATCTTTGTAGCCATGTGTTCAGCCCAAGCAACCATGAAAACATATTTGTTCATCTTGCTGGGAATGGTCCACTGATTAAAACGACTGAACTTTGAGTCTTCGAAGTGTTTCAAAGAGTTCACTGAAGTCCTTCTTAAGGAGTTCTGACTGCTCTTTCCCAATATCATTTTTCCCCCACATGGATGATTATCCGATTTGCAGTCTTTTGCTTCATCAGAATATTCTGAAGTTCCTTGTTCACATCTTGAGGAAAAAAGCATTTTGTTGTAGTCCTGTTGCTAATGTTTCTGATAACAGAGTCACCCACTATGAGAGTCTTGGGTTCGGCTGTGCTCTTAGCTGAATGCCAAAGACATTTCATTCAAGTTTTTTTATTTCATTTTCTTCCAATTTTTTGTTTCAGAGATTCAAACCTCATGATCAGCGGCTCTAACGTAACACTGTTTATATCTTGATACTGATTCTAGGAGAAACCACTGGGGGATGGATTTGGGCTAAGATTGAGGAAATGCAATAATAATATTTGAATGCATAAAAACATCACATTATAATCATTCTTTCTGCAATCTATAAGTTTATCTCAAATACATTTGTCCTACACAAGGTTTGTGAAAAGCTGGACATGTAGATTAGTTTCTAAAGTTATACTGTAAATGTCACTGTAAAGCACTGAAATAAGACATGCATAAATACCTAAATAAATACTCTTCTGTGTAGTAACTACAGGTCTGTGTGCAGCTGTAGTCATCTCAGAGTTTGAGGTAATGATCTGTTTATCTGTAGAAGTTGGAGAATTTTAGATCAGATACATAGTCAAAAACATTTAATAAACATTCATCTCTAAAAGTCTGTTTAGCAAAAAGAGCCCTGTATCCCCTCAGATGCTACAGACAACAGATTATACCATGATACATTTCTATCAGAGCCCTGCACTGAAGTGAGAGACTGCTGGTGTGTGAGACTGATCATGAACCTTGTGTTGGAGCTTCAGCTGTAGTTCGGCTTGATGTTGTCTTTGAGCTGCTGACTGGAATCAGTGTTGAATCTGGAGCTGCAGAAGATGAATGTTTAGATGCATCATAAAACTGTAGAGCATCACATTTTCATACATAATCACTGCATGGCATGCAAAGTTAATGAGCTTTTTCAAAGTTTGTGTTCCATCATCAGATGAAGAAAATCATAAAGAGTGGTGTTTCCATCGAGGCTAATTCTATCTATAAACAGCTGTTTAGCTGCCCTAGTAAAATAATAGTATATTTAAGCACAATTTATTCATATTTGCTTACTATTATAACTAAATGTATTTGTGGCACACTGTAAGTTATTATACTTAAAGCCTGCTAAACTGGAACAACTAATTTTGTACTAAATATATTTTAGTTGTCTGACTTCTAATTAAAGTTGTATTAAATATACCTGTTTGTGCTAAAGTGAAGCTATTCCAAGTATAATTAAGTACACACTTATATTTAAGTTTTTAAAATGCAGAATTCACTCGACATTACCTTTATAATTCAGTTTCATTGTAAGAGTGTTGAACAACAAACTGAGGTCAAGCTAAGGTCATTACAATAAATACACAGAATAAATGGCTGCCCACGGCTCTGGGTGTGTGTGTGTGTGTGTGTGTGTGTGTGTGCACTTTGGATGGGTTAAATGCAGAGCACGAATTCTGAGTATGGGTCACCATACTTGGCTGAATGTCACGTCACTTTTTTTCACTTTTAATTAGCTAATTAAAGACATAGTACTGGATGGGACTGACACTAGCAAACACACTTGCGCTGCGCCTTGCGTCGCATTGTGCCGGGTGTATGATAGGACCCAATATTTCGAACAAAAAAACAATAAATAAATTCGAATTATACATGTCCAAAAAATGTGACTTGCAGTGCATTCAGGCTATACATTTTTTAAACCAGTATGTGTGTTCCCTGAGAATTGAACTCATTTGAACGCACGTGCAGCAGAGAAAGAGACATAGATTATATCTCATCTCCGTCCCCGCTGGAAAAACAATGTCTGCAGTATGGGAATACTTTGGATATTAAAAAACATGGGGTTGTCATTGTGGACAGACCCAATTTGCCAAAAATGTGGACTAAAAGTGGCTGCAAATGTAGGCAATACATCCAACATCTTCATACCTATTCACTGACCCCATCCCTGCGTACAGATGAAGGTGTGTCACATTAATAAGTTATAAGTAAAATCCGTATGATTTCCATGATGCAGAGGGAATCCTGGTGGAGTTGTGAACATGGAATTTATAATATAATTAGGATATTAAATAAAACACTCAATCTGATGGATGGATAAGTCAAAAGGTAGACATAATGTGTGTCTGTGAATGTTTATGTGCAAATAGACAGCTATATAAATAATCTGCTTTTTCTGCATGTCTCTGAGTGGCGCCGTTTTATCTACTACATCCTGAAGTAAGATTTGTTCACTCACCTGTTCTTGTTCTTTTAAGAGTCATTGTTACTGATAAGAGCTATTGTTTAATATATACTGTGAGAACCGTAAAATGATATACTGTTATTGTTTAATATATTATTATTATTATGATTATTATTATTATTATTATTATTATTATTATATTAGTAATATATTATTGTTTAATATATTCTGTGGTATGAAAATCGCATACCATTACAACCCTAGTGGAAATGCCACGAAAAAAGATTTAGTAAAAGTAAAAGAGGTAAGGTCTGAGGGCATTCACACAACTTTTCTTTTTACTACCAGACTGTAAATATATTGTATTAAACCCATACTACTTACAGTAGCAGAATGAACATCATGATTAGCAGTGAGAGTACGTCACGTAAATATTACTTCCAGTGTATCAGTCAAACACACAGTATACAACAGAAGTGAGTACACCCATTGCATCACTATAAATCACATGATACAACACTCTTCAAGGTGAAGAGTGCAGTATTTACAGAACAGATCAGGATAAATTAAAATGTAGACACATCTATTTTCTGTAAAGCTGCTTTAAGAATTTCATTAACTCTAAATTAAGGCATAAAGTGCAAAAACAGCAGCAGTGCACTGACCCTAGACTTGGTTGACATCACCTCTTCATCTTCAAAGACGATCAACACTAGAGGTTGACCGATATTTGATTTTTCCAATGCCAAAAGCTAGGTTGGACCACACTGGCCGATACCGATCAATTAACCGATAGTTTTTAAAATGGATACTGAACAAAAACTAATTGCTTTGTCACTTCCCAGGGCCTACTTAATTGGGACTGTCTCTTGTGTATGTGCCTTGTGTGTTCTTTTCTCTCGCCCTCTCAAGTGCTGACAAGGACTAACAGGTGAACAACAATTAGTGGATGATTCTTCTGATGACTGCCCTATCCTGATTGGCCCACAAGAGGAAATGCTTGAAGATAAAAGACAGAGTTGCGATGTCTGGAGTGTGGGAATTTGGAGCGAGAGTACCTTCTGCTGATGTCACTAGAGTTTGTAGCTGATTTTGTTGTGATTAGAAGTTTGTTGATGAATTTATAGTGGTCCTCTTGTGGGAGGATTTATTCAGCCCAAACGTGAGTTATTTTCTTTTGTTGTTAGAACTAAGTTTTATTTTTGTTTTCCTTTGTTTTCATGGGAAGCTGTAGGGAGGTGGTTGCCATTTATTTTGATTATGCTTTTTCTCCTGTTTAAGATCAGTTAGGGAGTTAGGGTAATCTTTTATATTTTGTTTTTTTATTTTGTAGGTTAGTTAGGTTTGTTTTTGGGAGTTAGTAGGTTTTGTTAGCCTGGACCCCTCCTGAAGTTATATTTGCTTCCTTGTGTTTAATAAATTCTATTGTTTTCATGTTACTTGCGTGGTTGTGTGAGTCAGTAGAAGGGAAAAACTCCCTCCATTTTCTTGATTACTTTCTCCCATTCCTTAGACTGGGGAGGTATGTAATAAATTGGGGTCTCGTCAGCTTGTTTGGCTGCTTTCTTTTGGTGGAGAAGACGTTGAGTGAGTATGGCTTTTGAGTTAGTCTCATTTACTCTTTGTCCCACTGTTGAGGTATTTGACAAGTGCCGGAAAGATGACTTGTTACAAGTGGCTGACTTTTTTAATATTTCAGTTTCCAGACATGCGTCCAAGCGTATTATTAAAGCTGAACTGTAAAAGGTTTTGGTAGAGCAAGGAATTTTACCTGAGGAGTCTGAGGAAGCTGGTAATAGAGTTAAGACCCCTGTTATTGAGGGTTCTGATGTAAAGTCAGTTCCTGTGCCTGAAGTGACGTCAGGTGGGCTTCCATTGGCAGTTAAATTGAAAGAATTAGATCTGTTGGTTAGAACGCAGGAATATGATAATCAGATGTTGCGGGAGCTTGAACTAGAGATTGATCGTGAACGAGAGCGTAGGTTAGTTGCTCCACCGCATTTGTCTGATAATGTTCCAGTTACCCCTTTTCCTTTGTCTGGGAGGTCTCCGGGTACATCTCTGTCTGCTCCAGCTGCTTTGACTCCTGGTGATGGAGCAGGGGAAGCAGATTTTGACGTTAGCAGGTATATCTGGTTAGTTCCAAAATTCTGTGAAACTGAAGTAGAGTCCTATTTCACTACATTTGAATGTGTGGCTGTCAAGCTTAGGTGGCCAAAGGATATGTGGGCTTTACTCCTACAATGTAATTTGGAGGGTAAAGCCCAGGAAGTTTGTTCTTCCTTGCCTATAGAAGAGTCATTATTATTATGACATTGTTAAAATTGCTGTGCTTAGAGCTTATGAATTAGTACCTGAGGCATACCGGCAGACGTTTCAGGGCTATGTAAAAGCAGCCAAACAAACATTTGTAGAATTTGCCAGAGAGAAGGGGAATCTCTTTGACAAATGGTGTTGTTCCAGTAAAGTGTCCACTTTTGAACAACTTCGAGAGTTGGTTCTGGTGGAAGACTTTAAAGGTTGTTTGCCGGAGAATATTGTTGTGCACTTAAATGAGAAGGTAACTAAGCTGTCGGATGCTGCTGTTATCACTGAATTTGTGCTAACGCACAGAAGTATTTTTCCTTCCGTGCGCCGGAGTAGAAACCGATCTCTTGCTGAGGATACGGTTACTGATTTGGTTTGGGTAGTGTTCTCACAAGTATGATTCAAAACGTATGGGTGACAAACGTGTGTGTTTTTATTGTCTTGACCCAGGTCATTTGATTTCTGAGTTCCGGTCTTGGAAGCAGAAAAATTCGTCTAGGAAAGCTAAAAGTGTTGCTTTTGTCAACCCTTCTGAGGTTAGTGAAAGCATGAGTGCTGCTTCAGTGTACCAGCCGTTTCTCATGTCAGGTATTGTCTCGTTATCTGCTGATTCTGAGTTAAGACCAATTACAATTCTCAGGGACACAGGTGCCGCCCAGTCTATTATATTGGAGAGCGTGTTGCCATTTTCTGCTGCAACACATACTGGCTCCGATATTTTAGTACGTGGCATTGAACTGGGATGTGTTAGGTTACCTCCACACCGTTTGTCTAACCTCTGATCTTGTTTCAGGAGTTGTTGAGCTCGGAGTGCGCTCAGAGCTGCCTGTGGAGGGAGTTGGTCTTGTGCTGGGTATTGACTTGGCTGGCGGTAAGGTTTTTTCTAACCCACTGGTTATCGAGAAGCCTGTATCTTCAACATCTGATGTTGCTAGTTTGTTCCCCTCAGTTTTTCCTGCATGTGTAGGGACTCGTGCTCAGAGACAAGTCAATAACATCCTCAAACTTCCGGCTAAGTCATTTATGAATTCTTCTCTAGAAGTTGAGGAATGCAAGTTATTTATTACTCCGAGTAATTTGAGTCCAGGATCTGAGTTCAATCAAACCAGTGAACTGGGTCCTCTAAGAGTTGGAAGGGAACAGTTGGCGGCTGCCCAAAAGTCTGATCAGAGCTTGAGGAACTGTGCGGATGCAGCAGTTGATCAAGTAGACCAGCCTGAAGCGAAGGTTGTGGTTTTTTTTTGGGATGATGGTATTTTGATGCGACGGTGGAAGTCTAGTATTTCCAGTGATGAGGCTAGCTGGAATACACTATTTCAGATAGTTTTACCCTCTGGCTATCGAAACCAGGTTTTAAAAATGGCTCATGAGAACGTGCTTGCAGGTCATCTGGGTATTACTAAAACTTTCAAAAGGGTTTCAAGGTATTTCTTCTGGCCGAGCATGAAATCCACAGTTTCAGAATCTTATCGGTCTTGTCATGTATGTCAGGTGGCTGGGAAGTCTAAAGCAATGATTCCCCCAGCACCATTACTTCCAATTCCGGTGATGGGAGAACCATTTGAGAGATTGATTCTTGATTGTGTCGGCCCTTTGCAGAGGGCTAAATCGGGCCATCAGTATATACTGACTATGATGTGTGCGGCGACACGGTTCCCTGAAGCTGTTCCCCTGAGATCACCTAAAGCTAACATTGTTGCCAGGGAGTTAGTAAGGTTCTTCTCTGTCTTCAGTTTGCCTAGAATCATACAGACTGATTTGGGGACTAATTTTACCTTGAAGTTGTTTAAAGGCCTATTGACCGAACTTGGAGTAAGTCATCAAACCTCAAGTGCCTACCACCCCCAGTCACAAGGTGCACTTGAGAGGTTTCACCCAACGCTCAAGTCCATGCTTCGTGCATATTGCCTTGCTTCTGGCAAAGACTGGGTGGAAGGGCTGCCTTTGTTAATGTTCGCAGCACGTGAGTCTGTGCAAGAGTCATTAGGGTTTAGCCCAGCTGAACTTGTTTTTGGTCACACAGTTCGTGGACCCTTAAAATTGCTAAATGAGCAGTTGGTCTCTAAACCTTCATTACCAGTGACCGTGCAGGAATATGTCAGCTCTTTCCGTGCACGTCTTCAGAAGGTTTGTGAAGTGGCTAAAGAACATCTGGCTGCTGCTCAGGCTAGAATGAAGGTTCGTTATGACCAGAAAAGTGTTTCTCGTAACTTTCAGTCTGGAGATTCAGTGATGGTTCTGCTCACTGTGCCAGGGTCTGCGTTGCAAACTAAGTTTGTTGGACCTAACATTGTTGATAGGCAGCTAAGTGAAACCAATTATGTGATCCGAATTTCTGATCGGAGACGAAAGACTCTGGTGTGTCCTGTCAATATGTTGAAGGCCTATGTTGACCGGAATGAGTCAAAGTCATCCAAGCCTGTACATGTTTCTCCTGTTGAAATTGTTCATCCGGTTATGCCTCTTGCTTACTGCCCTGAGCAAAATGGGTTGGTAGTAAATGATGCTCAGATGTCATGTATTGGCCTGAAGAATTCTGATGTTTTAAATAACCTTGAGGTTAATCTTGTAAACCTTTCTAAGGAGCAAAGTAGTGATATTGTTAAACTACTTGGAAAACATCCCACTTTATTTTCAGATGTACCACAACAAACCACCGTGTTATCTCATGATATCGATGTAGGAACGTCTGTCTCTATTAAGCAACATCCTTACAGGGTTAACCCGAAGAAGAGAGAAGTTATGCGGTTGGAGGTGGAGTATCTGTTGCACCATGGACTGGCGGAACCTAGCAAGAGTCCCTGGAGTTCTCCTTGTTTATTGGTGCCAAAGGCAGATTCTTCCTTGCGGTTTTGTACAGATTACCGCAAGGTAAATGCCATCACTAAGCCTGACTCTTTTCCCTTACCAAGGTTAGAGGATTGTGTTGACCGGGTGGGTTCATTCGCAGTTTGTCACCAAGTTGGATCTCTTCAAAGGTTACTGGCAAGTTCCTTTGACCGCTCGAGCATCAGAGATTTCTGCCTTTGTGACTCCTGACAGCTTTCTGCAGTATAAGATCATGGCCTTTGGCATGCGAAATGCACCATCTACATTTCAGAGGCTTATGCAGGAAGTATTGTCCGGGGTTACAGATTGTGAAGCCTACTTAGATGATATTGTCATCTTCTCACCTACATGGAGGGATCATGTGGAAAAGTTGAACTGTGTGTTTGATAGGTTGGCTGCTGCCAATTTAACTTTAAACCTGGCCAAATGTGATTTTGCCAAAGCTGTTGTTACCCATCTCGGTAAAAAGGTTGGGCAGGGACAGGTGTGTCCTGTGGAGGAAAAAAATATCTGCCGTTGTTGAATTTCCTATTCCTACCACCAAAAGAGAACTACGTAGATTTTTGGGGATGACCGGCTACTATGGAGGTTTTTGTAAAAACTTTGCCTCTGTAGTTTCCCCCCTTACAGACCTTCTTAGTACCTATAAGAAATTTGTTTGGACTCCAGAATGTGCTCATGCTTTTAATGCTGCCAAGGATATTTTGTGTAATGCACCAGTGTTGTCTGCTCCAAATTTTGCCCTCCCGTTTAAACTACATGTGGATGCAAGCGCTGTTGGAGCTGGAGCAGTGCTGTTACAGGAGGACCGTGATGGAATTGACCACCCCGTGTGCTATTACTCGAAGTTTTCAAAGTGCCAGCAGAGGTATAGCACTATTGAAAAGGAGGCATTGGCACTGTTACTAGCCTTGCAGCACTTTGAAGTGTACTTGGGAGATCATAGTAACCCAGTCATCATTTACACTGGCCATAACCCCCTGGTTTTCCTGTCCCAAATGGCTAATTCCAACCAGAGGTTGAAGCGGTGGTCCTTGATGGTGCAGGGATATCATCTGGATATTCGCCATAAGAAAGGCTCGGAGAATGTTGTGGCCGATGCCCTGTCCAGGGTCCATTCAGTGGAAAACTAAGTGTACTAATGGGTTGGGGGGGGGGGGGGGGGGGTTGTTTACACTTTTTGTTAGTTTGAAATCTCGTGGTGGAGGTGTTACGTCCCAGGGCCTACTTAATTGGGACTGTCTCTTGTGTATGTGCCTTGTGTGTTCTTTTCTCTCGCCCTCTCAAGTGCTGACAAGGACTAACAGGTGAACACCAATTAGTGGATGATTCTTATGATGACTGCCCTATCCTGATTGGCCCACAAGAGGAAATGCTTGAAGATAAAAGACAGAGTTGCGATGTCTGGAGTGTGGGAATTTGGAGCGAGAGTACCTTCTGCTGATGTCACTAGAGTTTGTAGCTGATTTTGTTGTGATTAGAAGTTTGTTGATTAATTTCTAGTGGTCCTCTTGTGGGAGGATTTATTCAGCCCAAACTTGAGCTATTTTCTTTTGTTGTTAGAACTAAGGTTTATTTTTGTTTTCATGGGAAGCTTTAGGGAGGTGGTTGCCATTTATTTTGATTATGCTTTTTCTCCTGTTTAAGATCAGTTAGGGTAATCTTTTGTTGTTGGTTTTTTTTTTTTTTTTTTATTATTTTGTAGGTTAGTTAGGTTTGTTTTTGGGAGTTAGTAGGTTTTATGTTGGCCTGGACCCCTCCTGAAGTTATATTTGCTTCCTTGTGTTTAATAAATTCTATTCTGTTTTCACGTTACTTGCGTGGTTGTGTGAGTCAGTAGAAGGGAAAAACTCCCATTTTTCCTCCATTTTCTTTTACTTCCTCCCATTCCCTAGACTGGGGAGGTATGTA
The DNA here is from genome assembly GCF_023724105.1 of Carassius gibelio. Taxonomy (NCBI): domain Eukaryota; kingdom Metazoa; phylum Chordata; class Actinopteri; order Cypriniformes; family Cyprinidae; genus Carassius; species Carassius gibelio. The sequence continues at coordinate 25,119,664 of NC_068383.1, read as the reverse complement.
ATCGCTTTATTAGAAAAAAACAACATACTGAACCATTTATTGTTATTAAATCAAGGTATGATACATTAATTTTACTTTTCTTTTAATTACTGAAAATTAAGCAAACTTTTTTTGGCAAGCAAAGGGGATTTACTATTAAAATTAAAACATGGAAGAAATGTTGTGTGATTATACTTAAAAAATGTTTATTTCATGTTTTCTTCCTCGTGGGAAACATAGGGCCCTACGATTATATCAGCACAATGTTACTCTCACACTTTAACTGCTTTTATTCGTGAACACTTAATGATTATGTAATCAAAATAAGAGAGCAGCGCTGAGTCTAGGAGAACTCACCGGTATCACACACACTCCGGACGCATCTCGTTCAACTCGAGCAGCGGTCTAAAACCGTTAATTTAATCCCCAAACAGACACAAGTTTACTTCAAGAATGAACAATGAGGTAAAGAGAAGTTTGAAGTTCAGTGTTTAAAAAAACAAAGCAAACGGAAAGAGCGATCTACATTATAGCTTTATATATGAAGCATACAGACTTTATTAGAGCCACAGAAAGACAAATGTTTTGATGATAATGCTCAATATACAATTCATTATGTACATTAACAATGATTTGGGGTGAATATAATGCTATTTAATGGACAACTATATGAATGGCGCTCAGAGGTGCGGCAGGATTTTCTGTCTGTAGATCGCTCTGGTCAGCGTGCAGCATCACGTGTCTAAACACACAGCACGTGCTGTCAGTGATTTCAGCCACTTGAGGCTGCTCTCGCACTGTATAATGAAAACAGATCCTTCTCAGCCGCTCCAGCAATGGACACAAAATGAACACAAACCGGGAAACTATTAGCCGCTCCAGCAAAGGATGAAACGTGGAAAACTATCGGCATAGATTTTTGCCGATAACCGATTGTTCCAACAATCAACTATCAGTGCCGATTAATCATGATATGTGTCCATTTCAAACCATGTGGTACTTCTCAAGACTTGCAATATTTTTCACATCATGTCTTCCAGAGCTGTTGGTCAACTGGATTTAATTTGGAAAAACTTTCAGAGTTGTATAAGCTAAATGTTACTGAGATTTAATTGAATTTTTATTAATAAAACATCCAAATAAATATAATTTAATAAATATATAATAAATCAATACACCTTTACACAAACCCAAAGCAACTTTAAGAATAGTGCAAGAGAAAATAAAAGATCTTTTTTGTAATCCATATTAAGAAAGTCTATTATAACTGGAACTTTCCAGAATCAACTCTGAAGCATAATTACTCTGAATCAAAGACAAACTGGAATGTAATGTTATTCATTCTGCCAATACTTCACGAGTTCATATTTACTTATAATTAAATAAAAGTTATGCTTATTTTTCATGCTGTCCGGGGAGAGGGGTCTGAGCTCGGCATCAGGCTCAGCCCAAAGTGCTCCCCCAAGTTAGGGGAGTTAGCTAGGGTAGAAACTTGGCTGTGGTGGAGGAGGGATTCTGAAAGTTGAGAGAGAATTTAGAAAGGTGGGACGTATTGATTATTTATAGGTGTTTCTCTCTTGAGCTGATTGGTAAACGGTGTAATCACTAATGATGCCTGTATTAATTATCTTTGCATGCTCCTTACGAAATTTGTTAATGAAACATCATGATTTCACATTTACTTATAATTAAATAAAGGTAATGCATATTTGGCGTGCTGTCCAGGGAGAGAACTCTGAGCCCGGCAAGACTCCTGAGCCAGGACAGCAGCCAGATACGCACATTTACGACTCCACAAAAAGCTGGGCTTAATTTTAGAGTAGTGCTGGTTGTATGGAGAGGCTTAATTAGACCTGTATTTTTGGGCCTAGATATTGGCATAGCCAAACTTACATTTGTTTGTATATTGTAAATAACTTTTTTTTGCTTTGTTATTTTTTGCTTTGTTTTTGACTGTTGCTACATTGCACACTCTGGAGAACTATTTTTGCACCTTGGGGATTAAAACACCTCTGAATTGTGCAATTTGTTCCCTACTGTCTTATTTACACCTGGCTGCCGGTTCATCCTAACAGACGTGATTTGGTATATAATTACTGTGGCAGTGTCTAGGAAGAGAATTTGACCTCCATGGAAGCTTCCACTTAAAAGAGAGAGATGACGACTCCTTGTGGAGATGCAATTATTGCGGCAGTAGGGAAGATAGAAAAGGCTCCTGCGGGAGCTGACACTGCTGCAGCAGTGAGAAAGTACAAAAAAGGCTTCTGCTGTGGCAGTATGAAAAGACAGAAAGGGCTCCTGTGGGAGCGGCTTCTGCTGTGGCAGTATGGAAAGACAGAAAGGGCTCCTGTGGGAGCAAAGACTGCTGCGGCAGTATGGAAAGACAGAAAGGGCTCCTGTGGGAGCGGCTTCTGCTGTGGCAGTATGGAAAGACAGAAAGGGCTCCTGTGGGAAAATTCCTGTTGAAAAGCATATTTTCCTCTCGTTTTGGCCTTCCATCCTTTTTAAACACTCTCCAGAGTGGATAAATTTGAAAATGCTATTTTCACATTGTAGTATGGACTGGAAACAGATGCTTTTGAAAATGATGAAGTGAAAATGTTAGTGATGGGAAGTTCGGTTCTTTTCTGCAAATCGGTTCTTTCAGACAGTTCGATTCAATAAACCAGTTGAAAAAAGGCTGCCCTTCATTCAAGTTTTCGGTTTACCCGCACTCATAACATTAGCACATAATCAAATCAGTTCACAAAAAAAAAAAAAAAAAACGGTTCAGTTCAGACTTGCCATTTATCAGTCTGCTTCACGCTGAATCACTTACGTGCAATATCATCAGCTTCTCAGTTCTCAAAACGAACGCATTCAAAAGAAACTGTTCGCAGTTCAGTGTACTGATTATCAGAGACATTATCCTCTAACATTCTAATAAAGCTTCCCATCACACTAGACGTGGACTTACATTGCACAGGAGTCAAATGTTGGTTGAAAGTGTAAACCCAACTTTTGTTTGATGTTAAACTCCAGCATAAATAACTCCAAAAACAGTATTACCAACTTCACTTATTATAAACAAGATTGACTTTATTTCTTTCATAAATGTAAACAAGTTCTTATTGAGATTAACAGAGGTGTTGATGGTTTATTGAAAATAAGTGTAGTTTGACATCACCATTATGGTGATCAGTACTTAGGCAGTATGACTCTTTTCAATGTTACTTTTGATTTGACTGCTGTTACTATATTTGTTACGGCGAAAACAGTGGAAAAAAATGTAATCAAAGTGATGTTGGTCACTTGTTGATGTTAAATATTTCATCATGTAATTATCTGATCAACTGGTTTTATCTAGAGTCTAATCTATGATAATAGTTTAATATTACCCAGATAGCAAATGACATGTGGCCCAGTTCTGGCCCACATCTCCCATATTCTTCTGGCCCACATACCACGCGGAATGACGGCGATGACTCAACCTGAGTCTGGCTGACATATGTCAACCACAACTGAACCAGATCTGGGCCACATCTCAGAAATGGTGTGGGTGACATCTGGGCCAGATTTGGCCCAGTTTTGTCTGACAGAAGTCAGCCACAACTGTACCAGATCCATGCCGCATCTCACAAATAGCATGGGCGACACCTGGCCCAGATGTCAACCACGCCATTTCTGAGATGTGGCCCAGATCCATCCCAGTTGTGGCTGACTTCTGGGTTAGATATGGCCCATATTTACCCTTTCTAGACACAAAAGAATATGTAATTCATCCAGAATAAAGAAAACACTCATGTAGTCTAAACTGCTTTATTAAAATATAAAAATGTGACAAATAAATATACATACATGAATCCAACTGCATGTATAGATATAAAACAAATACATTTACATTATTACAAAATAAAAAATACAGATAAATATTTATACATATAGTTAAATACACATTAACATTACATTTACATTTTAGCAGACACTTTTATCCAAAGCAACTTACAAATGAGGACAATGGAAGCAATCAAAATCAACAAAAGAGCAATGATATACAGGTGCTGGTCATATAATTAGAATATCATCAAAAAGTTGATTTATTTCACTAATTCCATTCAAAAAGTGAAACTTGTATATTATATTTATTCATTACACACATACTGATATATTTCAAATGTTTATTTGTTTTAATTTTGATGTTTATAACTGACAGCTAACGAAAATCCCAAATTCAGACGCGGCAGAGAGGAGTGAGTTTGAGAAACATTCAGATACACAGGCTGATTCAGTCTTCTGAATTGGGAGTAGCGAACATGCATTATAAACTTCTTTCAAATTAGAATCTGTTGGGGAGATAAAATGTGCAAGATAACGTATATGTACTAATAAAAACATAAAACAAAAAACATCAACCAAAAAAACGTATCTTTTACTCTCCAGTACTGAAAGCAGAACTGATAAGGGAGCCCTTGATACTGTGACACAGCTCTTTCAAATTAACATTACCTTTTTTGCAGTGGCGGTAGTTTGTATGTCCATCTATAGTTGCCATCATCTAAGGTCTTTTGAGTACTGGTATCATCTGAAGTCCTCACAAGTCCTGCAAGTCCTGTGCTGTGCAGTTTCTAATAACCCTGGGATGGACATTTGCAGAAACAGGAAGGCAAAGGGAGAAAGATTAGCATAGCTGCTGTTCATATCATTTCAGGCAATGTGCTCTTTTTACTATTTCATCAATGGAGTACATTGAGTACTATTTTTAATCTAGTAGGTTTAAACTGAAATAATTTTTCTAGATCCCTTACTAAACATATTATTTTTTGTCTGTTTTTGGGGAACAGACACAGTCTCTATAGAATGGACTGCATATGCCAGAGTAACATATAATACATTTTAATAAAATTTAACTGGGAGGAACATCATAACTGTAATTTACACAACCATTCAAGAGTTTGGGGTCTGTAAGATATTTTATGCCTTTATAAAAAAATCTCTTATGCTCACCACGGCTCCATTTATTGAATCAAATTACAGTAAAATAGTAACACTGTGACTATTACAATTCAAAACAACTGTTTTCTATGTGAATATTATGTTAAAATGTCATTTATTCCTTTGATCAAAGCTGAATTTTCAGCATCATTACTCCAGTCTTCAGTGACACATCTTCAGAAATCATTCTAATATGATGATTTACTGCTCAAGAAACATTTCTGTGCTGATTTTTTTTTTGTTGGATTCGTTGTCACATAGACTCCAAACATTTGAATGTTAGTGTTACATGCATCAAATTGTTCAAAATCATCTGTTTCAAATAGTGTTCCTGTAGCTCAACTGGTAGAGCACTGTGTTAGCAAGCAACAAGCGCAAGGTGGGGGTTCGATTCCCTGGGAACACATGATATGTAAAAATTGATAGCCAGAATGCACTGTAAGTCGCTTTGGATAAAAGCATCTGCTAAATGCAGGTCTTTTGAACTTTGTATTAATTTGTGAATCCTGAAAAATAAAATGCATCACAGTTTCCACAAAAAAAATGAAGCAGCACAACTGTTTCAACGCTGATAATAAGTTTCTTGAGCAGCAAATCAGCATTTCTGAGGGATCCATGTGACACTGAAGACTGGAGGAATGATGCTGAAAGTACAGCCGCACATCACAGGAATAAATTAGTTTATAATGTATTCACATAGAAAACAGCTATTTTAAATTGTAATAATATTTCACAATATTACTCTTTTTACATATTTTAATTAAATAATTACTACAGAGGTGAGCAGAAGATAATTATTACAAATTGTATCAACTTCAAGCTTTTGAACAGTAGTGTACTGTATATTTGAGGTTTGACTTACTGTACTAGTCTTGTGGTCAATAGCATCTTGGAGATGTTGTCTTACAGTAGGTTCACTCCGAATCAGCACTGAAGAATCTAGGAACAAAACAAGCAATTTGACACAGAGCCAACAATATTTAGTCTGCAGTTCCAGGTTTATTAGATAGAAACAAGCTAGAGCAGGTGAGATGCAAAAAATAAATAAATAAAATAACAGATTCATTGCGATATATGTTGTGAAAAAAATGCATATTAGGTTACTTAACCTTTTCAGCGCTTCCTAGATCTCTGTCAGCAGCTCCCTTCAGAAATATTGAAAACTTGGACACTCCCTTCTGTTGTAGAAGGATTATTTTGTCACTCTTTAAATCGCAGAACAATTTTATGTTTACCATAAAAGATCACAACAACTTTAGTTTTCTGCCAATTTTCGCGCTCCTTGATAACGTGACGTCATCGATAAACAGTAAAGTGTAAATGTTAAGGTTAAATAAATTAAGCAATTTCCAATCATCCATTGAAAGATTATCAACAAAACAGTCAAAAGCTATCATCTACAGATGAAGATTTGATTAAAAGCCCAAACTTTAATAAATAAGAGCACAATAGAGTTATCATACCTGACGATACGTCGTCTGAAAACGGTAGAAACGCTAACGGACTTTTCCGAAGACATTAAACCATTACTATAAAGTAAATAAACAACAGAAGTGAGTCAAATACAAGTAAGAGAAGTGTCAAAATCAGTTATAAGTAGTATTTGTGTGATTTTATGGACTTAACTCACCTGAAAACAGTGAAACCAGCGAGAAACAGGGTGTTTCCTCGTGACATTTGCAGTGTTGCGCTCCATTTCCATGGCAACTCCATCCTTTTTTTATTTTTTTTATTTTTTTTTATTGCAAGACAAAAGAAATACAAATACAAAATAGCACTGCATTGTCATACAATGACACAAAAAACAAAACAAAAACAAAAACCACGAAACCGGAAAATCATTCTTTCAGTATAATAGCATCATAAGCCTTAATAAACTTGTTATTCTTATTATTATCAATGTGTTTAAGAGATTTAACAATGAGTAAAATCTCTGCAAGAAAGACATCAAATCTAGGTAACGTATTGAGAAATTTTGATTTATGAATAAAAAATGTACAATGCAAAAAAAAAAAAATTGACAACAAGATCGACAACATGGTTACTAACAGAAAAATAGAAAAAAATATCTTTCAAAGAGAATTTTAAATCACCTTTTATAAAAGAAGATAAATAACAACTTAAGTTCTCCCAAAGAGACTTCACCTGATTGCAATAATAAAATAAATGTAGTAAAGTTTCTTCTTCAACTCTGCAGAACACACATAAGTTAGGAAGATCCAAAAAAAGAGCAATTTGAGAGTTCGTTGGATAAACATTATGCAAAATTTTAAAATGTACCTCTTTAATTTTATTAGAAATGCAAAATTTTTCAGGGAGTAACCATGCTCTCTTCCAGTGAATATTATCAAAAAAATTGGTCCAGAAAAATTTACATCTAGGGGATGTATATACTGAATAATGTAATATTCGCTTTATATATCTACTGTTACATTTTTTATCAAGAAAACAAACTCCATCCAGTAAAAGTTTGGGCATAATTGTTTTCCTCTCATTATAACTCAGGTATGTCTTAAATAAATGTACATAACTTGGAGACAAACTTTTGATAACAGAATTGAAGGATCTAGCTGGCAGGGGAAGATTATACAAAATCATAAATTCTTTATAATCCAGTATAGTACCATCATCTTTAAATAAATCCAAAACAAAGACAATACCTCTGTCATACCACTTTTCAATAAAAAGAGACTTTCCACGAATTAAAATACATGAATTATTCCAAAGAATTTCTTTGTGGGGGAAAAAGTTGCGTACATAACACAATTTCCAAGCAAGTAAAGCTTGTTGGTGAAAGTTTGAGAGAGAAATCGGCAATTTAGATGGAGTAAAATTACATTTTAAAAGAAATCTAGACCACCTAATATACGAAATATAGTATTGGGGATGTAGTACCAAATTGAATCATTACTACGGAGACATTTTTTTAACCAACTAATTCTAAATGAACTAACTAATTCTTTGAAATCTAAGACTTCTAATCCACCTTCAGAACGTCTGTTAGACAAGACAGATTTCCTAATTTTATGGGATTTATTCTTCCAAATAAAATTCAGCAACATTTTATTTATATCAACAACAATTTTGTCACTTACAAATAAAGATAAAGCAGGGTAAACACAACGGGACAAACCCTCTGCTTTAGATATTAAAACTCTGCCATAAATGGATGGATCTCGTTGAAGCCAAGAATTAAAGATTATTCTTGTTTTCTTTATTTTAGGAGAAAAATTTAGATGTTGACGAATTGATCCATCTTTAGTAATAGAAATCCCCAGGTACTTGATACAGTCTTTAACTGGAAAATTATGAATTGACGTTTGTTGGGTATCATAGAGACAAAATAGTTCACACTTTGATAAATTTAAATACAAGCCTGAGGCTTCAGAAAAGGACTGAATAATTTGAATACTTAGAAGAATTTGATTCTGATCTTTAAGGAATAAGGTAGTATCGTCCGCAAGTTGAGATATTTTAAATTCTTTAACAAATACAGAGATACCTTTCAAAGTGGGATTTTGTAAAATATTAAGTGATAGCAATTAAACAGCCAAAAGAAAAAGAAATGGGGAAATGGGGCAGCCTTGACGCACTCCTCTATCACACTTAAAACGTTTAGTGGTATGCAAATTAACCAAAACTGAAGAGTTAATATCATTATAAAGCATTCTCACCATCTTAATAAATTTATTTCCAAAGCCAAAAACACTAAGAGATTTAAACAAAAATTGGTGCTCTAATGAATCAAATGCTTTATAAAAATCCAAAAACATTATAATAGAATCTGAATCAATATTCTCTGAATAATCAATGAGATCAAGTACAAGTCTTATATTGGAACTAATGTGTCTATTTTTCATAAACCCGTTTTGTGTTTCACCAATTATACTATTAAGACCATATTTTAAACGAGTAGCAAATATCAAAGCAAGTAATTTATAATCAACATTTAACAATGATATTGGTCTCCAGTTTTCAATTAAAAGTGGGTCTTTATCTGATTTGGGAATCAAAGAAATTAGTCCCTGCTTCATTGTGGGCATCATCTCACCTTTGCGAATACATTCTTTAAACAAACAATATAAAGGCTGCTTTAATAGATCCCAAAAATGTAAATAAAATTCAACAGACAGACCGTCAGTACCTGGAGATTTTCCCTTTTTCATAGATTTAAGTGCCTCTTCTATTTCAGTAATAGATACATCAGAATCGCATAATAATTTAAAATCCTCATTAATACCTGAAACTTTATCACAAATATTCAAAAGAAAAGAATCACATTTATCTTGAGAAAACTGAGAAGTATACAATTCTTCATAAAAGTTGTATACAAAAGTTGAGATCATTCCTGGATCTGTACATAAATCACCATTAATATTTAGGGCAGAGAAGGAGGTTTTTTTATGATTTCTTTTCTCAAGAGCGAAAAAATAGTTTCTCTCACCCTTCTCGATCCATTTTGCACGGGAACAAATGAAGGCCCCTTTAACAATCTCTGTGTACATATTTTCAAGTTTCATTTGACAGACATTATATTCTACCTCATCTTCTTTACTGGGATTATTCTTCTGCTTTAATACACCTAACCTGTGAATAAGCTCAAATTCTTTATTATTTTTATCTCTTTTAATTTGTTTACTCCTATTAACAGCAAAGTCCCTAACTTTAAATTTGAAGAACTCCCAACTAAAGCAAGGGTCACCTTCAATTTTAGTAAACATAGTTTTAGCTAGATGAGTAACATAATCATTAAAAGGAGCATCTTCCAATAGACAATTATTAAATTTCCAGTAACCTCTTGTGCTACTTGGTTTCCTATATTGCTTGTAAGGGAAACAGGTCAATTTAGCTCAAAGGGAATCATTTAAGATTTTAAAGGGAATTTGAACAGAATCACTGTTTCACGGCTGTTCACGGAGACGCGCCTGCGGTTCAGTGAACGAGCCGTTTAACATTAAATCTGCGCTGGATACTAATATCCAAACTATAGTGAAAACACTATCAGTTAGCACAGTAACAAGATCGGCAGTTTAAGACATTAACTTGTAAGCACAAAACACAAGATACTTCTCTTTTCAATATGAATAAGGCTTTATTAGATAAATCTAAGACATATAAACTAATCTAACATAAACGCACGCACACATACATTCACACAAGTTGCAGGAAGGTCAAAAGTTAGGGAAAGATGAGTTTAAGAGAATGGAAATATGGAATCCCAAGTTAACAGCAATACGTTAAATTGCATAAACATGAACAACCATCAATCACGTAATTAGCGCTCGCATTGAGTTCCTCAATGAGGTTAAAATTATATTAGATACACCAGTAAAGGTCACAGTCTGGAGGTAAAGTTACTTGCATCTCCTGTGAAGAAGGAGCCTCGGTGAAAGGGCAATCCCGAGGTCGTTGATTGGCTGGAAGTTCAGTCTCTGAAGTGACGTCTTGGGAAGCCCGTGGTTGTTGGGCGTTGGCTGAAAGTGCAGAGTCGTGTTCGCTGGTTGAAGTTGAATGGACGTTACAAAACTTAACTCAGAACACGAAACTCTCAAACGGAAAAGAAAAGAAATAAAGTTTGACGAGACTAGGTTGTGTTCCTTCTCATAGTAGCAGCAGGCAGGCACGCTGGAACCGCGCTCAAAGAACAATGATGACTACCGCATGGCTAGATGCTACAAGCTAAAGCTAGGTAGCAAAGCTACAAGCTAAAAGCTAAGAGCAGGCATGACTGATAGCACGAGCAATGCTAGAACTAAAAGCCGACATGGCTAATAGCAGCAGCTAGACTAGAACTAAAAGCAGACTAAAAGCGAAATTACATCGTGTCCAAAGTATTTAAAACTTCCTGTTGGCCACCCCTCAAATGTTGCCTTGACCAATCAGATATGTTCTTGAGTCTTGGGTATCATAAATCATTTGTTTATCTTACCAAGCATGTGGTTCTTGCCTCACAGGGTCTAATTTTGGACATGATTCCTATAACATGATTATGATATATTTTACAAATAAATGATTGTCAGGACAATATCAAGCAAGAAAATGCGATTATTTGAATACTAGACATGACTAGGTATCCTATAGTTATCAAAAGACATACACAATAAGTGATTATACATGATAGTCAAATGTGTGGGTTACACGTAAATGAATATGGAGTTAAGCAATGGAATGATTCATTCATAAGTCTTTTTTGAGTTCATTCTGGTCCATATATAATGTATAAAAAGGGTTTCTTTGCCATTCTCTGGCAAAGGACTTTTCTGTGAAGACAAAGGTTTAAAGCCCTTCCCCCTTAGGAATTTCAGTCTGGTTTCACTGGCTGGGGGGGAAGTCAATGCAAGTATTTAACTTGATCTCCTGGGTTTACATGTGATGTCCAGCGTTGCATTCCAATCACGAACAATAAATTTGACAATCTCTTCTTCGAATTAAAATTGTCAATAATTGTTCTATTGGTGTTAATGTTGAAAGCTGTTGTGTGAACAAGTTGGTTGGTTGGTTATCTTGCTTGGTTCCTGTGGCACTAGAACTGATTTATGACTTCCTTGAGGAATTCAGCTCATGTTTCAATGCACACAGCTCTGATAGACTCTTTGATTTGTCTGATTTGACTCATTTCTGCTACATATATCCCCCTTTCGATCGGCGAGGTGTTTAGGTGAAGACATCGTCGATCGCTGGAGAAACAAAGGCAGAAGAAGCAGACAAACACAGCAAACAGCAAGACAACACCTCCATGACAGTTACTGTACTGGTGCAGGCATCAGGTTATTTAGGTACACATGGTTAAGTTCAATTAGTCAATGTAGTTTAGCACATTGAGGATAGTTTAGATCGTCTTGGAAATTGTTTTTATTTTGATTCATCAATCAAATTTGTGGTTAACTTTGTTTGGTTCTTCTAGGTTGTCTTACTTTACATGTTTACCATTAGTTTTCTAGTAATTTCATTTTCAATTCAATGGATTGACCTATCATGCATGGAGCTCTCTGGCTTCCATTCAGTTTAGAGTGGCTGGCGGATATTAGGTGTTGCGAGTCAATCCTAATATCAGACCTTCGACCCTCGCAGGGTGTCTAGGCGTTTCACCTACTCAGGAAAGAGGGGAAGGAGAAGGATAGGTAAAAGAAGAACAAAACAAAACAAGGCTGCTGTGGGTTTTCCTAGCATGTGTTACAACTACTATTGAGCTAGGATGTCAGGTGCAGCTAGTGTGTCGTGAACCTTAACTTAGTGTCAGGTGTTCTACCTATTGTGAGGATGGCTGCACGTTTCTTCATGGTGGGTATGTGTAACTTTGTTACGCTAAAAGTTGGATATTCTACCTGTGGGAAGAATATGTTTGTTGACTGTGTTATCAGTAGATGTGTTTACCTCTGGGTGTAGGTAATGTTGTGTGTTACTGGTGTAGTGCATGTGTGGTCAGATCTGTTCAAATCTGTGTTGTCTCCCCCTTTACTAGCATGTCACTGAAGACTGGCTCTCAGCATCCTTGGCTTGGATGAGGGCATGTCCATGGTCTAATGAGGGGTCAGTCCAGCAAGGCAGGAAGTTCTTTAGCAGACAGTCGGAGGCAGTTTGGCATGGCTGTGTGAAGCTGAGTTGCAAAACTTGTCTCCTATGTTGCATTCTTCTTGTGATGCCTTCTGGCTGTAGCAGACTTTCTGACCTTCTGTGCTCTGGTGGTTGCTGTTGCACAGACAGGGAATTTGGAACTTGGAGTTGGAGTTCATTTGACAGTTTGTTAGTGACTGAGGTGATGTCCTTTAGTACCTCAGATTTTTCATCAACAGTTGGCCGTTAAAGACTTGTTCATTCTGGGTTGTTGTTGAACAGGTGCTTGTCATCTCTGATGTGGTGCACCAGGTGATCACCGGCCTTCCGTTCTGTCGCTGGTCACAGCGAGCATGACTCAACTTTGTGGTCATATGCATGTAAATTGTCTTGAAGGAACTCTCTTAGTTGTTCCATGACTTGTTCCGTGTCTTCTAATGGTAAGCGGTCATGTCCTTGTGCATACTCAGCACTGTGCATGTCTGAGTGGTGCTGAGGTGGGTTTTGTTGTCGCTTACCCACACGAGTTGCTCTTGGATGAGTCAGGTGATTACCTTTGGATATCTGGTTAGGTTTCCAGATGTTATCCTTTTGGTTTCTTGAGAAGCGTGGCTGGTCCCATGGATTTTTCCAGCAGTTGGGCTGAAAGCGGTCGTGGATATGGGCGTCACGTTCTCTGTGCTCTTGATGGAAGACTCTGGTGTTGTGATGCCACTGGGTGTCGTCCAGTGCAAGGCTTGAGTCTTTGTTGACAGAGTTCAAGAGTGTGGATGTTTTGTTACCTTTCTTTGAGGCCAACTTCTGCTTGTTATAGGCCTTCTGTGTTAGGTCACGCAACTGTTGGATGGTCATGGAGTTCGGACAGGCCATGACACCTAGATGGTGACTGACTCCAGGGTGCAGATTCTTTAGGAAGAGGGTTTTGAAGTTCACATCCTCTTCAAGGTCAGAGCTGTTGTGTGCACCAAAGTAGGCTTGTCGGAGTCGGTTGTAATAAGCTTGTGGAGTCTCTTGACGACCTTGTTTGGTTTCCAAGGCAGTTAACAGTCCATGTTCAGACTCTGGGTCTGTAAACTCTTTAATCAGGACCTCACGAAGTCGCTGGTAGTTTGACTTGGTTTGACTGGGCTGTCGATCTAGAAAGTTTCGTACCTCGGAACTGGACGTGGCTCTAAGGAGGTATAACCAGTCTCTGTCAGTCACATGAGGTCTCACTTCCAGGTGAAATTCGATATCTCGCAGATAAGCTTGGATGTCGGGGCTCTCTGTGGAGTTCGGGTTGAACCTGCTGATGTTTTTAGACAGCTTGTTGAGGTCTTTGATGGTCATCCCGTGTGCAGCTTCAAGGCCTTGGACGGGAGGTTTTCTTTCGTTGGCAGGAAAGGGTTGTGTGGCGAAGGCAGGTGAGGTTTTGGGTTGTGGCCCTTCGCTCCTTTCGTCATATGCCAGTTCTTGGACGTGGGACTCTGCTCTGCTCAGCAGTGATGAGGCTAAGAGAGGTTTCTCTTTCCTTGGCTCTAGTTTGTGCTTGTAAGCATTTTGGAGTTCTTTTCTGACCATGTAGAGCTCATCGTTGGTATCATCTAGTTGTTGGGTCAGATTGTCCATTTCAGTTCTGTACCTTTCAAGGTGGTCTTTCAAAACACTATTTTCAGAATTCTTGTTTCTGATGTCTATCTTGGCTTTCTCTAGTAGCTGTTCGGCATACTGGAGTCTGTTTACCAGGTCTTTCTGAGCAGCCGTTGTATGTTGCTGGTCGAGCTGAGCTGTTGCTAGGGCTGCTTGGAGCTTCATAACTTGTTCTGTTGTATCCTGCTCCCTCTCGCTGGGTGCTTTGAGTTGATCTTGATCTTTCACTTCCAGCTTGTCTATGCGACGTTGAGCACGTGTCAGCTCCTCTTGAAGGTGGGTGATGTGCTTGTCGCTCAGTTTCAGCTGGGTTGTGAAGGCATAGCTTAGTGAGCTTGTGATCTTGACTAGCTCCTCGTGGTTGTTGTTCTGGCTTGAATCTTGTGTCAGGAATCTTCTCAGGATTAGGATTATTATTAAAAATAATAACAGTTCAAATGTCTTTGGAGTGAGGCTGTCTGTTATGCCTCTCAGCCAAATGTTCACATCTTCCCCATGGGAAATGGGGTCTGCAGTCTGCGGCATGTTGGCACGCTGGGAAGAAGAGAGACTGACACAGATCTGTGTGGAGTAAAAGCCTATGTGTGGTGGGACAACTAAGTGTTGTATCAGTGATTGTGAACAACTAGTGAAATGTGGTGATGACTGTGTTGGTCTCAGGGTGTCTAAGTAGACTAGAGATGCGAAGACTTTGTCACTCTAATGAGGAAGAGGAAAAGAGAGAAAGAGGTGAAAAACAAATTCAAATGACAAGCAAAATTTCTGTTTTTCAAATGAGGAAAATTATTTTTTCCAATTAAATGTTATCAAAAACATAAACAATATTATTATATTTCTTGCTTTGGACAAAAGAATACAATAATAATTCTGATATCTCTTTTCTTAGTCTGACAGGATTGACACCGTACACCTTTCAGTTGGACCGCTCACCAGGGAGTCAGCGAGGCGACAGTTGCTCAACACGTATCTCTATTAAATTGATCTCAACGTTGGATGAGATGCTAAAACTTGGATTGCGTTTCCAAATGTAGGGAGTTTAGGAAGAACAAATGAGAGGATGATTACAATCAAATTCATAAGGATGATTCGTCGTCTTTGGCACGATTGTGTATTTACTTAGAATTGATTGATGGTTCTTACATGTCCTACAAATGTAAAAAGAGAAGAGGAAAGTAAAGGAGAGAGAGGACGGAGATGGTAAGTCTCAGAAGCGGTTACCTCAACTACAAGGAGAACGTTGTGTTAGTTGCTGCACAACTAATCAAACAAAATAAACTTTAAGTGAAAGAGAGTTGTCTTTCTAATTTATTTGAACTCGTAGTGAGGGATAACAATGTCTCCTTTTAGGGCTCAGGTTTGTCGTTCCCAGGCTAGGATACACAAAAGAAATGGTAAGAAATAGGAAAATTAAAAAAATAATAAATGGGCACCTACAAATGTAAAAAGAGAAGAGGAAAGTAAAGGAGAGAGAGGACGGAGATGGTAAGTCTCAGTAGCGGTTATCTGAACTACAAGGAGAGCGTTGTGTTAGTTGCTGCACAACTAATCAAACAAAATAAACTTTAAGTGAAAGAGAGTTGTCTTTCTAATTTATTTGAACTCGTAGTGAGGGATAACAATGTATCCTTTTAGGGCTCAGGTTTGTCGTTCCCCGGCTAGGATACACAAAAGTAAAGAAATGGTAAGAAAAAGTAAAATTAAAAAAATAATAATAATAAATGGGCAAAATATGCAAAAATGAAATTAAAAAGAGGAAATCAATAAGTAAAACAATAGTGGTTAAGTGTATAACCAAAATAGAAAAAGGGGTAAAACGAATTCAAATAAGTAAAGGTCTGAATAGCATATATTCAGATGGGTAATAAATAAATTCGGAAGAATAAGTTTACTTAACTTCCAAAGTTCAAGGCTTATTCATTCCTAAAATAATTAGACCCAAAAGAGAATACTAGAAATAAAAGATCATATGAAATGATCTGAGAGGGAAATGTTAAATGCTTCCAAATAAATTTAATGTTTCAATTAAATTTCAATTTGACAAATAATAATTGTGAGTCAGTATTTCCCTTTCTAGTAGAATGAAAATAAGTGGTCTAGTGAGAAAAGAGAGCGATAAAAAGAAAGAGACTAACAAGTGTTAGTTAAGATGTTTAAAATGGTTAAATCACGTCAGCGTTGCCCAAACACACATTATTCTACCACTGGATGGTAATTCTAACAGCTAACCCTTGAGGCTAGTGGCTTTAGTATAGACTTTCAATGTAAATGCAATGGTTTCGTTAACTTAGCGACACCGCTGAGTTTGTGCGCTGCGCGTGCACAGTTCTGAGTTGCTCCGGAAGTACGTTAGGCTTCCGGGTCACGGTCGTCACTATGGCAACCAAAACACATTCTAGTGGATCAGCACATGAATCGTTGCATTGTTGCAAATACAGTTAAGCATGTTACATGAAATGTCGGCTCATTTCAACACTGTACAAATAACAACACCGCCTTTCAGTTGGTTTTGCGATGTGGCACTTAAACTCTCAGTTTGTATAGAGTTAAATTTATCTTAATTCAAATAGCAGCTTCCTGCTGTAGTTAAGGGAACACAGTTATATCAATCTCAGCAATTTGAATCTCCGTGCCAGTTTTTCTGGACACAAACATAAAAGTTTTCCTTCGCTGTTGGTACACAGTTAAAATTTACTTGATCAAGCTTTTAAAACACTCCCATTCAAATTACTCTCGGGCACACGCAGTGTTACGCGAGATTGCATTCACTTTGTGAACGGATACAAATGGACAAACATTGTTCTCTAATGTTTAACGTTAACTTAGGGGAGTCGAATATCAAATTTGATTCGGCAGTGGAACACGCACTGGCAATCAAACTATATGAAATATGAATACGGGGACTTTGATAAATAGATTGAGGAACCCGCTCAAAACTATTCTTTATTCACCGATTTATATCCCTTTTGAAACACTAACAGTTTAGCTCCGTTCAGCAAACAGTGACTGAGATAGCGTTTGAGACACTGGAACACGCAGTGAAATCAAATCAGCTATAAAACAAGGCATTACACAAATGAGGAACACGCTCAATTTCTACCTTATTGTACGTTCTCAGATGTTTACTTTTAAGTTCACTTACTGCTGTTAACAACGGGGAGACGGACTCGAGTTAAAGTCTCCTCTAGCTCCTTTCATTCAAGCGGGAGGGCGCGCGCTGCTTACGTCACGCGAACACACACACATACTCAGGTCTCGGAAGCTTTTCATCCGTCATTCCTTTAGCAAAATCAAAGATTAAATAACTTGGTTTATGCTCACAATTTAGGTTAAACTGCCCGCATTCTCCACCATAATAAATGTAAGGGAAACAGGTCAATTTAGCTCAAAGGGAATCATTTAAGATTTTAAAGGGAATTTGAACAGAATCACTGTTTCACGGCTGTTCACGGAGACGCGCCTGCGGTTCAGTGAACGAGCCGTTTAACATCAAATCTGCGCTGGATACTAATATCCAAACTATAGTGAAAACACTATCAGTTAGCACAGTAACAAGATCGGCAGTTTAAGACATTAACTTGTAAGCACAAAACACAAGATACTTCTCTTTTCAATATGAATAAGGCTTTATTAGATAAATCTAAGACATATAAACTAATCTAACATAAACGCACGCACACATACATTCACACAAGTTGCAGGAAGGTCAAAAGTTAGGGAAAGATGAGTTTAAGAGAATGGAAATATGGAATCCCAAGTTAACAGCAATACGTTAAATTGCATAAACATGAACAACCATCAATCACGTAATTAGCGCTCGCATTGAGTTCCTCAATGAGGTTAAAATTATATTAGATACACCAGTAAAGGTCACAGTCTGGAGGTAAAGTTACTTGCATCTCCTGTGAAGAAGGAGCCTCGGTGAAAGGGCAATCCCGAGGTCGTTGATTGGCTGGAAGTTCAGTCTCTGAAGTGACGTCTTGGGAAGCCCGTGGTTGTTGGGCGTTGGCTGAAAGTGCAGAGTCGTGTTCGCTGGTTGAAGTTGAATGGACGTTACAAAACTTAACTCAGAACACGAAACTCTCAAACGGAAAAGAAAAGAAATAAAGTTTGACGAGACTAGGTTGTGTTCCTTCTCATAGTAGCAGCAGGCAGGCACGCTGGAACCGCGCTCAAAGAACAATGATGACTACCGCATGGCTAGATGCTACAAGCTAAAGCTAGGTAGCAAAGCTACAAGCTAAAAGCTAAGAGCAGGCATGACTGATAGCACGAGCAATGCTAGAACTAAAAGCCGACATGGCTAATAGCAGCAGCTAGACTAGAACTAAAAGCAGACTAAAAGCGAAATTACATCGTGTCCAAAGTATTTAAAACTTCCTGTTGGCCACCCCTCAAATGTTGCCTTGACCAATCAGATATGTTCTTGAGTCTTGGGTATCATAAATCATTTGTTTATCTTACCAAGCATGTGGTTCTTGCCTCACAGGGTCTAATTTTGGACATGATTCCTATAACATGATTATGATATATTTTACAAATAAATGATTGTCAGGACAATATCAAGCAAGAAAATGCGATTATTTGAATACTAGACATGACTAGGTATCCTATAGTTATCAAAAGACATACACAATAAGTGATTATACATGATAGTCAAATGTGTGGGTTACACGTAAATGAATATGGAGTTAAGCAATGGAATGATTCATTCATAAGTCTTTTTTGAGTTCATTCTGGTCCATATATAATGTATAAAAAGGGTTTCTTTGCCATTCTCTGGCAAAGGACTTTTCTGTGAAGACAAAGGTTTAAAGCCCTTCCCCCTTAGGAATTTCAGTCTGGTTTCACTGGCTGGGGGGGGAAGTCAATGCAAGTATTTAACTTGATCTCCTGGGTTTAAATGTGATGTCCAGCGTTGCATTCCAATCACGAACAATAAATTTGACAATCTCTTCTTCGAATTAAAATTGTCAATAATTGTTCTATTGGTGTTAATGTTGAAAGCTGTTGTGTGAACAAGTTGGTTGGTTGGTTATCTTGCTTGGTTCCTGTGGCACTAGAACTGATTTATGACTTCCTTGAGGAATTCAGCTCACGTTTCAATGCACACAGCTCTGATAGACTCTTTGATTTGTCTGATTTGACTCATTTCTGCTACAGCTTAAGGTCCAAATGAATTAACATATGATCAGTAAATGGGGCAAACTGATGATTAACAGAGATAACATCTTTCAAAATAGAATGAGAAATAAGAAAAAGATCGATTCTAGCCTTAAAGGATCCAGATTTGTTGGACCAGGTAAAACCACTACAACCACTGTTAAAGAAACGCCAAGCATCTACAACAGAAAGATTTTCACATAACCATAAAATAAGATTATTGTGTACATTAGAGGTGGTTCTTCAAGGAAATCTATCTAGTACATCATCAGGAGTTTCATTAAAATCTCCAGCTATTATCAAATAAGCATTAATTAAACGACTTTGTATACTAATGAGTTTTACTCCCAAATCTTTGAACATAAATACATTGGAATTCCGTGAGTTGTACCCATAAACATTACATAAAATGAATACCACATTTTCAGTTTTACATACTAAAATGATCCATCTACCCTCATCAGATAAATAACATTCTAAAATGTCACCTCTAAATTTGTGCGTCAAAATTAGTGTACCAGCAGAACGGTTAGATCCATGACTCATAAAGATTGAATTACCCCATTGTGATCTCCAAAAATTGGAGTCTGATTCACACGAATGACTTTCTTGAACAAAAACAAAATCTGCGTTACTACGCTTACAATACAAAAATAAGGCTTTCCTTTTTGTGTGATCTCTTAAACCTCGAACATTGAGAGAGGCTAAGCTAAAAGAAGAAAACTCAAAAGAATGCATAGCGAACAAAAGAAGCAAAATGCAGTGCAACAATTCACAGCTAAACGGCTGGAAAACTCAACAGTCCTTTGGCTAAGTTGACTTGAACTTCCTTAAACAGGGTAGAAGGTGATCAATCAGTAGTGTCTTCCACATAACAGCAAAGCAACATTAAAGTGCATTAAAGAACTTGAGGGTGTTTAGCAGTTCCTTAAATCCTCGCGAACACAGATATCATCACTAAACGTTCAGTCTGAAGTTTATAAGGCCTCAATTTTCTGACCGTCGATGAACGCAAAAGGCCCCGAGAAAGATGCCTTCTTACCCTCCTCTCTTGTCTTTTTCACAGCAGGCCATAACTTTGCACGCGCAGCAGCATCTGCAGGGATCAATGCCTCTGAAATACGCAGGCGAGATTCTTTCAAGTATGCGTTGTCCTTCGCAGCCTTCCAAATTATGTCTTGGACTGATCGCGTTGAGAATCTTATGATTATGCTTCGATGACCACCATCCTGGTTCCGTTTCCCGACACGGTGCATCACGTCAAGTGCGTCACTGAGCTTGCCACAGATGTCAGGAGCCACATGGTCAAGAATATTCAAAACAATCGATTGCAGATTCTCATTCTTGGTTTCAGGAACCCCGTGCACCTTTAAGCACCAACGACGACTGTACCGCTCAAGCTGCTCAATCCGTGATCGCACGTCCTTGTCTGAAGATCGGAGCTCTGTAATGTCTCTAGCAATTCTGCACATCTTTTCAGAGTGCTCATTAACATCAGAAACAAGCTTCTGCACCACCAAAGACAGGTTGTCAACGGCTTTCGTAGTAGCATCGGTCGAGTTCTCGATGGAGAGGAGTTTCTGGAAAGTAGCATCTTGTTTAGAGGACAACTCTTGAATAGCATTCAAAATGTCAGCAAAATCACCGCTTTCGTTCTTCTTTTTAGTTTTTTTAGAAGGAGGACTTTTTGCAGGAGATGCTGGAAAGGGTGTTGCCAAACAATGTTTCATATCACGAATCGCATCAGACGATGGAGGAGGGTCAGCTAGCACATCAAACCTATTGCTCAGGCCAACTTCAGAAACTAGTTCAACTTCGGTGTCGACATCGACATCCATAACTTTAGATAAACCGCGTCTCTTTCTTCCCATTAGAGAAAAAAAAACAATGCAACACAATGCGGAAACTTTCCTTTGAAGACAGCAAAACAAGTATAAAGATTTAAAGTCAACTGATTAATCACATTGCTACCACCACCGCCAGAACAGAAATTCACACGTCTATCCTCCACGACGCCATCTTGGCCCCCCATTGGCAACTCCATCCCGTCCGCGCGCACGCCCATGAAAGCACGTCACGAATTAAAAGTCACACGCTTACGTTACATAAATCAAAATAAATTTGATTGTTTTGCTTGTTTTGCTGTTTACTGTTGCAAACTGCTGTATCTTACCATGTTATTTTTAATGTATTGTCTTAATTATGAACGTACTGGTTTGTAGTGCAAACAGTTTTACAGTTTACTGCACTTTGTTCTTCTTGTTATTTCCCTATAACCATGACCATAAGTCTCACACATTCACATACAATTTCTTGGTGGATAGAATTAGATCACTACATAATTCAAAATGTCATTCAATCGTGATATTGGTAATTTAAAATTCATTTTGTAGTTCTATAGTCCAGTGCAAAATGCCAGGCCTGCACATAATAGTGGGACAAAGTGGCACTTTTATAGTTTAAGATTTTGTATTGTTGCTTTTACGAACACTCATATATGTATGTATGCGTGTATATATATATATATATATATATATATATATATATATATATATATATGTGTGTGTGTGTGTGTGTGTGTGTGTGTGTGTGTATGTGTGTGTGTATAAGGTGCATCTTGAAGAAATGTGAATATCATGAAAAAAGTTCATTTTTTGTAACTTTATTTATTAAAAAAGTGAAATTGTCATATATTCAAAAGATTCATAATTTTTTTGTTTTATGATTAAAGCTTAATTTAATGAATGTAATTATTGCATTTAAAAGTATAAAAAAGGAGTTAAACAAATATTATTTAATTATTTTAAATTATTTTTAAAGAAACTTTGTCCTGTGGTGTGACAGTAATGGTGTCACAATGGAGGACTTTTTTTTTTTTTTATCACACCAAAGGACGTTTCAGCCTTTTCTGTCAATTAATGACCTTGCTAATCCAAGCTAACCTGTCATTAGTGGCAAGCAAGACACATTTGCAAAATATTCTAGGATTATGTAGCTTAACATGCACTTTTTAATAAAAAATATATATATAATTTAGGGGTGTCATATTAATGCACAACAAAGCATAAAAAATTTGTAGTGGTTCCGAAAAAGTTCAAAGGACATGGTGTCACACCAGAGGACATGGTACAAAAATGTAAAAAAATCGAATAACATTGCAGCTTCATAACAGGTCCGTGTAGGTCAAATAAATGTGTGTATGTATCTATATTAAGTGTCCTGAAATATTATGGGCGTCCAGTACTCAAAATAGTTTTAGAACTACTGACTGGTAAAGTAAGGTGATCTGCCAGGACGTGTCTTCAGAAAATGGCACATCTGGTCACCTGGTATAGGCCATATCTTGCCCACATACAACAAGCCAGAACTCAACCTGGCCCAGGTCTGGCCCACACACAGCAAGCCACGACTCAAACTAAAGCCGGTTTGTCGCACACGGGCCAGATCTGGCCTACACACAGCAAGCCACGACTCAAATTAAAGCCGGTTTGTTGCACACGGACCAGATCTGGCCCATAAATAGAATGCCACAACTCAAACTAAAACCGGCTTGATGTGTGTGGGCCAGAGATGGCCCATATAACCTCTACCGCTACCAGAACTGAGCCAGATGTGCCATAGTTGGCCCAGATGAGGCCCGGATATGTATGCTATCTGGGTAGTGGCTACAGCAAATGTGTTGCATCGCATAAGATCCTGCAAACTTATATCATATGTATTTTTGTCTGTTCTTTTTAAGTTACATTGTTCATGAACCATTGAGTGCTTAGACACACAGACACCTCAATAATTAGTGTATGAATCTCAACAATGGTGACATGCTTCATGCTGCAATGTATTCTGGGTACATCATACAAAACTCATCTATGGCACCCAGAATGCATTGCGGCATGAAGCATGTCACCATTGTAGAGATTCATACACTAATTCTTGAGGTCTCTGTGTGTCTAAACATACACTGAATCTTGATGTTTGTGAGACAAAGAAAAGTAATCTTTTCAGATCCTTGAAATTATCTGCTTTAAATTCAGCTGGGTCTGAGGCTGTTGACCCATTGAGTCACTTTAATAAATATAATGCAACTAACACCATACATTAGATTGGGTGAAACCAGGTAACCAGACCACACATGTTGTGATGTCCTAATCATCTACAAGCAACCAGCGTCATCTAACCACAAGTTCTCTTGCTATTTTTGACATAATAAACATCACATCAGTTAAAGAACAACACTGACAAATCAAGTGTCAAATTGCACAACTAAAGCCAACACTTACCACCATTATGGTGACATCAAACCAAACTATTACTTTTAAACAGACATCAAAATCAACATCTAATCCTCTGCTTAAATCTTAATTAGAATGTTAGTGATAATGTTAATAATAAACATTTTTAGAATGTTTTTAGATAAAAACACTCGCTAAAAACATTGTTAGAACAATGCATGGTAATGTTCTTAGAAAATTTTTAGAAAAAAAAAAAATTCTAGCTGGGGTGTCAGCCACATTAAAAAAGTTAACTGCTTAAGTCATTTGTGGATTAATGCTTATTAGAGACGTGAACGATTCAGTTTGATTTGGTAAACTGGTTCAACCGATTCGTTCACGAGACGAACATTACTAGAAAATGTATTCAATTTAGATTTTACTTTTAATTCAGTTGCAACGTCAGCACAGGCATTACAAATAGACTTTTACAATAGGGATTCGACAGCACCACCACAAACAGTGAGTAACAGTGTTCATTAATGCCTGCTCTTCACTGCAGTGATTCATGTGATGGGAAAAGATCTAAAAAATAATGCTATAATCAGCACTTCCATGATTTGTTAATCTTGACAGCTGTAATAGTAAAAAAAAAAAACGTAGCAAAATTATTTGAGAGGGGTTCCCCATGTAATACGCATTTCGAATGAAAAGATGTCAGCCAATCACAACAGCAGTCATTTACTCTGAGTCTCCCAGACACGCCCCTTCAAACAGAGCAATCAATCCAGAAGACTTAAATCAGGATATAAAAATGCCTTTTATTTCTAAATTTAAATGTAAAAATCATACTAACAATATAAGTACACCTCAGGAAACATTAAAAAAGCATTTAAAAAAAAAGAAAATAATCCACATCATGGGACCTTTAAAAATTACTCAAAAATGTGACTTAAACTATAATACAACTTTAGGTTATTTAATAATGTTCTTTGAATCCATTGTTACAATGATCATTTTGAGCACACAGTTAAACAATATTCATAAAATATATTTAAGTAAAGTGCAAATAAATATACTTATAAAAACTTTCAATTCAAGCATATTTTTGTAAAATATATTTGTAGAAAATATACTAAATTACAATTATTTTAAAGTGTGTTAAAAGTTGTATTATGAAAATAGGCAAAAGCATGATGCTAATATACTTTTTATATATTTAAAGATTTTTACATTTTTTGTTAGTATATTTGCAAAGTACTATCAAAACAGGCAATATATTACAGATAGTGCTGTCAATCGATTAAAAATATTAACGAATTAATCACACAATTTTTTAAAATTAATCGCGATTAATCGCAATTAAAAGACTGAAACGTTTTGGATATGTAAATGTAAAATGTAAATAATTAATGTAAACTCAAGACAAAGAAACTATTTAAATTCAAAATATGATTGTTTATTGGAATTTTTGTTTAACTTGTAACACAGATTTTCTCATGTAAACAACTTACCTGCAATAAACCATCAATATCCTCCAAATGAACTGTTGGCTTGAAAGCCATATTTATTACAGAAATAAAAACACAGGCATGTAAGTGCCATTAGAATTTCAAAACAATCAATGCCAATAAAAAACAAAAATGATTTCCATGTTGAATTCTAAGTGGACTGCAAAAAAATTCCAAAGTATAGTCATTGCCAGTGCTTTAAGTGGGTCAGTACGCACTGGTACTCAGTACCGCCACTTCCAAATATAGCTCTTGAGCGTACCGCCACCTCTCCGTGCGCCCAGAACGTGCTTGTAGTGTACCGGTACGCTCATTTGGACATCTGTTTTAATTAGAGGTTTTAATCTTTCACCTGCACTTCCGATTTTCAGAGCGCCCTTCACAATGCAAGCTTCCTAATTCATCCCACCCAGAGCAGAAACTACATTACCCATTCACCCTTAAGTTATACAAGTGAATAGCGCATGTGTCGCTTTTCCCACTGTTAAGTGTCAACAACTCAACGTGGCCGGAGAAGGTGTGTGAAACTCGTTGTGAGTGTACACCACACTCGGTTCGGTTAAAAATCAAATACAGTTAACAACAACACTTAATATGTTCTCTTGGCTTCAGACTCTGAATACTGCAAGAACAAGACCAGAATCAGATGATTCGCTGACTGACACCTCACCAAATTTGAATCCTATCACTGCAGGTCAGACTCAAGCTAATGAAGTAATGCAGCTCTTTCAGGAAGGGTGACCAGACATCCCGAAAAATTCGGGACAGTCCCGAAATCTAAACTGTTGTCCCGACTCCCGAATCTGGCCCTAATTGTCCCGAAAATTATACTAAAGCAAAATCTTGAGTATTTATTGTCTGATAAACATTAAAAACTAAAAACTGTCTGCGGAGGTTGAGTCGTCTTGCAGCCCCCGCTGGCTGCTCATTGGCTGCAGCATCTTTTTTCTAAGTTCTAAAAAAATACCGTAGATGGCAAGACACAAATTTAGATATTCATTTATCTAATTAATCTATAGCCTATGCACAAAGACAATATGATCTTTTTGTCCCCTTTTTTGTTTTAAAGCTTGATGAAGAGAGCGCAAGTTGCTGCAGCTGCGAGGAGGAGAGTGATGCACGCGTACAGGAATGATTCACAGTTCGCGGCACTGTGTACAAAAATACTCCGCTACACAATTATTTCGTTATTTTCGTTTAAGCTCATTAACGTTAGCTTTACAGAAAGGTCTGATTTACGCACTGTTACAACAGTCATTGTTTTTTTTATTTTTTTTTTAAACAATGACATTTGAGTTCATGATTTTAATGTTGCTGTTTCTTGTGGCTGACTAAATGAAGAGTAATGTTTCTTGTGGCAGACTGAAGAGTAATCCGGCAGAGTTTTATTCTGAAACTTTCCGTCTAAAAGTCCTTCCTTGGTCTTATCCATATTTCTTTGCACGTTGAACACACATAGGCCACAACCGGAAATAGAAAAAAAACTGCAACCGCGTTAATTGCGTTATTTTTTGTTAATTCGTTAAATATTTCAAATTAATCGAATGCGTTAACGCGCTAATTTTGACAGCACTAATTACAAACACAATAAAGTATGCTTTTTCTCCACAATATATCTGTGAATATGATATTCTATCAGAGGGCCTTCTGAAATTGAGTTAAGCTTCTCACCTGGACTCTTGTCAGTGTATGTGACTGAGGTCTTGACTTGATTGTTCTGAGTAACATTACATCTCCACTCTTTGTTGTGATCTTCATTCAGGAGTGTTGTAGTCAGAGAGATGATACAGGGATCTGATGAGGGTAATATCTGATATCTGGAGTCTGATATATTCAGATTAACACCAGCCGGATTCACCCAGAACAGCTGAATTTCCTCAGAACGGATCCATTCATCACAAGAGATGCGAGGATATGAATACAGCCGACAGGAGAGAGACACAGAGAGACCTGAACTGATCTGAGTCTGTGAGACTGAAACACAGAATGACACACACATCACACACTCTTCAATTATCAGGAGAGATTAAATCAAGAATTTGCCCTTTTTAAATTGACCACATAATCATTAAATTACCATGAAGAACAAGCAGATAAACACATGTGTCATTTGTTTGTTTTTGGTCTCTCTTGTCACCAGTCCACTGTTGGCAGATGTAAGATCCATAATCTTCTGTTGAGATGTTCCTGATGTTCAGAGAGCAGTTGGACCCAAGACTCAGTCTCTCATGTCTCTCTGTGTCTTTCTTCTTTTCCCCTAAACGAATCAGTTCCTCTGCTGCTGAATTACTGAGTCTGTTATAGAGCCATGTAGTTGATTTGCAGTCATGAAAAGCATTATTACAGGGCAGACTGACATCTTCACCAGAACTGATGAACACATAAGCATCATTCACTCCATTGGTTCCTGAAACACAAGAACGTTTGAGTGATCATTATGCTGTATATTAATAAATGAAGCTTCATAAACTAACCCCTGTGACAGCAGGTCATTCTCAGTATCAGATATCAGTGCATTCAGGAATAAAACAGTATTTCAGATGTGACTGAGATCAGAACAACGTCAGGAAGAATCAATAATGTTCAAACTAACTCAATACCAGCTCTAGTAAAACACTTGAACATATATTAATATAATAATGTGTTAACCTGTGAGAAGTGAAGAGAGAATTGCTAGTCCCAGCAGAAACAAATGACAGGTATCAGCCATTTCTCTTTCTCTCAGTCTTTCCAGATCCTCAGCAGCTTCTGCAGTTGAGATGTTGAGACTGACACAAAATTCGACCAGCTAAACCAAAGAAGTGGAAAGACTAAAATAGTTAATTTCCTTCAGTCTCACTTTCAAACCTCAACAGTGAGATCACAGCTCTGAAAGTAACACAGGAAAGATGTAATGTCACACTAGATGCAAGGCTTACTATCCAGAGCAAAGGTTCTGCAAAGAGTGTGAATATATGAAGTATATGATATATGTGAAAACAGGGCCACGTATACTTGCAAAAGAAGTGAAGCGTTGCAAAATAAAATTAAGTTTTGCAAATGTTGCCCCCTTGGACAATAACAACGACAGCTTTTCTTTTCTGGTAGATTTATTTGCCCCGGTTGTTTTTCTCTTTTGTTTTCTGTGACAGATTATGGGGCTGAAAGTTTTAATATGAACGAAACGTGTTAACTCTCCTTCTTCTTTCTCCTTCTTTACCCACTACTCTTTTCTTCTCACAGTGCCCCCAACAGTATACATCATTTCTGAGAAGTTCAACATTTATCCTCTAAATTATATTAGTAACAAATACCTACAATAAACACAGACATGAAACAAATCAAATAATTATTTGAGGTCCTTACACCCTCCCCACTAAAAAAAATAAAATGTTACAAAACATTTTTAATTTACTATCTCTGGGTATATACTGAAAATGTAAGTTTCAATTACAGTGTAATGTACATGCTTTCTCAGCTTAACAATATAGTTTACTTCCATACAACTGTGACATAATAACAATGATCTAAACTTTTAGATTAGTTGCATGTTGAGAGATGTCTTGTCTTTAGGCTCGCTGGTGGCCCCCCCAGAACACCCTGCAATGACAAATGGACACAACTACCTACACCTCCACAATGTATTAACACATTTCAAATGTGATTAATTAATGCATTAATCTCTTAGTGTTTCATCCAGCCTATCAAGTATACATTTAGCTGACCAACCTATAACCTATGCTTTAGAGCATTATTACGGTTGTAAACTTACAAAACCCTTAACTGTTTTTAAGTCACTTAACAAAATTATTACTTTGAACATTAATTTTTTTCAACTCTCACTAGTGTTACTTAGTATCAAGGATACAGATTCAGGTTCATCAGATTCATCGATGCTAAGCTGGGGTTGTACACAGCAGGTTCTCACGTCAGTATTTCCACCACAAACACTCCAGTTCACTGGTCGAAGCGTGGGCTCACCCAGGGTGTCATACGTGTACAGATTCCTAGGTTGCCTGGTTCTGGCAGAAGTTCTCCTGATAGGTTCCGATGCCAAATCAATATATTCATGCTCGGCTTCTCCAACAAATCTTTCCTCCAGCTCCTGCTCCCCTTGAAGATCTCCCAGCACTTCTTCATCTGACTTATCCGAGTCAGGTATGTTTACAGATTCATCAACGATTTCTTTAATGTCAGTTTCCTTTTCAGGTTTCCTGTTTCTCTCCCCTCTTCCAGGGTGAAATTCTGCTGCACATGGATCCAGATATGTTCCTGCTCTCTGCATTGGAACCCACAAGTCAACCTCCTCATCGTTGGAACTGTCGGTGCTTTCATGGTGAGTATTTCGTCGTGGTTGTGCTCCCTGTTTTGAACTGTTCCTCTGACATCCTTTTCTTTCCAGCCGAACATCAGGTGTCCTCTGCTCCTCAACCAGGTAAAGACAAGGCAATAGAAGGTTCCGGTGCAGCACTCTTTCCCTTCCAGTCACATCCAACGGTCCGACTACATACACCGGGCCATCTCCTCTCCTTTCTTTTACCACATACTTTGGCTTTTCCCAGAACGCTCGCAGTTTTCCTGGGCCACTTCTTTCCGAAAGGTTCCTCACCAACACATGATCCCCTGGCTCCAGGACAGAACTCCATGTAATTTATTTGCCCCCTTGCAGCAGCCTTCTTCATGTTCTTTTTCTCAATCTCGTATGCTTCTTGCATAGACCTTTTCCACTTTTCAGCGTAGTCGGTGTGAGACTGCGTGTTCTTTACTTGCTTTATGGGGAGCACCAGATCAATTCGAAGAACTGGCTCTTGACCAAAAAGGAGAAAGAATGGAGAAAATCCGGTTGACTCGTGCACAGTAGAATTATAGGCGTGGACAACTTTGTTCAGGTGTTCTGCCCAATTCGACTTCTCTGTTTCCTCTAGGGTCCTCAACATCCCCAACAATGTCCTATTAAACCTCTCTGCCAGGTTAGCTTGGGGGTGGTAGGGAGTTGTACGTGAATGCTTAATCCCACAGTAACTCTGTAGCTTTTGGAACAGGCTGTTCTCAAATTCCTTCCCCTGGTCATGGTGGATCTTTCCAGGATAACCAAAGCGCATGATGAAATCTTCAAAGATTTTCCAGGCTGCGGTCTTAAGCCTGAGCAAATTTTGAAAAATGGTCAATGACCATGAGGATATACTCTGCGCCTCCTCTGCTTCTCTCCAGGTGCAGGTAATCAATCGAAATCATCTCAAATGGAGCTGTTGTCTCAGTGCTCTGGATTGGAGTTCTGTTGATCAGGTTTGGTTTCTTTTGTCTTAGGCATCGCCACACTCTCGTGACATAATGCTCCATCTCTTCTCTCATTTTCGGCCAGAAGAGCCATGCAGGAGCTGCTGCCACCATGCGATCGGCACCTAGGTGGGGCATATCTTTATGTAAGTACTTGTATATCATCATTTTTAAGTTTTATGGAATAACTAACTGAGTTCTGGCGCCATTATTTTTCTTTGCAGGATACCTTCCTCATTAATCTGCAGGTGATGCCATTCTCGTAAGAGTCGTCTCACAGCTTCCGGTTCCCTCAATTTTTGTTTGTGTTTGAGATTGATTTGTTTCTGTTTCAGATCAAGTACTTGGCTGATGACTGGATCACTTCAGCTCCTCTGGTAAGACATCTATGTTGCAAGTGATTGCAGATATCCAGTCCACTTCTGCACGTCGTTGTGCTTTTAGGACTTCCCCAATTGATCCCAGCACTTCTGGCTCACATTCCTGAGTACACGAAGAAATCTGCATCTCGATTTGCCGTTCCTGGTCTATATTTCAAAGTGAAACGGTAGTTTGCCAGCTCAGAAACCCACCGTTACCCCACTGCATTGAGCTTTGCCATTTTCATGACATATGACAATGGGTTATTATCACTGTTTGTACGTCTTTTGGACAGGGATGTTGTCTTTCAAACGAATGTCCATTGTAAAATCCTGAATACATCCAGTATCCCAGTCATCCTTAGCAAACACTCCACTATTCTCTCTCAACTGCTGTCTCACACACTCCTGTTGTTCCCCAGGTAAGTGACTGCGGTCCACTGGAGGGTCCCATCCTTCACTCTCCAGAACCCTGATCGGAGTCTCTGGAGTTGAGTCATTGTCACATTTTGATACCTGAAATTGGGATTCAGACGGAGGCAGGGGTTTCACTTCCAGCTGATGGATGGCATCCACTGTATGCAGCCACCCCAGGACAGTCCGTGCTGTACGTGTCACTTCTTCTTCCGTGGTATTTTCCACCATCACTGTAATGTTGACATTATCATTTTGAGGCATCTGTATAAGCTGTTTGTTTACCTTTACACCTGCCGGCCAGGATACTTCTGAATTGGGCTCCAGCATCACGTGTGTTCCAAGGGTAACCGTCCTATTCAGTTTGCCACAGCTGACGTTCACTTTCGCGCACCTTAGAACGGCTTTTGCTTTCCTAGGGCTAACTTCCAGAGATGAACTCAGTGTGTTCACAAGAAAACTCAAAGGAATCTGCTGGGCTGCGTTAGCTTGGACCAATTCCTCAATCACATTAAAGCTGATTATGGGTTTCTCCAATTCACTGGATGCAATGAGAATTGATTCCAGCAGGTGTATTCCCCCTCCTTCAGTTTCAGTGTTTCCAGACAGACAAATCTCCACTTGCATCCAGCCTTCATATGGTATGCTCATCTCATTTGCCGCTGTCAGGTTGAGTTCTCCCTCCTCAAGTAGCTCTCTCACTGGTCTCACCTCTGTGTCAGGGAGATGTCTCTTCTTCCACTCCGAACCCACAATTGAAACCTGTGACCCTGTGTCCCAAAGCACTGATGTATTAACTCCAAGAGAACATTTCACCAAGCATTTGCGTCCCACCAAACTGGCTGTTTTCTCCTGTTTGTTCGACCATGGTGCTTCAGATAAGCAAGCTCTTGGTAAGCTTTCAATGATGTCTGATGTAATCTCAATCTTGCTTGACGTCACATTGGTTACAGTTAGTTTCCGATAACCCGCTGCCCAGTGCTCACTGCTGCCACACTTGTAGCAGTGTTCACATCTTCCCTCTGGGTTGGACTGCTCACATTGGGTACAGTGCCTGGTGCTTGCTCGAACAGGTTGAAATCGATTTTAAGTGAATCTCTGGTTACTGTTTCTGATTGTCTGAGGCCGTGATGTTTGAGCAAGGCTCGCTACTTGAGACGTAAGGCTCTGGATTGCTTCACAAATCACTTTGTCTCATGCATCAAGCTTTTCCATCAGGTTGTTAGGCTTTGGAGCATTCTCTTTTTTTATAATGACACCTTTATCTTGTTCAGCATGTGCCTGTTCCTCCTCCATCACCATGGCCACCTTGGCTATTTTTGGTCGAGTGGTTGAGAACTTTGCAAGCTTCAAGCTCCAGACTATATGACATGTTCATTTTCTCCAGAAGCACTTCATCTTCTACGCATGGGTTTTCCAATTAGGGTTTTATATCTGTGCGTATGCTGTCATCATGAAGGCCAGTCATAACTGTCTGCAGAAACTGATTCTGGATTAGTTCATAATTATATCTTAATCCTGTCTTCACTTTTTTAGATGCTGACAAAACCCTCTGTCTGAGATCCCTGGCTCGAACTAAGAACTGGATAGGCATTTCCTTGGGTTCTTGAACTGCACGTGTGAGTGAGTGATACAATTCTGTTGGATCCTTTTCTATAAAATGTGCCCTGAGAATTTGTTTAAGGACAGGCAATGTTAAGTCTGTTCTACTCTCCAGATAACTTCTCAAATTGACACCTGGGATGATGGCTTAAATGACTGCCTCAACAATTTCTCCCTCATCATAACCCCTTTTGCATGCCCTGTGAATCTGTCTGTCCAGGCTGGTACATTTTAATTTGTCTCTCTGACCAGGTTCACCAATTTGTCCAATTATTTTGAGTTCTTTTTGTACACTGGATGCACAATAAACTGGATGCCAACCGCCGTTAAACTGGAAAGAAGATGAATATGACAGCTTGCTGTGAGAGACAACGCCGAGAATATTTTTCCCCCCGAAATAATTATTTAAATTGAAGTGTATAAGTCATTTTAATACAGTGGTATTATTTTTGGAGTTAATAATTAATTAAGACTAAGTCGTAAAGTAAGCAACATATAAGCAAAAGGTCTAAAGACGTTATCCCCAGGTTTCACCTACATAATATAGCATATTTGTGATTTCGCTGTAAACATGTTTTATAAAGCATAACTGACAGGGGAGCTCCATTAAGTACACGACTCAATAGTGGATTTACATAAACCATATATACTTCTTGAAGACTATTACTAAATGTCTATTCATCATCTGACTGGATAATGTTTGATAAGTATTGTAGATGAGCACATCTAACAGACATGAAACATGTGTCTGAGTGATGTGTGTGTGATATTGTGTAGAATTCACTTTTGTCAACACTGCTATAGATGAGTGTAAGTCATGTAAACAAACAAATCTATGTAAAGTAACTAAACATAAGTTATCTATTTTTTTTGTCCATTTTGCAATATTGATAATTTAAGGAACATTTGTGTTGGATAAAAAGTGAGTTACATCAGTTATTAGCTCAAAATTTAAATGCAGTATATCAGAGATATATGACAGAGGAGACTGACTCTTGTCTGGATGTTACAGGGACAGATGAGACACACGTGTGTTTATCTGCTGCAGAGACACTGATGAAGGAATGCTAACATCAAAGGATTTGTGTGAGTACACTACAAAAATAAATGAAACATTTTAAATCGTAAGTTTTATTTAATTTTAATTAATGTAATTTTAAACAACCATTACACCTCCTTTCTTATTCTTGATTTCTGTGCATTTGCTGCAGATATTTTGTGGTGGAGCAGGACCTGCAAGGAAAAGAATAATGTAATGACGTTTTGTATTGTGTATGTGTATTTTTGTGGGACATGAAAATGTCTGTAGACTGGTGTGTGCACTGATGATGGAGAAGAGCACAGCATCATCCTGGAAATGATCGAGAGTCACAGATGAGACACTCCATCACTCCACCTGTCCTTTACGGTCTCATCAGTACCAGATGCTGCTGTGGTGTCTTCATCTTCAGTTCGAATACCAGGGAACACATGTTAGGTAAAAACTGTTAGTCTGAATGCACTGTAAGTCACTTTGGATAAATGTATAATTTATTTATAAATTTGAACCACTTCAGTGGTTAAGCCCACTACAAAAGTAATAAATCAATGCATGTACTTGTAAACTCTGTGTAAATGTTTTTCAGGTAGTCATGCTCATGGGGTGCAGGCACACGATTGTTTGGAGCAGACACAGCAGTCAGATTGTCCTGCACGTGTTCCCCTGCTCTAGCTTCAAGGTTGTGTGGTTCAGAGAGCCGTCATCAAGGTGTGGCAGAACGGAAAACTCCGTGGGCCACTTGTTTACTTTCACTTTTGATTTCACAAATCAATGACGTAACGGGAGGCGTGCATATTTTGTTTATTTTGTTTGTTCCTCTTACTCCTACGAACTGCTTATTCAGTGTGTTACTTATATGAACAAATTGGTATTTAAAATGCAAATGTGAATTACTGCTGAAAGCCCTGTTACCACGAACTGTGACATAATTGACATACTATGGGTTAAAAATATATGCTTGGAACAAAGAGAAAATAAGTGAAATTGAACAGTTGACTAATCTGAAATTGTTCAAATTTCCTATAATTCTGTTTTTCTTTTTTTGTTGTTTTATTGTGGCTGTGATTTTTATTTTCATTTTTTCCCTTTTATTGTTTGGTGGTAATAAAACCAGTGGTGACTTTCTTTGGCCGTGTGTGGAGTAAATATATTATTGGTAATTACAAGTTATGATTGTGGAAAAAGGACTGAATAATTTGGGTTTATTGAATGTAACAGGTGGTTATTTTAGGCTATCCTAGGTTTTTGTTTTGGCAGGCCTATACCTGTCTGGCGCCCGAACATGTTGATTTAAATTTATTTATCAAAGTTAACCGCAAATTGTTCTCTGGGGCCCACCACCGTTACAGAGTGGCGACCGAATAGGGACCTTGAACCCACAGATCAAGTGTGAATTATGACTTAAATGTGAAAAAAAAAATCAGCCTGTTTTTTTTTTTTTCTTGCAAACCCCTGAATTTGGGTGCTGATTGATTTTTGAACTTGAACATTTTTTTTGAGAAGTTATTATTTTAAAGTTTTTGTTTCCTTTTTCACTTGAAACAATTGTGTGAGCTAATTGAAAGTGTGTATCTGTAAGAAATTAATAAATGCTAATATTGGTGGAACTGTTTATTTAACCTTTTTGTTTATTATTTTGCCCCTATTGAATATTGTGTATATAACCAGTGTGCGGTTTTCCACTTTGCCCTTGACTGTTAGCGCTTCAGCACAAACCCTCCCCGGGGAATCTCCCAGTGCAGACCGTATGCAGCTTTGCTCATCACCTGAATCTTTTTCTCCATCTTCTGTGGGACAGCAGGATTTGCAGGATTTGCCTTGTGAACTTCCTACACCTGGCAGAGGAATTCAACATCTTACTCAACAAGTTAAAGGAGATTTGGACTCCTTAAAAGAGGCTAGCCTTAAACAGGAAAGTGCAATGACTCAGCTTACCAGGGAGGTAAAGAACAAGTCATCTCAATATGCAGCACACATTTCAAATATGGTAATTAAGATGGAGGACAACCAGCAAAAATTACTCCAGTGCATCTCTGATAACAAGCAACACATAGAAAGCGAGATGGATCAATGGACCAAAGCTACCAAATGCATGATCACAGATGAACTGACAAATGTGAAGACTTCCCTTGTATCTGAGGTACGTTTCTTGGTTGAACAGCTTCAGGTAGAAATTAAAAAAGATCTTAAAGTTATGCACAGGAACCTGCAGACTAGTCAAGATGGTGTCAACCAAGAGCTTCATCAGTGTAAAAAACAAATGGACGAGTTTGGCACTAACTTTCAAAAATTCCAATCAGACTTGATATAACAATTTGAAAAGGAAAGAAAAGAGAAGATTGATCAATCAAAAGAGGTATCCATATCTACACCTATCTCCCTCTCCGCACCACCCAGCCCAGAAGTGCAAACCACCACATCTTCTACTGCTACGGAAGCAAAAAATGACCATCTTCGACTAACATTCCCCACATTTGGAAGGACATCTGATGACGCAGACCCTTTAAATTATTTAACTCAATGTCAGGACTTTTTGGCCTTACACCCCTTATCAGATGTGGATCTTCTGGCTACTTTTCGCACAGTCTTACATGGAACTGCACATGACTGGTGGGAAGTTGCTCGCTTTACTAAGTCTACTTTCTCCTGGACTGAATTCGAAGCAGCTTTCCTCTCTGCTTTTCTTTCAGAGGACTATGAGGACGAGTTGGCAGAGCGAGTCAGGACTAGGACTCAAGGAGAACGAGAACCTATTAGAGATTTTGCCTTTTCCTACAGAGCATTATGCAAGAGATGGAAGAACACATTAACAGAATGCGACATTGTAAAAATGATTTTAAAAAAATTAAACCTCACCTTGCCAGTCAACTCCGCAGTCGAGTGTCTACCGTGTAAGAATTGGTGGAGCTAGGTCATCAATTGGAAAAGGACTATGAGCAGCAACTCTGGTATGATGGAGGCTCACACCCTAAACAACAGTCTATACTGCCCAGACCTCCAGCGAATCGCTCTATGGACAAGTCCCAAGTTCAGTGCTGGCGGTGTAAAGGACATCATTCCCCAGGGAACTGTCCTTATTTTACATCTCTTTCAAGTCAGCCAACCCATCAGTCTCCACCATCTCACCAAAAACGACCACCCCAAAATCTAAAACAGGGTGGATTACCCTCCCACAGCACTGTCTCAGCCACTGTGCCATCACCTCTTGGAGCCGTTCCACCGTTCCAATCTCTTACCTCCAGCATTAGAACTAACCAGCTTGGTAACAACCAACAATTCACAGTACCCCAACAGCTAGTAGTCCCCATCACCATTGGCACCTGGAAAGGTAAAGCTATCGTGGACACTGGAGCTAGCTATATTCTTATACATGAGAGTCTATGGAAGGCTCTTATACCCCAAGATAGTCTCCATCCATGGAACTTGGGGCCTCTTTACCTAACAAACGGCGAGGCTGAAGTTCCCCTGGGGTGGATAAAGGTGCAGATTACCCTACATAACACAAAGACTTCTATGAAGGCTGTAGTGCTTACCTCCACATCCCTTACTTATGTAGCAGTGTTGGGATTAGATTTCATTTTCCTGAGTGGCCTCCAACTTAATGTCGCAGACAGAAAATACTCCTTCAAATGTGCTCCTGAGGAGGAATACTACTTCCAACTGGGACAAGCAAGTATACCTGCCAGTAGAGATCCATGCCAACGAACATCAAAGAAGTCTAGGAGTTCCCAACACAATCTTTCATTACTAAGTTCTGTTCCTCCTCCACAACCTCTACGGGCATCTCGAGATGTGGACCCTACTGATACAGAGGATCAAGTATTAATTGACAATGCCTTAAAAGAAGCAACTTTACCCCACGATGAAGAAATTCAGCTACGCCACCTCTTGGAGTCCCATCGAACAGTGTGTACTCGACGACCTGGACGTACAACTGTTCTTCAGCACTGTCTGTACACTCGTCATCCCGTACCCATTAAACAACGACCATATCGGCTCACACCTGCAAAGCAAGCCATAGTAAAGGAACAAATTAAAGAAATGCTAAAAGCTGACATCATAGAACCCTCTTATTCAGCATGGGCATCATCAGTTGTCTTAGTCCCCAAAAAAGATGGAAGTCTCAGGTTCTGTGTTGATTATAGAAAGGTCAATGCTCTCACTGAGAGCGATGCATATCCAATTCCTAACATCACAGAGATCCTCGAGTCACTTTCTGGTGCAGCCATTTTTTTTAATTTAGACCTTAACTGTGGTTATTGGCAGGTACCCATGGATCCTGAGAGCAAGTCGAAGACTGCCTTCATCACCTCTGGGGGGTTGTACCATTTCGATGTTATGCCTTTTGGTCTGAAGAATGCCCCAGCCACTTTTCAAAGGCTGATGGAGCTAGTCCTGAAAGAATTGCTTGGAAAAATATGTTTAGTCTATATTCACCATCTATGGCCCAGCATTTTCTGGACATCCAGAGCATCCTTCAACAATTGCAAACAGCTGGGTTGACATTAAACCTAACAAAATGCAAGTTTTGTATTCATGAGATCACCTTCCTTGGTCATGTAGTGAACGGACAGGCAATTACTGCTGATCCAAGTAAGGGGGAAGCAATCCGCACTTATCCAGTGCCACATAATCTTAAAGAAGTCCAGCGCTTCCTAGGATTGGCGGGGTGGTAACATCCGATTTGTGCCAGACTTCTCCAAGATCGCAGAGCCTTTCAACACCCTAAAAAAGAAAGGACACTCATTTCAGTGGATGTCACAATGCCAACAAGCTTTTGAGCATTTAAAATCATGCCTTACATCACCCCCTATACTCGGACACCCCGATCTCCAACTACCCTTTACAGTGTACACTGACGCAAGCGACATCAGGTTGGGTGATGTATTAACTCAGCGCAAAGAACAAGGAGGCGAGGAAGTAATAGCCTATGCCAGTAGGTCTCTGAATAAAGCTGAGAAAAACTATTCTACCACCGAAAAGGAATGTCTTGATGTGGTGTGGGCTATGGATAAATGGCAGCATTTATGATGATTAAGCATGATTATGAAATTAGGAAAATATTTCAGGCATTAGCAATGGACAAACTCAATGTGAAGGAACAGTATTCAGTATTGGAAGACAAATTGTATCGCACCACTCATCTGGCCGATGGTCGAGTCCATTACCGTGTTGTCATTCCTAGCAGGCTTGTACCCAAAATTCTCCATTATTACCATT
Source organism: Carassius gibelio (assembly GCF_023724105.1). Taxonomy (NCBI): domain Eukaryota; kingdom Metazoa; phylum Chordata; class Actinopteri; order Cypriniformes; family Cyprinidae; genus Carassius; species Carassius gibelio. The sequence goes on along the minus strand of NC_068383.1, from coordinate 25,080,762 downwards.
TCAATCCCATGAGTGGACATCTTGGAATTTTCAAGACTTGAGTACAAGACGTTGCCTACTGGTCTGGCATGTGGGTGGATGTAAAAATGCATGTCAAGAGGTGTGTAACGTGTCAAACTCTCAAGAGCGACAACAAAAAACCAGCAGGAAAACTGCAACCCATTACTACATCACGACCCAATGAAATGCTGGGAGTAGATATAACGGGGCCACTGCCAAAAAGCACCAAACGACATGAGTACTTACTCGTCTTTGTTGATTACTTTTCTCGATGGGTTGAGTTATTTCCCATGTGGCAAGCTATGGCTCAGACTATTGTTAAAATCTGGCGGAGAGAAGTGCTGACTCGTTGGGGTGTGCCTGATTACATTCTGTCTGACAGAGGAACCCAATTTGTCTCTGCGCTATTCACTGAATTGTGCGCAAAGTGGAATGTGACCCACAAATTAACTACTGCATACCACCCGCAAACGAATATAACGGAAAGGGTCAACCGTACTCTGAAGTGTATGATAGCCTCCTTTGTAGAAGAAAATCACAAAGGTTGGGACCTCCTGAGTTTCGTTTTGCACTCAATACCGCTGTTCAGGAAACAATTGGAATGTCACCTGCTGAGCTCCATCTGGGCAGGAAACTTCCCTCAGTCCAGTTCACAATGCAATTTTAGTGCTAAGCTGGCACCAAAATGGAAGGGACCATATCGCATAATTCAACAGTTGGGGCCTCTCAACTATAAAGTTGCACTGGAAACCACAAGAGAAGACGTGCGCACTGTGCATGCATGCAATATGAAGCCTTGTTTTCCTACTGCAAGAGAAATAGAGGATCGTACTCTAGAGAAACTCCAGGAAATTTTCCATGAGACCTCAGATGAGGATGAAGAATTCTTGGTATTCTAGGGTTTTTTCCTCTTAACAACTCTGCGTTGTCTTCTCAAGGAGGGGAGAGTGTGGCGAACGAAAAACTCCGTGGGCCACTTGTTTACTTTCACTTTTGATTTCACAAATCAATGACGTAACGGGAGGCGTGCATATCAATTAAGGGAAGAAGTAAATATAGGGGTGAGGCTCACACACGGAAAAAAAAAACGTCACCAGTGTTCAGTCGTGAGAGGTGTGGGAGAGAAGCTGATTTGGAGTTACCGTGGGGAAGGTGGCTCGTGTTCCTGTCGACCTGACGCTTCCAGACGGCGCGCTGCTTATATTGAGTTCGTGAACGGGCGGAAAGTACCTTCACCAAAGAGCGTATTCAGTCGTCCAAACAGGAAAGCCGGTCGTAAAAAAGGATCATCGCTGAGTCCACGGCGGTCTCTAGGCACTCTTCAGCGTCCTTGACAAACAGTACCAAATGCGCAATCAGTCCCACACACACTTACACGTTTATTTTATTTAGTTTTGATTCTGTTATCGAGCCTGATTGATATACATGGTTTTGTTGATTTTGTTTGTTCCTCTTACTCCTACGAACTGCTTATTCAGTGTGTTACTTATATGAACAAATTGGTATTTAAAATGTAAATGTGAATTACTGCTGAAAGCCCTGTTACCACGAACTGTGACATAATTGATATTTCATGGGTTAAAATTATATGCTTGGAACAAAGAGAAAATAAGTGAAATTGAACAGTTGACTAATCTGAAATTGTTCAAATTTTCTATAATTCTGTTTTTCTTTTGTTTTGTTTTATTGTGGCTGTAATTTTTATTTTCATTTTTTCCCCTTTTATTGTTTGTTGGTAATAAAACCAGTGGTGACTTTCTTTGGCCATGTGTGGAGTAAATCTATTATTGGTAATTACAAGTTATGATTGGGGAAAAAAGACTGAATAATTTGAGTTTATTGAATGTAACAGGTGGCTTTTTAGGCTATCCTGGGTTTTTGTTCTCTGGGGCCCACCACAGTTACAAAGGTCTTCCTCATCCTGTTGCTCAACGACATCCCCATTGAGATGAGTGAGATTGTGAAGTGCAGCGGCAGAACTGTATCAGCTGTGTTCAGATGGCAGGAGGATGTTGGGTTCACCATCTGTAAATACATTATTGTTAGAACAATAAGTTTGAATGAAGCTTTGTATCATGTGTTGTTTACTTGTACATGTATGCATTTATTGTGATGCTAACTTTATACATTATTTTAATCATTTAGACATGTTTTTTGTTGTCAGTAAATAAAAATATAAATATTTTATCCATTCATGTATTAATTGCTTGACTGAAAATTTATGTATTCACATCAACTGCATTTGTTTAACTAGTATATATTCATTTATAGCTATGTCACGAAAGAAAATACCTTTTGCCTCTTTTACTAAAATTAATTAATTTAAAAAATAAATACATAAATATTGTTTGGCATTTATCGTTATTATTGCATATAAGTGTTGGGGTGGGCAAAAGATGCAATTCATTATGGGCTAATGTTAATTTTCGAGTAGTAATACTTCCATTTTTATAGTATAAAATCAACAGTCTTCTCCAAAGGTGAGATCTTCGAGCAGCTGATCGAGGTAGCCTTTGTGCAGATATCACAGAGTCGCTGTGAGGAGTTAGTGCACATAACCCTCTTTTTTATTATTATTGCCAAATTATTACATAAAAGATCATGGTAAGAGGTTGTATCTAATAATAAACAATCATAATCCCATAAAACAGTAAATAAAAAAAATTCATGTGTTCATCATAGTATGAGATACTTTACTAGAAAGACATTTTTCACATAAAATTATTTAAAATAAATATTCAAGAGATAACGATTTTGGGTTTTCTAATAATCTTAATAAACGATCACATTGGTGGAGTTAAAAATATACAAAATGAAAATCAACAGTGTTACGACCCTCTTAAAATGGTCTAGGGGTAAAAGGAGTAACATTCAAACATTCATTTTGTGGTAAACCTGTAAAACTGATGGAGGCAACAAGAGACAATGCAAAGACACTGGTTGCCAACAAATGTGATTTATTGTACAACGTGAAAATCCAAATAACTACCAAAAAGAATATAAATCATGAAAGAGACAACCAATATATACACAAATATTACAACTCAGAAAACAAACAAAAAGAACACAAATAAACCCAAGAGAAAGAGGACGCTAGTGACGCTAAAAGAAAGAAAGAAACAAAACAAGATCACTAACTTATTTTAAACCTCTAACATAACTAAAGAAAAAGAAAGCAAATCTTCAGCGCCAGGCGCCATAAACTTCCCTATTCTCTAATAAACTAATAAAAAATAAAAAATAAAAAAAAAACATACAGAGGGTGGCGTTCACCTCTTACCTAGGGTGTCTAAACAGATTGAGTTACCTAAATGTTGCACAATGGAAGTCGGACGACATCTTTCCTATCCACCTTCCTCTTGGGTAAGGAGTAAACGTCTTAGAGCCTAAGCTCAGCAAGCTCAAAATGCAACGCCATCCAAGTCACAAGGTGACAAAAACAAACAAAATGGCAAATCAAAAAGAGGCAAGGTTCAAAAGAAAAATGGTTAAAACAAACTAAGTGAAATTTGGCATAAACAAAGGAACAAAAATCAAATCAAGAAACAAGTAACATAACAGCAAAACCCCAGGAAAGCAAAAAGGTCTTCAGTTCACTTCCTTGCACGTCTTTTTATCTGATGGTGGAAACTTTTACTGGCACTGGATAGGTCGGTGTCACATTGATTAATGAAGACGGACAGCTTCCAGAGCCAATCAGCAGACAAGGGAGGCGCCTAAGAGATTGACAGCCAAGGAGGGAAAGAGCGAGAGAGAGAGAGCAGGCACTCACAGAAATATTTATGGATGTAACAAACAGTATTGGCTATACTACAATCACATAATAAAAAGGCAGCCGTGACTACAACATGGGCAATGTTCTTCATTATCAAGATACTTACAAATACATTAATTAAACCTGTCACTTATATCTTTTAAGTTTTTGTGCTTGTTTTAACTTTGTAGGTCACATGATCAACATAGAGGATGATGATATACAAATTGCATTCATACTTCATACATACGCATTTAGGCTGTAGAGTATGTATCCTTTTAGCGCTCTTTAAGTTAGAACCTATTGAAATTAAGTGCCTAATTAAAGTGTATGCGGTTTCGAAAGCTTCCCGACAAAATCTCGTTTTGACATCTCGCGTGGTTCTGTGTGATTTGAACCACTTCAAGTTACGCCCCGTCTTGCAGTCTGCAGACAGACCCTTCTCGCCCCTCGCTGGTTTCCTCATCTACTGCACTGGATGATCTCTTGGTTTTCTCTTCGTCAACATTTATCAAACTGTCAATTTTTCCCTTTGCATTTGCTGCTCTCTTCCTCACGAAATCCGTCACAAACCGGGCGGAAACACCAATTTTATGTTGTCCCCTTTGACAATAACAACGACAGCTTTTCTTTTCTGGTAGACTTATTTGCCCCGGTTGTTTTTCTCTTTTGTTTTCTGTGACAGATTATAGGGCTGAAAGTTTTAACATGAACAAAACGTGTTAAATCTCCTTCTTCTTTCTCCTTCTTTACCCACTACTCTTTTCTTCTCACAGTGCCCCCAACAGTATACATCATTTCTGAGAAGTTCAACATTTATCCTCTAAATTATATTAGTAACAAATATCTACAATAAACACAGGCATGAAACAAATCAAATAATTATTTGAGGTCCTTACACCAACAAAAATAAAGAATTGCAAAATATAAATGAAACAGAACAAAAGCAATGATTTTGCTGTCTATATTTTCAATTGGCATATTTACTAATTTATTTGCATCTCTGCTGTTATTTCAGTCAAATGTGAGCTTTTCCCTTTTGCGCTGCACGTTTCTCTTTGTGAGACTATTTTTACAGGGGGTGGGGTCAAGGGATGGGGGCGTGTACAACAGGCCTGGACACGCCTCCCTGGAAGTGACATCATCTTCCTGAGACGCTGCTCACTGGTCCAGGTACCATCATTGAGCAAAGGCATGCGGGTGGATCGTTTCCTTTTATTCACTAGCATTAAAACATGCATGTTTTCATTGTACTAACTTTATTAACAAATGTGTAGGAGTATTCTTAGTGTTTGCTCAAGTTAAAGAAGTTGTTAACATGAACATCTGCTGTTTATTTCTCTCAATGTGCACACTTTTATTTATTTATTTGGTTAACTGCATGGGTATTAACAGTGTTTGTTTAAAGTCTCTTAACCTGTGGGACGACGTCAGCACACAGAAGCGTTCTTTGTTCACATTAGTTCAGAGTTAATGCTATATGTAAGAAAAGGCTATTAACTTCATAAACTATACATCATTGAAAAGGTGTAAGACACAAGCTTCATGTAGCAGGGTGGTATAACACTTATTGCTATTGGCTGGTGCCATGCTAAAACTTTAAATCTATCAGAGCTCATTGTGAGGGTTATAAAAATGAGAGTGGTTTGTGTCTCGGGATGCATCAGTGAACCACTCTTTCTCTGTGGATCCTTCCAGATGTGAACTGATGGTAGGTGTAGTATCAGTAAAGCTGCACATCTGCGTATAGATACACGGGATGGTAATATCAGTGCAAAATACATTTTTTTTATGTCAATATCTCAATATTATAAAAAATTGTTTACGATATTCAGTATATACCTTGTTTGCATTTGCTTTTAAATAATAGAGAACATTATTTTATTTTGCCCCGTAAAAAAAAAAAAAAAAAATGTTTAGGTAGAATGGCTTTTGTTACAAAGTAAATACAAAATATTTTGTACACATTTAAATGGTTAAACAAAATCTAGACCAAGTGATCACAAACTGTTTATTATTAAATTAACACATGTATATGTAACTGAAATAGGGTTGGGTACCGTAACCCGGTGCTAATGCCGCATTCCTGTAACCCGTGTTTTTCCAAACTTATACTCATCACAAACTGCTTTGTTTTGAACTGAACTGTGTTCAGAAGATAAATGGAGGTCTCACGGGTTTGGAACGACATGAGGGTAAGTTATTAATTACATAATTTTCATTTTTGGGTGAACTATCCCTTTAATGTCATGTGTGAAAGGAACCGATGATCTAACAGAGTATTTTAGCTGCACCATTGGAGTAAGACAGGGCTGCATTTAATCGTTTCTTAAATTAATATATAACAGTGCTGAAGAATAATTGTAAAGGTAATCAGATTGAAAGTGTGACAGTAATGACCTTGCTATATGCTGATGATATGGATTGAACAGCTGAACATTTAACTAATGGTTTATAGAAAAGGGGGCTCTCTAAATAAAGATGAAAAAATATATTTTGCTGGTGAACAAACTGAAGTCGTTAATTATTATAAATATCTTGGTATGTGGGTTATACCAAAATTGTCACGGTGGAAAACCCGACAACTTTTAGAAAGCCAAGGCAAGAAACCAATGCTTGCTTTGTTCCTAAACATAAAATTAGCTGCAATCAATCTTTGTATTTGTTTGATGGCATGTGTGATGGGATGAATATTGCTAGCAAAACCCCCTCTGCTGGAGAATAGGAAGAACTCACTATAGGTTCAGCAGTGTCACGGGCTGGTTAATTAACAGGTTCAGCAGTGTCACCGGCTGGTTGATTAACATGATTGTATCGTATGGCGTCAAATCAATGCCAATAATAACCGAGCATACATCTGATGCTTGCGCATAAGGTAAATGACTTCCGCGAGATGAAAACTAAATCGGACGCGAGGAAACGGCAGTTTACAGTCTGTAATCACTAGCAATCAGAAGACTTCCAGTTAATCAAGTATCTAGAAACATCTTCTCTATAAACAATGCATTAAAGGACATTAAATAAAGGCAAAAATAAATAAAACAATGAAATGATAACTCACATGTATCTGGTCCACTGATGAAGTCATGTGTCAAGTCAAGTGAATTATTAATCATCTTCTAACAGGCATCCAATACTGACTTCAGGAAAAGGGGAATAACCAATGACATTTGAGATAACAACTAAAATAGCAAGCCCCGTCCCACGGCTGACAAAAATAAAATTGTTTGCGCGCGCAGAGGTGAGAAGATAAGCAAGAGACATGGGGATTAGTGATTTTAATATTGCCACCAGTGTGGTTCTGGCAACAATTCCTCCTTGGTTTTTTTCCCATGCCTTCTATTGATATCCAGTTACACAAAGACAAACATAATGCGGAGAATAGGGGTGGGCGGAATGACCAAAGATTTATTTCATGGAATAAGTTATTTTTATTTCACGGTAGCGGTATACATCAAGGAATAATAATTTTTCAGGTAAATCAACAAAAGTGACTTGCTTAACATATTAAATACCACTTTAAAAATAAAGAATAGGCTCTCATTTTATTATATTAATTTTTCTTTTATTTAGAGCATTAGTAGTGAATGAGTGAACTTTTAGATTAACCTCACCATAACACTAAATAGGCCACATGTGTGTAGTCTAAAGAGAACAGACTTTTTATTAATATCAGAACAGATTATTAATACTTTCTCGGAGCATTGAAATAAATAAAACTTCAGTAACATAAAACAAATTTTGCAGAAAGTATAAAAATGTAAACATTTGGGGAAAATGTCAGAATCTAAACGCTTGTTCTAAAAAAAAAAAAACTGTAAACACTTCCTGAGCAAAATAAATTTAAACTCTTTTTTAAACATTTTTTTTTAAATATCAAATAAATATAAACACTTCAATAACTTAAATAATAAATAAAAAAATTCTGTCAAACAAAACAACTACAAATTTTGTGCAAGAAAAACAAGCTGGTCAACTCTCTCAGGTTTTAGTGCTGATCTGCGGCATGTGACAATATTCCCACTTGTGCTGAAAGCACGCTCAGATGGAGCACTTGTGGAAGGCATGCACAGATATTTTTTTGCCAGGCTGGCCACACGTGGAAAATTAGCCTCGTGCTGCCTCCACCATTCCAGGGGGTTGGTCTCACCATCCACTTCAACTGCCTGTAAATAGCTGTTAAGATCCATTTCAATGGACTCCCTTCTGACTGGGGGACAGCTTGCCGTTGGCGTGAAGAAATTTTGAAGAAGCTTCCCAAACTTTTTTCTTCTGTTTTTTAGCAGGACATTCTGAATTTTCTTCAGCATCTTCATCTAGTGGCACTGAGACTCCTTCAACAGGCCTTTTTGGATCAGCTGCAAGACTCTCCATCTCTGCTGCAGCTCTGGTCTTCATGTAGTCCACTCATTCTGCATTTATGTATGTGGTTTTGAATCGAGGGTCAAGAAGGGAAGCCATGTCAAGCAGCTCCTGGGTGGATTCATCTGCATATTTTTCATTCAAATAGTCAAGAATGTTCACCTTAATGTCCCTGGTGAGCTGCGTGTCATCATCCTGTGGCTTAAGAACCTGTTCATTAAAAAGATAAAGCACGGGTTTCAAGTACGAAACGCTTACATACTGTTCCCCAGACAGGGCATCTGTAAACTTGTAACAGTCAAACCTGTTAACTTGTTTTTTTCTCGTTGTACCTCTACTACTCACCATGAGGGGGCAACAAGGAGTAATACTCTGATGTATAAAACTGGTGTAGAGAGTAGAAGTAGTAGACTTTGCTGGGCGGAGGGCAAGGAGACAGCTGATCTGTGACTGGAGTGTGCATGGTAGGAAGTGGAGTAGAATCCGGTAGCGATCCGGAAATGGAGGATGAAAATTTTGGCGCGGAAGGTGGAGATAGTGAATGGAGTACAGTAGGAAATCGGAAAAGGAAGAAAAATAGAAGAAATGAATCGGAAACTGAAAGTGAGAATGGATTACACGTGACAAGGGGAAGGAAAGAAGAGATTAAGGTATTGTTGAAATTAGATGCTGGATCTTTCAGTGTCATTAATCCACTGAAATTATCTAAAGTGATTAAGGAAAAAATAGGACTGGTTGAAAGTGTGAAGAAGTTGAGGGATGGTAGATTGATTATATATTGTAAGGACAGTAGACAACAGAAAAAGGCTCTAGAAATTAAAACGATCATGGGACAGGGTGTGAATTGTTCAGTTCAAGAAGAAAAGAAATGGGTTAAAGGAGTAATTACAGGGATCCCTACTGATGTAACAGAGGAAAAGATTAAGAAAGGTCTTACGGGAGGCACAGTAATTGGCGTGAAAAGACTGAAATGTAATAGAAACAATGAAAGGGGAGATAGTCTATCAGTGATGATTCAGTTTGATGAGGATAAGCTGCCAAGTAAAGTCTTTTTAGGATTTGTGAGCTTCTCGGTTAGGCTTTACGTACCCCCTCCACTAAGATGTTACAAATGCCAAAAATTTGGACATGTAGCGGCTGTATGCAGAGGTAAACAAAGGTGTGCGAGATGCGGTGGAGAGCATGAATATGGCAAATGCGAGCAAGGAGTTGATCCAAAGTGTTGTAATTGTGGAGGGGAGCATAGTGCGGGATATGGAGGATGTGAGGTGAGTAAAAATGCAGCTCAAGTGCAAAATGTAAGAATAAAGGAAGGATTGTCATATTCGGAGGCGGTGAAGAAAGTAGGAAATACTTTGGAATCAGGGAATAAAGGTAAAGGCATTCCTCAACAAAAGATGGAAACGGCTCAGGGAAAAACTAAAGAGAACTTTGGGATTAAGAAAGCTGGACTGAAAGAATCAGAATAATAATAAAAGCATCTGAAAAATATCTAGAGATTGAGGGAATTTCTGTGGAAATGATTAGTGAAAAATTAAAGATGCAGTTAACAAATACGCAAGCAGGATGTGGAGGTTCATAATGGTGCTTTTAATATTTCAGTGGAATGCGAGAAGCTTAATTGCTAATGGACAAGAGTTTAAAAAATTCATCTCTGATCTTGATAAAAGACCAGATATTATATGTATACAGGAGACATGGTTTAAACCTCAGTTAAATTTTGTTTTGCAAGGGTATCAATTAATTAGGAAAGATAGGAAAAATTGTAATGGAGGTGGGGTAGCAACATTTATAAAACAAGGGGTGGGATACAGGAATGTAGAAGTGAGTGAGGATCAAGAGGTGTTGATGATGGAAGTATGGGAAGGGAATCAAAGTATAAAATTAATAAATTTTTATAATCCATGTGAAAAGCTATGTAAGACTGCAATGGAAAAATAAGAGGTAATACTAATCAGAAGGTAGTATGATGTGGTGATTTTAACGCACATAATACATTATGGGGGAGTGTTAAAACAGATTATAATGGGTTAATAGTGGAAGAAATGCTAGATTGGGGACAGTTAGTATGTATTAATAATGGAAATATAACAAGAATAGATGTGAGTAATGGGCGTAATTCAGCATTAGATATTACTCTAGTTTCAGAAGATCTAGCTAGAAAATGTGAATGGAGTGTAAGCAAGCAAAGTTCAATGGGAAGTGATCACTATCCAATATGGTGTCAAATTGGTGTGGATATTGTACAAAATGTGGTGGAGAGAATGCCAAGATGGAACTTTAAGGGAGCTAATTGGGAGCTTTTTAAAGAACTGTGTAATAACAATATGAACGAAATGGGAGAAATTGAAGAAATAGAAGAGTTAAGTATGAAAGTAATTAAAGTGTTAAGAAATACGGCAGAGGAGGTAATAGGAAAAAAGAAAAATATAACTAGTAGAAAAGCAGTCCCGTGGTGGAATGAAAAATGTAGTAAGGCAGTGAGGGAAAGAAATAAAGCAATGAAGAAAGCCAGAAAATTTGTATTGTTTACTGATTACATTATTTTTAAGAGAGCTCAGGCTATGGTTAGGAGAGAAATAAGAATAGCAAAAAGAATGTTCTGGAGAGAATATTGCAATAGAATAGGGGAAGACATTGAAATAAATGATGTTTGGAACATGATTAGGAAGATGGGAGGGATCCAGAGAAATATTAATATTCCAGTTTTAGTAGGAAATGGGAAAATAGCGATAAAAGATAGTGATAAAGCAGAGATGTTAGTGGAAGCATTTGTAAAGGTGCATAGTAATGATAATATTACAGATAATATGAAGAAGTATAGGGAACAGAAAGTGAAAGAGAATGAGCATATATATGAAAAGAAGATTCCGTCAGGCAGTAGGGTAGACTCAACATTTACTTTATTTGAGTTCAAGAGAGCACTTGTAGGGGTTAAACATACTTCCCCAGGAAAGGATGAAATTTGTTATGAGATGATTAAGCAATTGTCAGATTGATCATTGAATATAATTTTAAGACTTTTTAATAAAATTTGGGATTCAGGGAATATTCCTGTGAGTTGGAAACATGGAGTAATAGTGCCAGTCGCTAAACCTGGAAAAGATCATTCCCAGCCAGTTAGTTATAGACCAATTGCATTGACATCCAATTTATGCAAACTTATGGAACGGATGGTTATGAATAGGTTGACGTATGAAATGCAGAGTAAAAGTATGTCGTCAGCATGTCAAAGCGGATTTAGAAAAGGGCGAAATACAATGGATTCAATTCTGAGTTTGGAGGCGGAAATTCGAAAAGCTCAAGTTAATAAAGAAATATTGGTGGGAGTCTTTTTCGATGTTGAAAAGGCTTATGATATGTTGTGGAAAGAAGGGCTGTTAATGAAATTGGAAAGTTTGGGAATTGAGGGAAAGATGTATAACTGGATTTCAAGTTTTTTGTTTGGAAGAACGATTCAAGTTAGAGTGGGGTCTGCATATTCTAGGATTCTCTCAATTGAGAATGGAACTGCCCGGGGAAGTGTGAGCAGCCCTATTCTTTTCAACTTAATGATTAATGATATATTTAGTAATATTGAGACTGGAATAGGAAGATCATTGTATGCAGACGACGGGGCATTGTGGAAAAGGGGGCGTAATAGGCTATTTGTAGAGAATAAAATGCAAAAAGCAGTGAAGGAAGTGGAGAAATGGGCAAATAGCTGGGGTTTTCGATTTTCTGTGGTAAAAACACAAGTAATTTGTTTTTCAAATAAGAAAAATAATCCTATGTTAAATATTAAAATGTATGGTAATCAGCTGGAACAAGTCAAAGTAGTGAGATTTCTGGGTATGTGGATGGATTATAAATTAAACTTTGATATTCAGAAAATGATAGAAAAGTGTAAAAAAGGAATAAATGTCTTAAGATGCTTATCAGGTACGGATTGGGGAGCAAGGTGACAGTCACTGAAAATAATTTATTATGCAGTGATTAGATCAAATATAGACTATGGAAGTATGGTATACAGTTCTGCGAATAAAACTTTACTTAAAAAAATACGAGTAATACAAAGTCAGGCATTGCGAATTTGTTGTGGAGCATTTAGATCTTCTCCGGTAGTATCATTACAAGTTGAATTAGGAGAATTATCGTTGGAACAATGCAGACTTCAATTGAGGATGAGATACTGGTCTGGTGTATGTGGACATCTGGAAAGTCATCCAGTAAAAGTACTTTTGAAGGAATGTTGGGAGTATGAATACAAAGAAATAGCAAGCTTTGGTTGGGTAGTAGGGAAGGAGGCAAATAGCTTGGGATTGAAAGAATATTTAATAGCCCCTTCTGTTCCAATACCAGCAATTCCCCCTTGGATGTATCCTATGCCATTAATTGACTTACAAATACATAAAGAAATAAATAATCAAATAAGCATACCAACTAAGTTAGTAGTTAAACAGTATGTAAATCGAGAATATTATTCAGTATTACAGGTATTTACAGATGGGTCAAAGGAACCAGAGTCTTGTAGAACAGCAGCAGCAGTATTCATTCCTACATTTAATAAAAAAAATTGCAAAAAGATTATCAGATCATGTGTCAGTATTTACTACTGAATTACTAGCTATCATATTAGCACTACAGTGGATTGAAGAAGTTCAACCATCAAGAACTGTGATATGTACGGATTCAATGGCTGCTCTCACTAGTCTTATGAGTGGAAAATTGAAATCTCGACAAGATTTAATATTTGAAGTTTTGCAAGGTTTATTTAGAGCAAGGCAGTTAGGGGTATTGGTGTTCTTCCTCTGGGTGCCAGCACATGTGGGTGTGGATGGTAATGAGGAGATAGACAAGTTGGCAAAGAAAGCATTAAAGCATCCACAAATAGAAATTAATGTATCATTAAGTAAATCAGAAATCAAGAGATTAATAGCAATTGAAATTAGTAAAAAATGGCAAAAGATATGGAATAATGACTCTAAAGGAAGACATCTTTATCAAATTCAGGAACGGGTTGGAAATGAGAGGAAAAGATATGGAAATAGGAAAAAAGAAGTCATTATCACAAGGTTAGGAATTGGTCACACTGCATTAAATTATAGTCTTTATAAAATAGGGAAGCATGATACAGGAAACTGTGATAATTGCGGGGAGTTAGAAACAGTGCAGCATATTCTTTTAGAATGTGCTGCATATGAAAGGGAGAGACAACAGTTAAGTCAAGAGTTAGGAAGGATGGGAGTTGATACAATTTCAATAAAAGTATTACTAGGAAATGGGACAAGACAATCAAGAATTCATGAATTATTATTTAAATATCTAAATAAAACAGGAATAGTAAATAGAATTTAATTTTTATTTTATTTTATTTTTTATTATTATTATTATTATTTTCTTTTTTTTTCTTTTTTCTTCCAAAGCCAAGTACACTCCACATCAGTAGGTGGCGGAAATGCACCTTTTATGTTGGTCTGCCAAACCGCCATTGAACACTAGAAGAAGAAGAAGAAGAAGTAGTAGACTGGTAATGGGATTTCAATGCCCATAGTAGTATGTGGGGAGGAAGTGTAACTGACAGAAATGGGAAGGTGGTTGAAGAATTGATGGATGAGATGAATCTGATCTGTATGAATGATAGGGGAGGTACACGAGTAGACATGAGAACAGGTCAAGAAGCGGTGTTGGATTTAACCCTTGTAAAAAGTAGGTTAGGGGGTAAAATTAACTGGAAGGTATTAAGGAAATGTACTATAGGTAGTGACCACTTTCCTGTTTTGGTTGAAATGAGTGTCAATATGAATAATTGTGTAAAAAGAAGTGAGAGAAGAGAAGGGAGATGGAATTATGAAAAAGCTAACTGGACTGAATATGTGAAAATGGTGGAGGAGGGTATAGACATAAATGAAGTAAGAAGTGTAGATGACATAGAAGCTATAAATGAGAAAATTATAGGAGTTATGAAAAATGCAGCAGTAAGTAATATTCCTAAGAGTAAAGGAAGAAGAAAGACAAAAATGGTACCATGGTGGAATAAGGAGTGTGATGAAGCTATTAGAAGGAAAAGGAGAGCATACAAGAAGGTAAGAAGATTGCATAATTATACAGATTTAATTGAATATAAGAGAGAACAAGCAAAAGTAAAAGAGGTGGTAAGAAGGGCAAAAAGACAACATTGGAGAGATTTCTGTGATAGAATAGGGAGAAGTACATCAATAGGAGAAGTATGGAGTATGATCAGAAGGATGAATGGAATAAGGAAGGATATGGAATATCCTGTTTTAAATGAAGGGGAAGTTATAGCAATAGAAAACTGTGATAAAGCAGAACTGTTTTGTAATACATTTATAAAAGTAAACAGTACGGAAAATCTGACTGAAGAGTTTAAGAGGGAAAGGGAGGAAGTACTACGAGAGCATCCTCATCTATTGGGAAAGAGACAGGATGGAGATAATATAATGGATTTCCCGTTTGGAATGACGGAACTAAAACGAGCGCTGAGGAGAATGAGAGAAACTACTCCGGGGCAAGATGAAATCAGCTATTATATGATCAAGCAGTTAAGTGAGGAATCATTGAGAGTAATGTTGGAGTTCTATAATAAAGTGTGGGAAATGGGGGTGCTACCGCATAGTTGGAAAGAAGCATTGATATTGCCAATAAAGAAACCAGGGAAGGATCCAAATAAGCCGGCTAGCTATAGGCCAATAGCCCTTACATCTCATGTAGGGAAAGTGATGGAGAGAATGATAACGGATAGGTTAGTATATTTTTTGGAAAAAGAAGGAAAATTAACACCTTTTCAAAGTGGATTTAGGGTAGGAAGAGGAACTATGGATCCGGTTATGTGTTTGGAAGCGGAAATAAAGAAAGCTCTGTCAAATAAAGAATCAGTAGTTGCTGTGTTTCTTGATATTGAAAAAGCCTATGATATGTTATGGAGGGAGGGTCTGATGATTAAGTTGGAAGAGATGGGGGTAGGGGGAAGAATGTTTAATTGGATTAATGACTTTCTTAAGCAAAGAGTAATAAGGGTGAGAGTAGGAGATGCTATATCATCTCAAGGAATAATAGAAAATGGTACTCCTCAGGGAAGTGTAATAAGTCCAGTACTTTTTTTAGTAATGATAAATGATATATTTAGTAAGGTGGATAGGAGTGTTGGTAGATCACTGTTTGCAGATGATGGAGCTGTGTGGTTTAGAGGGAGAAACAATAAATTCATTATGGGGAAAATGCAGAAGGCGGTGGATGAGGTAGTTAAATGGTCATATAAGTGGGGATTTAAGTTATCAGTGGAGAAGTCACAAGTTATTATATTTTCCAACAAGAAAGTAGATAATGAATGGAAGTTAAGGATATATAACAGGGAAATGGCTCGAGTAACATCAGTTAGATTCTTGGGAATGTGGCTAGATACTAGACTTACATGGAATGAACATATTGATAAGATAGTGAATAGGTGTAAAAGAGTGTTAAATATAATGAAATGTATGGCAGGACAAGAGTGGGGAGCAGATAGAGGGGCGCTTCAAACAGTATATATAGCAATGATAAGATCTGTACTAGATTATGGAAGTATAGCATATGGGTTGGCGGCAAAATCACAGTTAGAGAAATTGGATAGAATTCAAGCACAGGCGATGAGAATTTGCTGTGGAGCATATCCAACAACACCTATAGTAGCTTTGCAAGTAGAGATAAATGAAATGCCGCTTAATATTAGAAGAAAACAGTTAATGGCTGTGTATTGGACAAATCTAAATAGTCAGAATGAGGTACATCCAACAAGGAAAATATTAGGAAAAAGTTGGGAACAAGGAATGAAGAAACATAAGAGTTTTGGGTGGGTGGTAGAAGAAGATATTAAGGAGATGGGGATAAACAATTATAGATGTGTACCAAGAGTAATATATCCGAATACTCCTATATGGATTATTCCTCAGCCAGTAGTAGATTTAACATTACTGGAGATAAGACAGAGTGAAGGAAATAATGGGATGGAAGTAATGAGAGCAAATGAGTATTTAAGAATAACATATGGAGATAGTATACAGATTTACACAGATGCTTCCAAAAAAGGAAGGAGAGTAGGAGTGGCAGTCAATGTGCCAAAGTTAATGGTGAAGAAAAAAGCTAGAATTAGTGACCAGTTGTCAATATATACAGGTGAGTTGATGGCTATTTTGCTAGGAGTACAAATAATTAAGGAAAGGAAAATAAAAAATGCAGTCATATGTTCAGATTCTTATTCAGCAATAGTTAGTATCTATAATCAAAAATCTGAATCAAGGCCAGATTTAATCATGGAAATTCTTCAAAATCTCTTTGAGTTGAAACAAATTAAAATAGAAGTACAGTTTATGTGGGTCCCAGCTCATGTGGGAATTAAAGGCAATGAGGAAGCAGATAAATTAGCTAAACAAGTAGTAGATGAAGATAGGGTAGAAATTGAGTTATCACATAGTTTAAAAGAAATCAAATCAGTAATAAAGGAGGAAATGATTAAAAAGTGGCAACAATATTGGGATAATGAGAGTAAAGGTAGACATTTATATGCAATACAAAAGAAAGTGGGAAAAGGTAGGAAAAGAGGGAGAAATAGAAGGGAGGAAAGTATAATTACAAGACTAAGGGTGGGACATACCGGTTTGAATAAAACATTACATTTAATATCTAAGCATCCAACGGGTTTGTGTGAGAAATGTGGACAAAGTGAAACTGTGGAACATGTGTTTATTAATTGTAATGGTTATGATGAAGAAAGAGAAGTGCTAAGAGAAGAATTATGGAAGAATGAAGGGAAAGAGTTAACATTAAAGAATATATTAGACTTGGATATAGGAAATAGTATGGTTAATGTGTTGTTTCAGTTTTTGAATAATACTGGTTTAATGAATAGATTGTAGGATTAATATGTATATAGGATTATAGAGAGAGGTAGAAGATGCGGATGAAGTATAGTGTGAGACAGTGTAAGTAAATCTGGAGGTAAATAAGGTTGCGGATGGGAAGTGGGAGTTAAAGGGAAGTGGGGTGGAAGCTGGAGGAGCTGAACACGCAGCGCCAGTGGGTTTTATTTACTTTTATTTTTATTTTATTTTTTTTTGGGGGGGGGGGGGGGGGGGTTGCTTAGAAATGTTAAGAGATAGGAATGTTTCTGATCTAAGCTACCGGATGATGGCAATAATGCACTGTTAAGTGCGGTTGCCAATAAAACGAAAGAAGAAGAAGAAGAAGAAGACTGGTAATGGAGCAATAAGCATGGCTTATGGCTCCAAACAATCATTGGTCCTGATTGGGAAACTTAGAGTTTCATGCTCAATCTGAAGTAAGCATTGTTTCTTTTATATCGACTTAAATGTTGACTGTTATTTATATAGTTATATATAACTATTTAATGTGATTCTTTTTGTAGAAGGACTCCACATTCTGTGGGAGACATCTTTCTCTTTTACATGCCTGTCTGAAACCTTGTCTGAAACATGTCAATGAAGGGAATGTAGAGGCAATGTGAAATACTGCTGTGGATCCTGAAACCGGATTGTGCCACACTAGTGATTTTGAAGACTTGGGTTTACTGTGATTTGATATCAACACGGTTTGCACGTGGAAATTGTGGGATGTACACCATGGACATGAGCTTTCGTGGACATTCATGGATTAGAGTGTGGAGAATGGACTTTCAGGATTATTGTCTTTGTCATTAACGTCGTTGTCAGCATCGTTAAACAGATAAGACTTATATTTATATGCTGTTGGTTTTTGAGGGTAAAAACGTACGATTTCTGTGTGTGTCAATGAAAGGGTCTGAAAAGATAAAACAATATTCAAATGAATGAGAAGTATTTATTCATTGATTTTTTTTTTTTTATTACAGACTTGTGAAGATCGTATTGAAAAATAGTTAGTGATTCCACCCTATAAAAACATTTGTAACTAATACCATTGTGACATCAAGGGGACGGTTATAAACTCTATGAGAGGAAATAATGCCTTATTTACAGATTCAAGAACGTTCATGTCCTGCCATGTCAGAGCCAAATGTCTGGTCTTTTTGTCAGCTTGCAGGACTTATGTTATGGCTTTTTCCTCCTTAATGACCCTTTCGATCATTTGTTGCATGGATCCCCATCTTGTTGGTGTAAGGGAAACAGGTCAATTTAGCTCAAAGGGAATCATTTAAGATTTTAAAGGGAATTTGAACAGAATCACTGTTTCACGGCTGTTCACGGAGACGCGCCTGCGGTTCAGTGAACGAGCCGTTTAACATTAAATCTGCGCTGGATACTAATATCCAAACTATAGTGAAAACACTATCAATTAGCACAGTAACAAGATCGGCAGTTTAAGACATTAACTTGTAAGCACAAAACACAAGATACTTCTCTTTTCATTATGAATAAGGCTTTATTAGATAAATCTAAGACATATAAACTAATCTAACACATAAACCCACGCACACACAAATTCACACAAGTTGCAGGAAGGTCGAAAGTTAGGGAAAGATGAGTTTAAGAGAATGGAAATATGGAATCCCAAGTTAACAGCAATACGTTAAATTGCATAAACATGAACAACCATCAATCACGTAATTAGCGCTCGCATTGAGTTCCTCAATGAGGTTAAAATTATATTAGATACACCAGTAAAGGTCACAGTCTGGAGGTAAAGTTACTTGCATCTCCTGTGAAGAAGGAGCCTCGGTGAAAGGGCTATCCCGAGGTCGTTGATTGGCTGGAAGTTCAGTCTCTGAAGTGACGTCTTGGGAAGCCCGTTGTTGTTGGGCGTTGGCTGAAAGTGCAGAGTCGTGTTCACTGGTTGAAGTTGAATGGACGTTACAAAACTTAACTCAGAACATGAAACTCTCAAACGGAAAAGAAAAGAAATAAAGTTTGACGAGACTAGGTTGTGTTCCTTCTCATCGTGCGCTCAAAGAACAATGATGACTAACCGCATGGCTAGATGCTACAAGCTAAAGCTAGGTAGCAAAGCTACAAGCTAAGAGCAGGCATGACTAATAGCATGACTGATAGCACGAGCAAGGCTGGAACTAAAAGCAGACTAAAAGCAGACTTTAATCGTGTCCAAAGTATTTAAACTTCCTTGTTGGCCACCCCTCAAATGTTGCCTTGACCAATCAGATATGGTCTTGGGGGGGGGTATCGTAAATCATTTGTTTATCTTACCAAGCATGTGGTTCTTGCCTCACAGGATCTAATTTTGGACATGATTCCTATAACACGATTATGATATATTTTACAAATAAATGATTGTCAGGACAATATCAAGCAAGAAAATTTGATTACATCAATACTAGACATGACTATGTATCCTATAGTTATCAAAAGACATACACAATAAGTGATTATACATGATAGTCAAATGTGTGGGTGACACATAAATGAATATGGAGTTAAGCAATGGAACAATTCATTTATAAGTCTTTTTGAGTTCATTCTGGTCCATATATAATGTTCAACAAGCAGTTTCTTTGCCATTCTCTGGCAAAGGGACTTTTCTGTGAAGACAAAGGTTTAAAGCCCTTCCCCCTTAGGAATTTCAGTCTGGTTCTGCCTGATGGGGGAAGTCAATGGGACTTGTGCAGTACTCTCATGGGTTTCCATGTGATGTCCAGCGTTGCATTTCAATTATGAACAACAAATTTGACAATCTCTTCTTCGAATTGAAATTGTAAATAAATGCTCTAGTGGTGTTCATGTTGAAAGCTGTTGTGTGAACAAGTTGGTTGGTAATCTTGCTTGGTTCTTGTGGCACTAGAACTGATTTATGACTTCCTGAGGAGTTCGGCTCTCGTTTCAATGCACACAGCTCTGATAGACTCTTTGATTTGTCTGGTTCGACTAATTTCTGCTACATTGGACTCTCAGTGATAAACTTGTGAGCAGGCAAGCCTAGCTGCACCTGAGCTATGGGCAGTTCACGCTGTCTTTTCCAAGTGTTTGAGAAGGCACTCACAATTTTCTTGCACACCCCAATTGCGTGTTCAACTTGAGGCACTTTTACACCTCTCTCTGTATAAATAGATTAAAAGGGTAGAGGGCAATGTGTAAACATAATGTAGCAATAGCTGACAAATTACACAAGACAAGTAGCATGCATTTAAAAATGTTTAAAACGTTTATCTCTATGATTAAGATTTATTAATAAGATTAACAACATAGGTACTTCCTAATAACAAGATGTATGAATAATAAAATAAAAACAAAAATAAAAGTCAAAGAATTATAAAACTATTATTGATATTAATTTCTATTAGACACTTACCAATGGCTAAATGAAGACGATGAGCAAAACACTGTAACAGCGTCCAGTCATTTATTTGCACTGCCTTGATGTTGTTTGTTGCATTATCAGTTGTGACACAGACTTGATGATCATCTCTAGGCGGCTGCATATATGAAAATAAAACACCTAACCCTAAAAAAATTCTAACAAAAGGTTTCTCAGCTGTTTTTGTAGTATTATGTGTCCTTAAAACATACTAAAAGTTTACCAAAGTTTGAAAACTAGAAAGGTGTAATTTTCAAGATGGTGTCCAAGATAGACAGGGAGCCCTTAAAATATCCTAACTCCTTCATTATTTTACTTAGTGAAGTAATCTTAGTGACTAACCCCATGTTTTCTGGGTCTATGAATCCATTGGACTTCTCTAAATTGCACTGACATGATTACATACTTATGAAGTACATGATTTTGTGAGAATACTGTAAGGTTTTATTGTTTGGGGTGAACCAGAGATGTTATGTCATGTAACTCCTACTCAGTACCTGTTTTTTTGCTAAAACAGAACTTTACATTCAATGTAAAAGTTATTGCACCCAAAAGTAACTTAAATTGTAGTTGTACAACTTTGGTCATTAACAACCCTGTATTAGCCCGAACAGAGGCCTGTGTGTGAAACCTCTAAAATGGTCACTCATTTCAATTTGATTAAGGTAATACATATGCAATGCATCCTCTATAGATGTTTTTGAGTATAAAGGTGGCATTATACTAAACCCAACAAAGTTAATTCACAATGTTCAGCAATTCAGAAGATGGCAGAAGAGAATACTGACATTTGATATTGCTTGACTCATTGTAATGTTGTTGGCAGCACAGTGTATACCATTTTTTCGAATGCCATTGCTTAGCATCCATCTGGCAAATCTCTGCTCTCTACCCAACAAAACAGACGAACTCCTTCTGCTTTCTCGGACAAATAAGGATTTCTCACACTCTGCTGCTCTGTGTTTCATGGAAAGTGGGCTGAATGACACCATACCGGCCAGCGCGCTCCATCTGCCGGGCTTTCAGCTGTTCAGAGCGGACAGCGAAGCAGAATCAATGGGGAAATCGCACAGCCGCGGGACATGCTTTTACATCAATGAACAGTGGTGTACAGATGTAACTGTGTTAAAGATCTGCTCAAATCTCTAAACACTCTTCATTAACTGCAAGCTGTTCTATTCGCCGCGGGAGTTTCATTCATTCATTCTGGTGAGTGTTTACATCCCTCCACAAGCGCAAGTGAGCTCAGCTTTACATAAACTCGCTGATCAGATTACAGAGACAGAACAACAACACCCTGACTCTGTTTTAATCATTCTTGAGGACTTTAATAAAGCCAGTCTCTCCCGTGAACTGCCAAAATACAGACAGCATGTTACATGTCCCACAAGAGACAGTAATGTATTGGATCACTGTTACATCACAATAAAGGATGCATATCACTCTGTTACACGAGCAGCTTTGGGACGTTTGGAAAAAAGCATCAGGCCCATATTGTGTTAACCCAGCCTGTCTGAAATCCTGTGCTGACCAGCTGGCCCCCATCTTCACACAGATCTTCAACAGATCACTGGAACTGTGCGAAGTTCCTTCATGCTTCAAACGCTCCACCATCATCCCCATCCCAAAGAAATCCAAAATTACAGGACTAAATGACTACAGACCTGTGGCTCTAACGTCTGTAGTCATGAGGTCATTTGAGAAACTGGTGCTGGGCCACCTGAAGGACATCACTGGGCCCTTTCTGGATCCTCTTCAGTTTGCCTACAGAGCAAACAGGTCTGTGGATGATGCAGTAAACATTGGACTGCATTATGTTCTGCAACACCTAGACAGACCTGGGACTTATGTGAGGATCCTGTTTATGGACTTCAGCTCTGCCTTTAACACGATCATCCCAAACCTCCTCCTGCCCAAACTAGCTCAGCTCTCCGTGCCCACCTCCGTCTGTCAGTGGATCAACAGCTTCCTGACAGACAGGCAGCAGCTAGTGAGGTTTGGAAAATACACATCCAGTACCAGTAAAATCAGCACCGGAGCTCCCCAGGGCTGTGTTCTCTCCCCACTGCTCTTCTCCCTGTTCACCAACGATTGCACAAATTCAGGACGGTGACGAGTCTGCTTACAGACAGGAGGTTAAAGAGCTGGCTGTCTGGTGCACTCAACAAGCTGGAGCTTAACACGCTCAAAACAGTGGAGATGATCATGGACTTCAGGAACCCCCCCCCCCACCCCGCTCTCCCCCCACTCACCATCATGAACAGCACTGTGACTGCAGTGGAGTCATTCAGGTTCCTGGGCACCACTATCTCTCAGGACCTAAAGTGGGACATTCACATTGACTCCATTGTGAAAAAGGCCCAGCAGAGGTTGTACTTCCTTCGCCAGCTGAGGAAGTTTAACCAGCCTCAGGAGCTGCTGAAACAGTTCTACTCCACCATCATTGAATCCATCCTCTGCACTTCAGTAACTGTCTGGTTCAGCTCAGCTTCTAAATCTGACCTCAGAAGACTACAGAGGGTAGTCCGGACTGCTGAGCGAATCATCGGTTCAACCCTCCCATCTATTCAAGAACTGTACTTATCCAGAGTGAGCAATGGGCTGGCAAAATCACTCTGGACCCCTCACATCCAGCACACTCCCTCTTTGAACTGTTGCCATCTGGTCGATGCTACAGAGCTCTGAACACCATAACGACCAGACACAGGAACAGTTTCTTCCCTCAGGCAATCCATCTAGTGAACAATTGAAAAAAAAAACTGTGGAACACACAACACTATTTATATTTACATGTACATTCACTTATTTATCTAACACACATACTTAGCGTACACTTAAATTGTTTGCACATAAAACACCTGTACATACATAATGCTCATTGTAATATACCTGCCATACATTGTCAATTTGTATTTTTGCGTTCCTTCTCTACCTATTTTTTTTATTCCATCTTGTTTTTTTTGTTCTGTCACTGTCATTATGTTGCACTGTGGAGCTTCTGTAACGAAAACAAATTCCTTGTATGTGTGAACATACCTGGCAATAAAGCTCATTCTGATTCTGATTTGCTCAAACTAAATTTATCCTTTACTACTTAAAAAAAAGTTCTTTATTTTTTGTAATTTAATTTAAAAAAAGTAAACTTTTTGTATATTCTAGATTCATTGCACACAAACGGAAGTATTTCATGAGTTTTTTGTTTTAATTCTGTTTGTTACGACTTACAGCTTAGGAAAATAAAAAATTCAGTATCTCAAAAAAATAGAATATTCCATTTTGAACTTGATTAGTTTTATTAATTATGCGTATAAATACTGGGTACCTCCTGGGCTAGTTCAGAAAATGTTTCCCCACAATTATGGGAAAGACTACTGACTTGACAGTTGTCCAGAAGACAATCATTCATCAACACCCTCCACAAGGAGGGTAAGCCACAGAAGGTCATTGCTGAAAGGACTAGCTGTTCACAGAGTGCTGTATCAAAATATATTTATAGAAAGTTGACTGGAAGGAAAAAGTGCACAAGGAACAGGGATGACTAGAGACTTGGGAAGATTGTCAGGAAAAGAACATTCAAGAACTTGGGAGAGCTTCACAGGGAGTGGACTGAAGCCAGAGTCAGCGCATCAAGAGTCATCACACTCAGACATCTTCAGGAAAAGAGCTACAGCTGTCACATTCCTAGAACCAAGCCACTCCTGAACCAGAAAAAAAATCAGAAGCATTTCAACTGGGGTAAGGAGGAAAATAACTGTACTGTTGCTCAGTGGTTCACAGCCCTCTTTTCAGATGAAAGTAAATTTTGCATTTAATTTGGAAATCAATGTCTGGAGCCTGGAGGAAGACTGGAAAGACACAGAATCCAAAGTCCAGTGTGAAGTTTCTGAAGTCAGTGATGATTTGAGTGCCATGACGTCTGCTGGTGTTGGTTCATTATGTTTTATCAAGTCCAAAGTCAATGCAGCCATCTACCAGGAGGTTTTGTAGCACTTCATGCTTCCATCTGCTGACAAGCTTAATGGAGATGCAGATTTAATTTTGCAGCAGGAATTTATCACCTATGTCGGGGATCTAGGAGGGAGGACCCAGTTGCAGTGTGAGGTAATAAGGTTTTATTGACAAAACAGACTGATACAAGAGGGTAGTGAAGTGAACAATAGACACCACAACAGGAAAACAGCAAGGGGAGGCCACTGGGAAAGCTTCAGGAAACAACTGGCAGAATACTTTGCAACAGAGGGGGCAGCAAAACCAGGCTGATGGAGAAGACCAGACAAGGCACCATAGAGCAGAGCTCAGACACTTGTTGACCACTGACTCTGAAACAGACCAAGTGCCAGGTAGGTAGATCCAGGGTAGGACACAAAGGGACAGGTCAGGAACTCGAACACAAGACTAGACAGGACAAAGCTCCACAGAAACACAAATTAAACTCAAGGAAAGATAAGCCAATGAACTAATAAAAGGTTAAGTAACAAAATAAGAAATTACCAATTTAACCAACTTATCAACCAATAATCAAACAAAACCAAGAATCAAGACTAGAAAAACTAAATAAATATTACAAATAAAAGCAAGAACAAACAAATGACTAAAATAAAGAGCAAAACAAAAACACAGAACTACAAGGACTAGACAAGGGCACAAGACCAATCAGACAAGGACATATATTCAGCCACAGACAGAGGGAGTGAGAATGACCATGAACCAGCAAACACAAAAGGGTAAGGGGCTCTATAAATAGGAAGAGAAATACAGGAGGGACAGGTGAGCACAATAAGACTAACCAGGCTAACAAGAGGGTGTGGTAAAAAGGAAACAAGGAGGAGGGGCTAAAGGAGCACATGGCCGAGAAAACAATTAACAATGCCATGTCCTGACACTAGACACAAGAAACAAAACATAAAACAAAGTGACAGTGCAAAACCCTGACAACCTATCCACAGTGCCAAAACCACTTCCAAGTGATTTGCTGACCATGATATTACTGTGCTTGATTGGCCAATCAATTCATCTGACCTGAACCTCACAGAATCTATGGGGTATTGTGAAGAGGAAGATGAAAAACAATACAGAGGAGCAAAAGGGCCACTATCAAAGCAACCTGCAGTGCCACAGACAGTAATTGCAAAAGGAGCCCCAACCAAGTATTGAGTGCATAATTAAACTTACTTTGGAGATCTTGAACATTTCTGTTTTGTAAATCTTTTTTTGATATATCTTTGAGAAAATATCCTAATTTTTTGAGATACTGAAGCTGTAAGTCGAAACCATCAGAACTCAAACAAAAAAACTCTTTAAATATTTCAGTTTGTGTGCAATGAATCTAGAATATAAAAAGTTTGCTTTAAATTAAATTACAAAAAAATAAAGAACTTTTCCATGATATTCTATTTTTTTTTTACATGTACCTGTACTTAAGGGAAATTGTACTTATTTTTCCCACAAATATGCATTTAACCAATTGCTTTAATACCAATTGGCCAAAACATGTATCAGGCACCAATAATTCTGGTCTAGGAGGAATACAGAGGAGTAATGGTAATTTTAAGGACCTGGCAGCTGCCATTTTGAAAACGGGGCCTTTCTTGGAGTCAAACTTTGGAAAACTTTTAGTATGATTTCAAGTACATTTGTTACAATGCTTCCTTTAAGCAGCTTTGAGCTATCATCTCTCCCGTGTGATCCTCTGGAAAATAGGAAGTCTGCAGACATCTACTGCACAATGTCCAGTCTTTGATGAAAAGAACATCAAATCACATTTCAGTATTTACATCAGAATTAATAGCAGCTATATTAGCATTACAGTGGGTTGAAGAAGTTCAGCCAATCCTATCAGTTATGTGCACAGACTCTCTATCTGCAATTGAAAGTATTCCAAGAGGTATTTCTTTAGCTAGACAGGAATTAATTTATGAAATATTACAAAGTCTTTTTAGAACCAGAAAATTGGGAATCATTATTCATTTTCTTTGGATACCGGCTCATATGGGGGTGGTAGGAAACGAAGTGGTGGATAGTTTAGCCAAACAGGCCATAAAATTTACAGAAGTTGATATTAATATTGCATTGAGTAAGATTGAGATAAAAAGTATAATAGCAAAGGAAATTAGGAAGAAATGGCAGAAGGAGTGGGACAGTGGAAATAAGGGTTGACATTTATACAACATTCAAGGAACAGTTGGTTTAGAAAGAAGAAACTTGGAAATAGGAGGAAGGATGTTTTAATTTCAAGAATGCGCATCGGCCATTGTCTATTAAATCAAAGTATGGTCAAGATTGGGAAACACCAGACTGGGTATTGTGACAAATGTATGAAACAGTAGAACATGTATTATTAAAATGTGAGGCTTATGCAAAAGAAAAATTAAAATTATTTCAAGCATTAAGAGAAATGGAAATGGAAGTTTTTTTCCATCCAAGCATTATTAGGTAATGGGCCAAAGAAATTTAAAATATACGTAGAATTATTTAATTCTTAAAAAACACTCATTTAATTAACAAAATTTAGGTCACTACTACCATAACGTTATCCACACTCCAATCCAGTAGGTGGCGGGAATGCACCATTTAAGTTTGGTTTGCCAACCGCCATTAAACCAGGCGGGAAGGAAGTCGACCGGAAGTTGAAGTCGGGTGGGGGCTGCCATCTTGTAGCAGAACTTCACTTGTGTTAGCATCCCATTGACTCCCATTCATTTTGCCGTCACTTTGACAGCGAATAACTTTACATCTGAGGCATTTAAAGACTTCATTTGTCCATTATTTATTTCTAAAGATACACGACAATGTATAAAGGGCTCCATTACATTCTATGTTACATTATGGCCCCGTATATACAGTTTTTGTAAAAAATAGGCTAACGATTGCATCATAACCACTCGACTCTCTGTCGCATTACCGTACAGACAGGAGGAGAAGCTCGCAGGCAATTAACTTAATATGGCGTACTGGCGTTACATTTTAAAATACTATACAAAATAATTAATCAGAATACTTACTCCTGCTCACTCTCGCCAAAGAACTCCCCGCTCAAGCTCGCCGTCTCTGCAAGATTAACGATGGCAGTTTGCACGCACAGCTACTAGAAGATTTACATCTGTCAGACAGGTTGCTGATGTCTAAAGGCTTAGTTTGAGTCTGTGCATCAGAAACGGAAGTGCTAAAAAATGCTAAAAATGGGCTTCACTTTGTCTCAGTTGAGTTCCAATGGGGTCGCTGTGTCCATTTCTTTTAGTGTCTATGCATTAAACTTGAAAAGAAGAAGAAGAAGAGATGAGAAGATCGAGCACGAGGATGTGGGGAATAATCATGCGCGCAGAGGACATGTCAAGCACCCGAGAGTTTGAAATGAGCTTGCGGCCTCCCGTTTCCTTGCATCCGATTTAGTTTTCCTCTCGCAGAAGTGATTTACTGTGCACAAGCATCAGTTGTATGCTAGGTTATTATTGCCATTGATTTGCCGTCATAGTATCACAATAAAAGTACAGCGTCCATTCGTGAGAGGTGTAAGACTGTGTATAATCCAAGTCTGTCTCTGGCAGTGAGGTATGTCATAGCGAGAGATTGGATTGACACAGTGAGTATGATCTTTTTATGGGGCATGGTTTTACGTTTGAAATGTTTAAGTTTCACGGATGTTAGTGTCTGTGTGCAGGTTGAGGGGAAGTGCTTATGTTGAGTTCTCCATTCGGGGACCTAGAGAGATACACCATTTATTCTTTGGGGAGCAGTGTGGATCAGGTCTGTGTTTTCACAGGGTTTTTCCTACATTGAAAAGTTTTTGGCGGCCGCCAAAACTATTTTTTTTGTCCCTTCAAAGCCATATTTGATCTGTAATTGGGTTTTGTGAGTGGAACAGGCTACTGACGGAGTGACGGACAGAACGAGCACAGCGCCCCCCCCCCGTGCGCACACTCTCCGTCTTCAGTTCTGTCTTTACTCTCTCCCTCACATCAAAATCAACTGATGCTAATGGTCAGAAGACCGAATACATGTTTCAGGTGGTGCATTCGGAAAATATTTTTGCTGAATTACCGCTGTGAATTGCAGTCAAAACAAAATTAGCCTTATCTTTTCTTAAAACTTGTGACAAGCATTCCACACATGCAGCTGACATAACTTTAAATAAACGCAAAAAAGTAATAAATAACAGGATTGTTTACATGTGTTATTAACTCGGTAGTAGAGGAGGTTTTTGCAATCCCGCACTGTTTTACCATGTTTAGAAGTTACTGCTGCATTACAAACTGCTCCAGTATCTCACATGATACATATGGAACATATAGGAACAATGGAATACAGTTTTTTTTAGGTTACACCAAGCAGAAAACAGCGGTATTTGGAGAAGCTCTCGGGCATCCAAAATATCGACCCATACGAGCTCCCTGCAGCTGAATGGCACAGAGACCTGGACCATACTTCCACGCACACATATGGACATTGTGAATTATCTAGCTTTTGGTGTAAGTTACTACACAATTCAGGAGTTTAAAAACCACAAGTCTTTGGAAAGTTACAAGGCTTTCTGCTGTGGCTGGGTCCATCTACAGCAGGTGATGACAACAGCGTTGTACTGGCCAAAGTAAGTTTATTGACATGCGTTTTGGCGTGTTGTAATTACACATTGCATTTAGCAGACACTTCTTGAAGAAAAAGTAACTTAATTAACTGTGACCGTTTCGTAGACACTAGATTGTAACAAGATGTTCAATGTACACAACCGTTTCCAACATGTTTTGATGTAGGCTAAAGCTGTGTATGTTTAGTTTAGTTTGATTTAAGCCCAATGACACACATTGTACCAGATTTTTGTGTTGGGGGCTGCAAAGAGGACAAACCTGCTCTGGGTTGGCTGCGGTAGTTAAATGTGTGATTATAAGATGTAAATGTCCTGGTTAGATTAAAGCCATTAACAGCGTGAATGCAAGGTGACTTACATCGCAAACAATATAATTCACAATGTCCATATGTGTGCATGGAGGTAAATGGTCCAGGTCTCTGTGCCGCTGCAGGGAGCTCGTATGGGTCAATATTTCGGATGCCTGAGAGCTTCTCCAAACACCGCTGTTTTGCGCTTGGTTTGAGCTTGTTCCTGTAAGGTCCCCTTTCTTTTGCCTTATCTTTCTGCATTGCTTTACTTTCTTCATTACTTTCTCGTATTCGTAGATCCGTCTCTGTTCCGCCGACATAATAAATGCGCAAAAATAAAAGAGCTCTGGAATGTTTAGTCACGCCTCTATGAAGTTCTGAAGGCATTGCCCCTGGCAACCGATAGCGTGTCCTACCATCATGGCCGACTGGCTCAGACCCCTCCCAAATCAACCCAAATTGGCATGTTACTCCTCACTCTGAATGTCCTAACAGCCAAGATTCCCACACAACACGTCCGCTATCACGACCTAATGACTCCTTTGAGCCGATTCATCATAATGAATGGTTAAAGCCGGAGTCACCAACCCGTCGATCGCAGTCGACAAGTCAATCTTTGAAGCATTTTAAGTCGATCGCGAAGATTTGTCAAAATATGAGAAAAAAAAAAACAATATTTGTATTCATTATTATTTATTAATTTAAAATGCACCATGTGTGAGCCTATTGTGTGTAGTAAATTGTGTCTAGGGGCGGGAGAGGGGTATATCTGTCCAATCAAATAGCCTATAGTTTACATATAATATATGTCTGTAAAACAACCGCTTTCTTTATACTTTCGCCTGGCACCGCAGCGCGAGCCTCCGCTGACTGCGCGCGCACCTCGCAAAACAGACGAGACATTTATACTTGACGCAACTGTTTTAGACTGAAAACAGTGGTGGACTGGGACAGTAAATTGGGCCGGGAATTTAACTCCACCCCAGACCACCTCTGTTACTGGAGTCACCAACACCCAATTCATGTGTCCACCAAACTGATAAACTCTTTGGCTCTTTCAGTTGTTACTTACAAAATAAATAAATATTCTTACGGGCAAAACAATCAATGAATATTCACTGAATTCACTGTCTCTATCATCTTTCCCTTAACCCCCCTCTCTTTCACTCTGCACATTGAGTTTCTCTGCAATATGAAATAAGCACTTTCAATAATGTATATTAATTAAGCAGCCATCAATTGTATGTCCCAATGATCAAAGTCCTACTACTGATGACCTTATAAATCATAAAAGCACATATATATTTTTCTAAGAGTATAGCCAGCATGTTTAGTTTTGCTTAAACTTTAGCTGAAGGTTCCTGCTCTGACTCAAAAGCTGAACTGTCCAGCCCTTCTTGTTCAAAGCAGGAGCACGAGCAGCACTAGTTACTGCTACTGTTGCTTCCTTCTTCACCTCCGTCACATGTTTTTGGAAAAACTTTATTTAAAAAAAAAACAAAAAAAATTATATATATATATATATATATATATATATATATATATATATATTATCGTATTATAAAGAATATTCTAACTACATCAACAGCACAAATAAATACAATAGAGTAAAGATACTAATAAAATAAACTGACTTTCAGGGTTTTTTTAGGTAGGCCTTGCATTAGTTTTCAGGTACAGAAATTAAAGTAATCAAATGTAAAACAGCATTGCATTTTGAACTATAAATTAAAGATGATTTTAAATCGAGCAGTGAGTGATTTCTTTGTTGTTGTTGTTCGATTAATATAAAGACTGTCTCTTTAAGAAAATGCACTGATACAGTGTTCGTATTAGTATGGAACAAGAGTCAATGATTCTTTCAAATGTTTTATTTACATTTTTAGAACACAACAATTCTTTAAGGTAAATGCAAATTAGCTAATCCTGCCTCTCTCAAGCAGCAGGCCACAGGTTTCCATCAACATCACATCCAATGTTCTCTCTTGCCATGCACCTGGGGAAGTGTCCTATCCATCCCTGCCAGTCCTCTGTACTCGTGTCCTCCCATCCGGCACGCATGGCTTCCAAAAGAGACATTTGGCCATGTGGGTGGTGATTAAACACTTTCCACCTCCAGGCAGAGAAAAACGGGTTGAGGAAGAATCTGCAGGCAGGTACAAATCCATAAATCTGTGATGTGCTGAAAACCAATCTGTTACGTTATCACAAACTATGACAAAAACTTTGGGGTTTCTTACTAGCTCCCCCTGTTCTGCTGGCACTAGCTGATCATAGATGATCATAGAGCTGTTCTAGGAAAGCTATAAGTTTGTGTTGTATGAGCCAATGAGTGCTGTGTTGAGAAGCAAACCATCATTGGCCATTGCAGCACACATGGTGATATTTCCCCCTCTTTGGCCTGGAACCTCCACAGTTGCCCTTCGACCTATAACATTCCTTCCTCTGCACCGTGTTTTGGCAAGGTTACAGTTTTTTACAATCGCTATGACAGTTTTTTCAATACATTCAATACAAAGTTTCCTAAACTCTTAGTTTTTTTCAAACGCTAACAAGCGCTTAACCATACTTCAGATACTTTTTCTAAACTCTTAACAAAGACTAACACCTACAAAACACAATCAGCCAAATGGATAATTTTCTTCTCAAAAACACATTTTGTTAAATATATAATAAATCTTCATTTCAAAATAGAACACATCTTTCTCTGCACACACCAACTTTACCAAAACACTGGAAATCTGACTCAAAATTAAATTATTCTGTCAAAGAATAACACTTGTTTTCACCTCACAAGATACATGCAGTCAATCAAAGTACACCAGGTTTCAAAATACTGGCTATTGTTGACATTAAAAAAACTGCATAGACTTTTATGTTTCAGTTTTACAGGTATTTGCATGCAAAACATGCAATTCACTGTTTTACACTAAATTTCTTGGTTAGGAACTGTATGTCCAAATGTACAGTAATGTTCACATTCAAAAGCATTCCAGTGAAAATCTATTTTTTTCCTTTACTGCAGGAGGTACAGTAAGTACACGGTATGATAGAACAGAACAGGTTTGACAGTATTGCTCCTCTCACTGCTCCTGCTCCTCTCACTGCTCCTGCTCCTCTCACTGCTCCTGCACCTCTCACTGCTCCTGCTCCTCTCACTGCTCCTGCTCCTCTCACTGCTCCTGCTCCTCTCACTGCTCCTCTCACTGCTCCTGCTCCTCTCACTGCTCCTCTCACTGCTCCTGCTCCTCTCACTGCATCTCTCACTGCTCCTGCTCCTCTCACTGCTCCTGCTCCTCTCACTGCTCCTGCTCCTCTCACTGCTCCTGCACCTCTCACTGCTCCTGCTCCTCTCACTGCATCTCTCACTGCTCCTGCACCTCTCACTGCTCCTGCTCCTCTCACTGCTCCTGCTCCTCTCACTGCTCCTGCACCTCTCACTGCTCCTGCACCTCTCACTGCATATCTCACTGCTCCTCTCACTGCATCTCTCACTGCTCCTGCTCCTCTCACTGCTCCTGCTCCTCTCACTGCTCCTGCACCTCTCACTGCTCCTGCTCCTCTCACTGCATCTCTCACTGCTCCTGCACCTCTCACTGCTCCTGCTCCTCTCACTGCTCCTGCTCCTCTCACTGCTCCTGCTCCTCTCACTGCTCCTGCACCTCTCACTGCTCCTGCTCCTCTCACTGCATATCTCACTGCTCCTCTCACTGCATCTCTCACTGCTCCTGCTCCTCTCACTGCTCCTGCTCCTCTCACTGCTCCTGCATCTCTCACTGCTCCTGCTCCTCTCACTGCTCCTGCTCCTCTCACTGCCCCTGCTTCTCTCACTGCACCTCTCACTGCTCCTGCTCCTCTCACTGCTCCTGCTTCTCTCACTGCTCCTCTCACTGCTCCTGCTCCTCACTGCTCCTGCTCCTCTCACTGCTACTGCTCCTGCTCCTCTCACTGCTCCTCTCACTGCTCCTGCTCCTCTCACTGCTCCTGCTCCTCTCACTGCTCCTGCTCCCCTCACTGCATATCTCACTGCTCCTGCTCCTCTCACTGCTCCTCTCACTGCTCCTGCTCCTCTCACTGCTCCTGCACCTCTCACTGCATCTCTCACTGCATCTCTCACTGCTCCTGCACCTCTCACTGCTCCTGTTCCTCTCACTGCTCCTGCACCTCTCACTGCTCCTGCTCCTCTCACTGCTCCTGCTCCTCTCACTGCTCCTGCTCCTCTCATTGCTTCTGCTCCTCTCACTGCTCCTGCTCCTCTCACTGCTCCTGCTCCTCTCACTGCTCCTGCATCTCTCACTGCTCCTGCTCCTCTCACTGCTCCTCTCACTGCTCCTGCTCCTCTCACTGCTCCTGCTCCTCTCACTCCATCTCTCACTGCTCCTGCTCCTCTCACTACATCTCTCACTGCTCCTGATCCTCTCATTGCTCCTGCACCTCCTTTTAAGTCCTCCTTTTATTGTATAAGTGTCAATGTGATAGAAAATAATAACCCTTGCCATTGAGTCTAAGCCAGATTTGAATCAGTTGTGGTTGGCCCAATTTACACAACATAAATCAGCTAAACATTGTGGAAATGTGTTCAATGACTCCATATTGTGTGAAAACAACATGAAATGTGTGAATGGTATGGCCACAATAGACAGATGCTGTGCTAATTGTGTTTAGAGTTTTGAAAATGTGACAACTGCTTGGACAAATGCTTGTTAGCGACTGACAAAAACTGTAATGCACAAACACACCTAAAACACACAATTGGTTGAAAAATGGTTAAAATGGTTAATTTCATTCTCAAAATCACACATTGTAAACTAAACCCCAAAAATAATAACCAAAATACAATAATAAACTAACACAATACACTATGTATAACAAAACTCTGCAAACATGTTTCAAAATCAAATAATTATTCAGAACACTAACGCATATTCTCTTTCAACAGGAACATTTAGTCAATCATAACACATGACAAAAAAAAAAAAAAAAAAAAACTATCATCAGCTGACCTTACAGAAACTGCATTATTTTATGTGTCAGGTCTGCCCTTATACAGTAGACAGTATATTCTATTGATCATAGATTGTGTTTTGCCCTGTAGTTTCTTTTGAAGCCTCTCTACATTTTTGCTGGTTGGGTTTAGTAGAGTAGCTTTATAGAATGAACGGTTTATGGGGGAACAAAGACAGACAGAATTGCTGCATTAAAGGATTTTATTTGCAACAGAACACTAGAAAAGGAAAGAAAAGAAAAATATAAGAAAAAGTTTGGCCACATGTTCTCATCCACGTCACACCTGATATCTTCTCTGGCAAGGCATCTGGGGAAGTGTCATTGTATCCTGGCATCTCCCTCATTGGGGTTGAGGAAAAGGGAGTACGGGCCAAGGAAAATAGACATCATCTGATCTGGGAATGGTGGAACATTGTTCCATGTGATCACATATATTGGCAAGTGCTCTCCCACCTGTCCCCTTTCTCTGGCACCAATCTTTGATACAGATCTTCTAAAATCTCACATTTACACAGGAGTGCACTTTTCCACACAAAATCATCGGCCCAACACAAGTCCTCTTTTACTGTATACAGAATGATCATGTGATTGAAAAATCTCAACACCTGAGTGTGGTTCCTAGATGGGAATCAGCTGTGATTTATATATTTGCATAACTGCAATAAGCTGTTTCTCATTAGCAATGGAATAAAATACAGGGAATATATTTGTGTTTCAATTCACAATATACCTACAAAGATGGATGTTGTGCTAACTGTGTTAAGAGTTTAGGAAACTTGTTAAAGGTATTGAAAAAAAACTGTCATCGCGATTGTAAAAAACTGTAAATCCAGCTTTAGTGATAAATACAAATCAATGTGGTGTTTCCAGTGCTTCCACCTTCATTACTTTCTGAAATGTTTTTTATATCTGTGTATGTAACCTCAGACGTCTTATCCGGACATATACATACGTTCACTTTTTCTCTCGAACGGTACAGTAACTGTTTCATTGTAACTTGGTGTTTCTGTAAGACATATATATATATATATATATATATATATATGTGTGTGTGTGTGTGTGTGTGTGTGTGTGTGTGTGTGTGTGTGTGTTCACTAACAAGTCTAAAACAAGACACCTTTCAGCTGAAATTGCAATCTGCAGTGTTTGAAATCTCTTCTGTTTTGAATGTGTGGTTCACAGTTTTGACAGCAGTGTGTTAGCATTTGAACAAAGTGCTGTAAATCCACAGTGTTGTGCAGGTTGTGGTTAAAGTGTGTAGAGTTTTCAAAACTGTGTTGAAGCAATGAAAAACGAATTAGAGTTTGGTCACATGAACAGCTGCTGTGCAGACTGTAGTTAGAGTTTTGCACATGTGACTCCAGTTCATGATCATCTTCCTCTCTGTTTACTGTAATCTCCTCCTCATCCTCGGTCACTACACTTTCTTCTACCTCATCCTCAGCTGCCTCCTCAAGCTCTTCATGCATACATCTCCACTGTCCCTCGTCCTATCCAATAACAAAATCACATCTAGAACTCTTTTTCCATGTTCTCACTCATGAGTCGTGACCTCATATGCATTTTCTGCAATTTACTTTTTTATATAAGTCCTAAAACTTTCTACTGTGCTCTCAACATCTACACTTACTCTCGTTTTCAAGCGATCTGATAACTCTCCATTCACAAGTTGTTCACAGAAGTCCATGACTTATTATCTGAAGGAGGATTGTGTGAAAAACAGGTTATATACATCAAATAAATTAATAGATTAGCTATGAAATACTTGTATTTTATTAAATAATTAAATAATATGTATTATTTAAAGAATCTAAAGCTTTAGAAGCACAATAAATCAGATGTGATGTGTGTGTGTGTGTGTGTGTGTGTGCTTGTTTATATGATTTATCAGAACACAAATGTGTTTACTGGATATTACACTGATATAAAATGCAAATGTATTTATGATAAAATTTCTTGAGTAGTCATAATTTAGATCGCTTAAAAACAAAATGTTATTAATTTAAGCACATGCAGAATTATATTGTGTGAATTATAGAATTATAAGCTGTTAAAAAAGTTAACAGCTTAAGTCATTTGTGGATTAATGCGTATTAGAGATGCGAACCGTTTAAAACGATTCAGTTCGATTTGGTGAACTGAATGATTCGTTCGCGAACCGGAAATCCAGCTGCTTTGTTTTGAACTCTCTCTCACACAGACACGGAAGAGAAGACAATGCTGAATAAAGTCGTCGTTTTTGCTATTTTTGGACCAAAATGTATTTTCGATGCTTCAAAAAATTCTAACTGACCCTATGATGTCACATGGACTACTTTGATGATGTGTTTCTTACCTTTCTGGACATGGACAGTAGACCGTACACACAGCTTCAATGGAGGGACTGAGAGCTCTTGGACTAAATCTAAACTATCTTAAACTGTGTTCCCAAGATAAAAGGAGGCCTTACATGTTTGGAACAGCATAAGGGTGAGTTATTAATGACATAATTTTCATTTTTGGGCGAACTAACCCTTTGAAATGGATATTCTTGCACTTATTTTTCAGATTCTGTTTGTCACATCTGTGTAGGAAGAGTCAAACCTCAGCTCTAGTGTGACACGTGTGTAATGTGATTTAAACAGATGTCACGTCACATACCGGAGGTCCGGCGTCTGACCGTAACCAGCTCTTATTTGATGATATATCTCAAACATCTCATTAACAGCGTGGTTTTAACCAGAAGTCAGGTAGATATATCACAAACATGTATCCTAACATATCGTCAGTTCAACAGCTAAATGTGATCTATTATAAAGCAGCTGCGCGTACCGGTCCGTGTCTGTATTAATAACAGATATTATAACACTTGTCATAAGGTTCATCCAAATGTTCACGAGCTTGAGAGGAGTCTGTTCACCATGGGCAAGCTAAAATACTTCTGCTCGTGTAAAATACTTAAATACTCAGATGTGGGAATTCTTATTTTACACAATGGCATTACCTCTTCTTATCTGCATGGAAATGGCCCAGTGCATGCTGGGACTGATGTAAGGTCTTTCCAGGATTCCCTAAAGGGGAAGTTCACCCAAAAACGAGAATCGTGATTAATTCCTCACCCTCATGTTGTTTCACACTCATAAGACCTTAGTTCAAGTTCAAGTTCAAGGTCAAGTCTGCTTTATTGTCAATTTCCACATGTACAGTACATACATACAGAGAATCGAAATTGCGTTACTCTCAGACCCCGGTGCATACAGTTAACATTTACATTAAAGCCTAAAAAAATAACTAGATCAAATATAAAATGTAGATACAACTATACAATAAGGGAATGATATAAAAAAGACATATAATAAAATTAGAAATAAAGTTAAATAAAGCAGCGCAAGGCAAATGACAGATATAGTGCAAATCAATGAAAGGTTCGGGAGGGAGTTCAGCTTACTGACAGCCTGGTGGATGAAGCTGTCCTTCAGCCTGCTGGTCCTGGCCTGGAGACTCCGCAGTCTCCTCTCTGATGGTAGCAGGCTGAAGAAGCTGTGTGACGGGTGAGTGGGATCACCTGTGATGCAGAGGGCTTTGCGGGTGAGACGGGTTCCATAAATGTCTTGGAGGGAGGGGAGAGAGACACCAATGATCTTCTCAGCTGCTCTCACTATGCGTTGCAGAGTCTTTCGGCAGGACGCGTTGCAGGCGCCATACCACACAGTGATGCAGCTCGTCAGGATGCTCTCGATGGTGCCTCTGTAGAAGGTGTACATGATGGGGGGTGGGGCTCTGGCTCTCCTCAGTTTGCGGAGGAAGTAGAGACACTGTTGTGATTTCTTGGCCAGTGCTGCAGTGTTTTCAGTCCAGGAGAGGTCCTCTGTGATTTGCACACCCAGGAACTTGGTGCTGCTCACTCTCTCCACAGTCGCACCGTTGATGGTCAGAGGAATGTGCTGAGTGTGTGCTCTCCTGAAGTCTACAACAATCTCCTTTGTCTTCTCCACGTTCAGAGACAGATTGTTGTCACTGCACCACTTGGCCAGGCGGCTCACCTCACTCCTGTAGTTTATCTCATCTTTGTTGCTGATGAGACCCACCACAGTCGTGTCATCTGCAAACTTAATAAAGGTTGGAGTTGTGTGACGGTGTGCAGTCATGGGTCAGCAGAGTGAAGAGGAGGGGGCTCAGCACACATCCTTGGGGGACCCCAGTGTTCAGTGTGATGGTGCTGGATGTGTTGCTGCCGACCCGTACTGCCTGAGGTCTGATTGGCCAGGACAGTGATGGTTTTTGTGACCGTTACATCATCAATACACTTATTGATGTAGGCAGTTACAGTCTCTGAGTACTCCTGGAGGTCAGTGGTGTTATTGCATGTGGCAGCCTGTTTAAACATGTCCCAGTCAGTTGTATTGAAGCAGTCCTGAAGAATCTCTGATGATCCTTCTGGCCACACTTTAATCTGTTTGTAAACTGGTTTGGCGACTTTAATGTGTGGTCTGTATGCAGGCATTAGCATAACAGTGATGTGATCTGAGGCTCCGAGGTGGGGGAAGGGGAGGTCTTTGTAAGGTCCTCTCTGTGTGGTGTAAACAAAGTCCAAAATGTTATTACCTCGTGTTGGAAAGTTGATGTGCTGGTGTATATTTGGAAACACTCTTTAAGGTCAGCATGGTTGAAATCCCCAGCTATGATGAGAAAAGCATCGGGGTGTGCTGTCTGCTGCTCACTGATGTGCTGGTACAGTTCATTTAGTGCGTCGTTCCTGTTGCTGCTGATTTTGAATGGGGGAATGTACACCGAAATGAGCAGTACAGCAGTATATTCCCTCAGCAGATAGAACAGCCGGCACTTAATAATCATAAACTCCACCAGGGGTGAGCAGTGTTTGCTGATCACAACAGTATCGCGGCACCACACGTCATTGATGTAAACACAAAGCCCGCCGCCGCGGGTTTTTCCTCCCGCGATGAGAGCTCTGTCCGCTCGATAGCACGTCAGCTGGTCGAGCTGAATAGCACCATCTGGAACGCTGTTGCTGAGCCATGTTTCCGTGAACACAACAGTCTCTTACAGTCCTCTGAGTTGATCGTAGTAAACGAATGTAGTCCAGTTTATTATCCAATGAGCGTACATTAGCCAGTACGATGGTGGGGATAGATGGCTTGTGTGGGTTAGCCGTTAGCCTAGCCCGGATACCTCCGCGCTTCCCCCCTTCTGCTTCCTCTCACACCGCTTGTGGCGCCTCCGCTGTGGGCGAGATGCAGTAATGGGGGTCGGTGATGGTGAAGGCCTCTGTAGCAGATCGAGATCCCGCAGCTGTTCCGCGTGCGCGGAGTTCATCTTCATGAAGATATTTTTGATGAAATCTGAAAGCTTTCTGTTCCTCCAACACAACTTACACATTCAAGGTCCAGAACTGTAAGAAAGGCATCAGAGTAATACACGTCACTCTCTTCTGTGGCTTAACCTCAGTTTGATGAAGAGATGTGAGTGCTTTAACACTATTAACCACCTGCTTACAAAATAATTTATCCAAAGTGCATTAACATGACAGTTTCGTCTCTTGTGTGAACACAACATGAATGCAGTGTGGCGCTCTTGTGAAAGTGCATTGAAGATCAAAGTTTCAGTAATAAAATAGTAAATTATGTTTTTGTTTTGTGCAAACGTAGCCCTCACATCACTTCATCAGACTGAGGTTAAAGCTCTGGAGTCACATGAAGTACTTTAACGAGGAAAGACTACTGTTCTGGATCCTGAATATGTAAGTTCATCTCTAGATTTTGCTTGCTTTCAGAGTATGGAACGAATAAAGTTTTTGCTTCATAGATGCTTAATGTAATTTTAGATGTGGATTTTTTATGCTGTTCTGGTTTATATCTGGTGATATTCCGGGAGAAAGTGAACAACTGTCACAATCAGAGAGGTTTTACATACAAAGAATCGCTAGTAAGATAAACATATTCAGGATACAGTTGTAACTAATCAGTGGAGATATAAATGTAATTAATTAACTTCTGTCTTTTCTAATACTGACTCTTCATTTTAGTTCAGGAAGATCCCACCATGCAGATTTTGGGAATGTCTGAACACAAGTCTTGAGGGAAGACGTGGTGATGCCCTGTGTGTGTGTTGTGTGTGTGTGTGTGTGTAATGGATCTGAAGTTTGCCGAGCGGTGGAGGGTGGTGTTTTTTGAATATGTTAAATAAATGCAGGGATGTTGTGTAGAAAGTGGGGAAAGTTTTTTTTTTTTTTGTGATATAATGTAACATTTTAGTGTAATTAGATTTTATGTGTTGTAACATTTTAATTTAATTGTATTGTGAAATCTTTTTTTAAGTGATACTGTTAATTTAAGTCTTTACTGTAATCTAGAAAGAAGCATTTACACTAAGAAATATTTTACTGTTAAGCCACTTTTATGAATATGATATATATTTGCAGTTAGTGATATTAAAATGTTCAGGTGTTGAATGTGAATGTTATTCAACAGGAAATGGCCTTTAATAGTTCTTGAAGGAACATATTTGTCTTGGCTTGTCCTTAAAGAACAAGAAGATGTGTATCTTTGATGAAAGAACAATATTATATTCCAACAAGTTTTACAAAGAAAAAGATACATTTTGTTTCCCCATAGTACAAATCATGTCCATTAAGGTACAAATTGGAATGGTACAAATGTGTTTCTTTTTAGGGCTGCCCCCGACTAAAGATATTCCTAGTCGACTAACACTCCTGCATTTTAGCGATTAGTCGAATAATCGTTCATTTATGATATTAATATAAAAACTTGCGTATATACAAGGAAAGGTATAGTCCAAGTTGAAGTTTAACACTTCCATATGACAGAAAATGCTAAATGAACGTTAAACGAATGAAAATGAATCGCTTAAAACAGAATAGTAAAGCATTTCAAGTATCCAGCGCTTACTGACACAAAAATCAGTGGCCGGAACGTTATAGGCTAATTATAACACAAAAACAGCAATCAGACTTCCTGTGCATTTTAATAATTTATTATCAAAAATACAAACTGTAACAGTTATATGTCAAAAAAAAACAAAAAAACTGTTTTGAATAAAATAAACAAAAATTCGTTCTTTAAAATAAATAAACTTATTAGTAACTTAGGCCTAGTACAAATCAAGGCAAAAATAAATAAAAAAATAAATAAATAAAATACTGTAGCAAAAACGCTGTTTGGTATAAAAATACAGTGGAAAATTAATATAATTTTTATATTGTTCAAAAGGAAAATTAACTAGAACGAACAATTTAATAAATGCACATGGCACATCGCACAACGCCAAAACTTAGAATAAAAAAGAAGGCAGCAAACAAATCAACAGCCTAAGTATTTGATTAAATTCTTTAGAACAACTATATTTAAAAAAAAAAGTGGAACAAATAATTTAAAGAACACTAATACAAGTCAAAAATATCAGAGCAAAGCCGCAAACTGCCATTAAGACGACGGACCTGAACCTCAGTCTTGACCTGAAACAACAAATTGCAAACATCAGACTAAATTTTCTTACAGAATAAAAAACAACTTCTGCATTATATAAAAACGAATAAATAAAAATAATATGTATTTATTTATTTGTAAAGCCTATCCGTTATAAAAAAATACCCGTTTTTTTTTTTTAAATAGCCTAACAGATAGCAAACAGAAACACTACAAAAAGGAAATTAAGCATTCTTACATAACCTTTCAATTCGATTTTAATTTTTTCATATTATGTGAGAGGAACACCAGCTTGTCCACATTGTTGGGAAGAAGGGAGCTTCTCGACTTGTTCACAATGAAGCCGGCCTTTGAAAAGATGCGCTCTGATGGAGTGGATGTGGAAGGGATACAGTGGGGGCGTTTAGCTGCTTTAGCGAGCTTTGGATATCTATGGTCATTTTTTTGCCACCATGCCAATGGTCCCAAATCAACCTTTGTTTTATCTGCCAAGTACATTTTTATTTCATCCTTCTCTTCTGCATGCTCTTCCTCATCAATGGCCATCAGCATGGATATCTCAGCCTGCTTTTCCTTTTTCGGTTCGGGCTCACCCTCCTCTGCAGGGCTAATGCTGTCATGATCACTTTCTGGCGCAGCTTCTGTAGATAAACTTTCTGCCAGATCCAACACTGTGGAGTACGCATCTTCTCGTTCGTGTTGGTCAAAGAATGACAAGCTCTTAAAACGTGGGTCTAAAGCACTATTCGGACGGGACTAGTTTTCTAAACTACGTTTGAGTTTCGATTCTTATCACCTGATGTAAGTGATTTTCATGTATCAATTCGGACGGGACTAACAGGAGGGTCTGATTTGTGCATCTGGGTGTCACAGAGATCACGCGCTCTGTATGCGTGCATTGCATTCATTCAGAATGATTGCCTTGGTATTATTACACAATAAATACTAAATGGCTAGTATAACAAAACCATATTAATGTGTGGTTCCTTTAGTTTAACTTGTTTTCCTTCTTTTTTTTTTTTATTAAATGTAATTAAAACATGTAACTGAGTACATAAATGAACGTGAGTAATCTTACCTGATGCTGATATTACAATAGCCAGTATTAACAGTTTAAGCGATCTTGCTCTTGATTTTATTATTTGTATTATTTTTTTATTATTATTTATTTGCCGCTAAGCAAATATATCTAACATCCGCGCGGTAAGAACATCTACGGTAATTCACGTTGGCCAAAACACAGAAGGAACCGCGTTGTGAAATAAAATATCACCGGCAATCACAGACATTCGCATTCGGATGGGATTAGTTTTCTCAGAGGATCACTGAGTTTGCTGAAAAACGGTAGGTAATTTGCTCTGGAATTATCACAGAGGTTGTGTGAGAAAAACACAGACGTGGGAGATTCGGACGGGATTAAAATCACCAAGTACGTCTGTGAAACGCAGATTTCTCTAACGACCCCCTGTAAAACTAGTCCCGTCCGAATAGGGCTTAAGACAGCAGCTTGAATATAAATGCTGGTCGCGATATTCTCCATCAGTTGCCATCTCGTGTCAATTTCTTTTGCTAGTTCTGTCTTTAGTGCTTTTGTGGTGGGACTGTCTTCGTTGCGCAGCACCAAATGGTGCCTCTTCATGTTTATTAACATTGGCAGTGTGGCAGATAGGGATGCGTTTAAATCCTGAGAAAGGTCTAGATCTCACGCTGTCAGCCAATGTGCTGTTGTGAGATCTAGACCTCGTTCAGAATGTTTGGTAATTTCAGGGTCTGACTGCACAGCTGTAACCGGCCATCTCTGTTCCAAGAGTCTCTCCAGCATGAAGTACGTGGAGTTCCATCTTGTGGAGACATCTTGGATAAGTTTGTGTTCTGCAACATTCT
Organism: Carassius gibelio; assembly: GCF_023724105.1. Classification (NCBI taxonomy): domain Eukaryota; kingdom Metazoa; phylum Chordata; class Actinopteri; order Cypriniformes; family Cyprinidae; genus Carassius; species Carassius gibelio. Next base: position 25,037,166 of record NC_068383.1, on the reverse strand, counting down.
GCTGCTTCTGTTTATGAGTCAGAGCTGTTGTAGCCTTGGTACTTTTCTTGAAATGCCCCACAAGGTGTCTAGCAGCAGCGATGCATCGACATATGGGGTCAGTTTTAAGAGCCACGTTTATGCATAACTGTAACGTGTGCCCTGCACAACGGACAACCTTCGCATTACCCCAGGATGGGTCATCAGAAATTTCTGATTTCAGTTCTGTGCACAACACCATATTAGTGGCATTGTCATCGACTGCTACCCTCTTTTCTGCAGGTATTTTAAATTCTTCCATCACTTCACTGAGTCACTCTTTTATGTTGGTAGCTGTGTGGCTCTCCTCCAGCACCTTTGTTTTCAACACAAAAGAATGTAGTTGCCAATCTTCAGACATGAAGTGTGCAGTAACGGTCATGTAACCCTCATTCTTGATAGAGGTCCATGTGTCATTTGTAAAGCTGACTGCTGTACAACTTTGAATTTTCTTAACAAGAATTTCTTTAGTCGTGTTGAACTTGCTTGTTAAGCCATGCATTATTGTGTCGCGTTTGGGAATGGTGTAGCCTGGTTCGAGGAATTCAAACATTTCTTTGAACCCGTCACCACGGACAACGTTGATTGGTCTCATATCAAGCGCAATGAAATCGACAATTTTCTCTGTGATTTCTCGCTTTCTTTTCTCACTTAGAGGGTGTCTCAAAACTAATCTCTGCTGCATTATTGTTGACTGCGAAGTCGAAGCGCACGACGCCACATCACTGCTGCTATATTGTGGATGAGCCTAGAGACAAATGCATGTCAAAAACCATGAATATGATTTAACTTAACAGCGCAAATGTGTTTATATCCTTATTGTTAAAACGAGGGGCCATGTGGTGGTTAACGTTACTACTTACATTTTTTTAAATGATAAGACATATTCGATGTTGACGAGTGATAGGCAAATGTTTGCCTGCAGAGTTTGCAAACAGCCTTTTTAGGGTTATTATACCCCGAGGCACGAGATCTCGTTGATCTCTCGTTGCTTTGATGTCATGTCTTACACTGACTGCGAAGCCCCTGATTGCGTAATTTTTTCACGTGATTTTTTTTTTTTTTTTTGCGACTAACCACCTAATGAAAATGTATTCGACCAATCCCTCTTCATATCGACTAAAGTTTAGTCGACTATTTGGGGGCAGCCCTATATTAAAGTACAGTTCTGTACCCCTTGAAAGGGTTTCTACCTTCTTCGCTACCAAATGGTGTAGTCTAGTTATTTACCTGTAGTCTTCTACAGAGTCTTCTACAGAGTGTTTGTTTTTGTAATATTTATGCATAATTGTGAGAAATAACAACATTGTCTTTCAATAGAGAATGTTTTCTCGACTCTTTATCATTTATCCTGACTCACATAATGTGTTTGTAAGAGCAGACTCTCAGAATAAGTGATGATCTGCTGATGATCTGAATGTCTTGTTGATCTGAGGCTCATCAATATGACCAGAGCTGCTGAAAAGACTCTTTATTGCTTCTCAACAGCTCTCGTTCTCACCTCGTTAATTATGCTGATGTCTCCAGATCTCTTGTAAATTGCTACTCAAAGCTCACTTCATTGGTTTCAACAGACTATATTTAACATTTATATTGGGACGAATTTCTTTACAATATTTATGTTTGGTTATCAGTTGGCATAACAACAAACTCAGTAACTGTTATATATTTAATTTTGGTAGATCAGTTCCTCCCACTGCAATTACATCATCAATGAAGCTCCTCCCACATCGTTCACATCCTCAGGGAAGCTCCACCCCCAGCAGTTCCCCAATAAATGCGGGAATATTCCCATCAGTTTACAACAGCATCAGATCATCAGGAAGAGCTGAAATCTGCCAAGACTGAGTTTCTTAAAGAGGACAGAGAGAAGATGAGAGATCCAGAACCCCACAGAACCAAACTCACTGAAGACACTGAAGAACTAACAGGTCAGGTTTATTCTTCAAGCACTTCTTCAGATTCAGATCTTCTGTGAAATGGGTTCAAAAATGGCTTTCATCAAGTGGTCAGTAAAGGGAGGTTTTATTATTATTGTTTTATATTTATTTGACATTGGTATATATCTGCTTTACTGTTCTTTTGCAACCATGTTACCAAAATGTTAAACTTTAGGTAAAGACCAAAATGTATCAAGTAATGACTATATAGTATATATATGAAGTAGTACTTCTCCTGAATTAAAGCTGTTTTTGAAAAAGCAGACTTACTGAAATCATGTTTAAACTTCTTCTTCTGAGTGAATTTTAACATGTATCTCCTCCTAGAGCTTTCAAGCTAGAACCACCAAACTCAGCTCAGACCTTCACACCGCTCTGACTCGGGTTGTTATATCTATTCTAACTGATCCAGCTTACAGTTTACGTAAACCAGACTATCAAATCAGATACAGCTAAAACCAGCCTAAGCTGATTGGTTACTTTGGCTGATCTCCCAAGCCTGTTTTTAAGTGGTTTTGGTTTTGGAAACATGTTAACAACATGGTAGTAACTTGCTAATCATGCTAGTGACATGCTTTTAAAGTGTTTTTGGCCACTGTCACGCTAGTCTTAGCTGTTTTTTTGCTGATTATTTTACTGAATCAAATCTTTAACTGGGTTTAGCTGGATTAGCATAGAAACATGCTAGCAACATGCTAGTCACTTACTAATTATGCTAACAACATGCTATTAATTTGCTCATCAAGCTAACAACATTCTTGAGAAAGTCTAGTCACTTCAGCAGGGGTTCAGATAAAAAATCGGCAGCTGGCAGCAGGAAGTGGCTGCCATTGACAGCCGGAAGGCAGTAACTGACAGCCGGAAGGCAGTAACTGTCAGCCGGATGGTAGGCGGGACCTGCCATTCTGTGGGAGCCAATCAGTATCGACCAACGTGGGCGCAACCAATCAGATATAACTGCACCCAAACGCTTCAGTAATGGTTGCGATTGATCAAACGGTAAGTTCAGAAATTGGTCATCGGAGTAATTAATGTTTTTTTGCGTTGTAAGTTTGATTTTAATTGGTATCTTGGTGAACGACTTGGTAGACTTGGTGTCTACTTTGGTTTAATTGTTCAATTAAATCTAATTAGTGGTAGCAACGTTGTTTGTGTACCTTGTTAGGGGCCTACCATTAACTTCAAATTACGTTTGACGTACCATTAAATATTAACGTTTGTTAGCGTGTTAACAGTCTATTGAATAATATAAAAGAATGTTGTTTGACTGGAATGATAGAAGATACATTTGCAACACTAACCATATATTTCTGCATGTTAAGTCTTTCAGGAGATTGTGTGATATACATTAACTTAAGAGTTCTTAAAATAAGTTTTTTTTTTTTTGCACTATTGAGGTGTGTTTTCTCTAATACTATGCATGTGCAGAACTGTTCTGTGTACCAGTTGAAGTTGTAAGCATGTGAATGCAAAACAATTTTTTTTTTAAATTTTTTTTTATTGTTATCTATACAAAATATAATGGACCGGTTCATAATTCCTTATAACTTTTAGGTCTAGTTTCACAGACAGGGCTTGGATTAAGCCAGGATTAGGCTGTAGTTAAATTTAGAACATTGAAGTAGCTTTTGTAAACATGCATTTAGAAAGAAAAAAACACATTACTGATGTGCATCTTGAGACAAAACCATGGGACTGACACCTTTTTTTTATTTTTTTTGTAATACCCAATAGTTGCCAGATGCTGTCCTGTTGAAAATTCTTCTTTACGTGATCCTGGAGGAGGGGTGATGCTACATTACTAAGTCCGTCTTTGGTTTGTTCCAAATTCAGAAGTCTGCTGTACTGTATACAGACTCCTTTTGAAAGAGGGCACAATCCAGCTGGCTTGACTGAGTATCTTCTTTTACAGATTTGATTAGAGGTTTAAAAAGGTGCCATAACATTACATTTCTCAGTTGCCATGTCTGAATGTTTATCTTTGTAATAATGCTGTTTTCATGCTCCTCATCTCAATATACAGGTGGAACAAAATGGAGAACAAGTCTAAGCCATGTCAGGAATTCAACAAAATGTACACTCTGCAGACACTGCGACGAGGTTTACAACAACTGCTTACCAGGTGTGCAAATTATGCATGAAAATGTAATCACCGCTCTGTACATGATGACAAGATGCAATGGGAATAATCATTAATATGGCTGTACATGCATGTCTACTGTTAATAAAGCAATTTAGGTATTAAAGTCACCAATTTCTTATGAATAGTAAAATGCAGCAGCTAGAGTTCTTCCTAGAATCAGGAAGTATGACCGGATTAGCCCAGTTCTGTAAACCCTGTACTGGCTCCCTATCAAACATCGTATAGATATTAACATCTTCAATTATATTAATCTGTTTCTTTCTTATTCGAAGGTCACTGCAGTCACCCGGATCCAGTACGTATCCAGACCAGATGGTGGATCGCACCTAGAAAGGACTTCTCCTGCCCTGAAAGACAGCGGAGACCAGGACAACTAGAGCCCCAGATACAGATCCCCTGTAAAGACCTTGTTTTTTCTCCATTTTGTCACCGGTGGAGTTTTGGTTCCTTGTCGCCTCTGGCTTGCTTCGTTGTGGTCACTTCATTTACAGTGATATCATTGACATGATTGCAAATGATTCCACAGATACTATTTAAACTGAACCGAGCTCAAGGATGACATCACTGAACTGAATGATAAACTGCCTTTTAAACTGACTACAAACTGAGTTTACTAATGTCCTTCTGCATTATTGACTGACACACTATTTTCCTATTTAATACTGTAAAGTTGCTTTGCTTTGAGCTGTATTAATTAAAGCACTATATAAATAAACGATGCTTGACTTGACCATGTCGCAAGAGGAAAATGAGGGGAGATGCACATCCACCCTGGGTTTTACAGTGATTGGTGCAAGATGCTGGAGAAGTAACTCTGTATACCTCATCAGTTCTGATCTAAGAGTCTTGAAAATACCTCCGGATTGTTGTTAGTGATTCTGATTGATATTTTAGTCTGCTTGCTTACTGGATATATTTTATACGGTTTACATTGTAAAGCACTGACTTTGACAACTTACTAACCCAGTTACAAATTTAACAGCTACTTTATACTATATATATATATAGTTGTTTCTTGAAATACTACAAATATAACCGCAAATTATGATTTTAAATAAAGGTCTCTGAGAGACTTCTCTCTTTTCAGTCATTTGTGTATATAGCCTATAATAAATATACAACATACACCCAGTAAGTGCCACTCTCGTATATAAATATAAATTGTTTTATTTCACACAAACAATGATACATGCATAAACATTCAGCTGGAAATTAACGTTTAGCAAAATGATCTTATTTCTTTGTTTATATTTGATCAATATTTTAAATCAAATAATATACAATACTGACCTTTATACTTATTTAAAAAAGTATTAAACATAATCATAAGTGTATATAATTATTTATTTGTCTTGTTGCCGCCGGCAGCCTCCTCCAATTTCCGGGTATTAGCGACAGCTGCCATCCGGTTTTATTGGCAGCCACTTCCTGCTGCCAGTGACAGCCACTTCCTGCTGACAGCTGCCGATTTTTCGCTGAACCCCCTCTCAGTCACTTGCTAATCATGCTAACAATTTTTAAAAATGTTTCATTTTTTAAGGAGGATAATCATGTAATGAGTAACAGTGGAAGGCTGTAATACCTCAGATACTTTGATGTCCTGAGATTCAGACAATACAAACACACACAGACATCTGTTTCCACAGAGTCAAGATTGCTGTCCTTCCATCACATCTCTCTCTTCTCCCCCACTTCAGCCTCTTCACCCATCATTCCCTCCATTCACTTCACTCAGAAAGATCAGATGAAATATAATCTTCAGTCAATGCAGGTGAATTCAGTCAGGTTTGGTGTCATTAGAAAAGTGTGACTTGTGTCCAAAGAAACAGACCAGGAATCTAATAGAAGTGAGAGAGTTTAGAGATGCTTTGTCTGCTGCAGATGGTGTGTTTTTCCCACGGTCTCCATCTTAATGACTTAGTGTTCCTCAAAGAAGTGTGAAATCCCAGTCAATGCAAACTCCAGATGTTATGTCATGCCTCCATCTGGAAAATGATTATCCTGCTCACACTATGACTATAAAGCATTAGAAAGGTCTGAAGATTCAAAATATTATATTATCATGATAAAAATTGCTGAGAGTAATTTCTTAATTTTTGTCAGGTCTGCAAAATCATGCGGTATAGGCCTCCTATGATTCACTGTGAAAAAAAAAAAACATGACTGAAAATATTGCGCTTATCTGTCTTAAAGCCACCTCTGGTGTTCTCATAATAATAAAGGACATGTATAATGCTGTGGTAATCGATATAGACTTTATTACAGTAGATTGTAATGTTCAACCTCATTCTGCAGTAAGAAACCACATCAGATCACAAAAGAGAGTTATTTAAAATTACAAAAATAATAGCAAGCACAAGGTGGCATACTTCATAGTAATAGTCAAAAGCTATAACTGAGTTATGTAGGTTTATGAAGGAGAGTGAGTGGAGCTACTGTTTAAATCATAGCAAGCACGAGCAGCCTATTAAATAACATTAGCCATAACCTCAGACTAATAATCAGACGGATGAGTGAGATCAACGTATTACAACATATTCACCTAAGTCTTACATGATAAAATCAATTTTTAAAAAACACTGGCATTTGTTGTCTTCTGATTTGGAGCTGAGCGATATTTTTAGACATCCTCCTTGATTGTACACAAACATGCTAGGAATTTAAAAGACAGCTTGGTACATGCTCTTTTTCAGAGCGTTAACCCTCGTGCATCTCAGAGTTTACTTAGTCCTATACAGAAGGGCAATTATCGTTGTGGGAATTGTGCTCAGTGTAACAATACTTTTAAAACATCATTTTTTTGTCATCCTAGAACTGTCAAAAAATATAGCATCAAATCTGTGATTACTTGTGTTTCCACTCATGTTGTGTATTTGATCCGTTGTCCTTGTGGTTTAGGCTATGTGGGAAAAACGTCACGTCAATTGAAACAAAGAATTAGTGAACATAAGACATACACTTTTGTGGGATTGAGAAAGTAACTTTGCCACCTAGAGGTGGAAACATTGAATTACTTCTACAAAGACGCGAACTGTTTTGGATTTACACCCTTCAAACTTTATCACCTATGGGTATGAACGATGAAGCATTATTTAATGTAATGTTATAGTCATGCAATTGTTTTAGAATAAAATTAGCAGATAGCTAGCAACAGCTTGCTTTAAACTTTAAACTAAAATGTTTTATAGGTAATTAACTGCACATTGTCTTAGGCCTATACATACTGTGGATTATTAAGGTTAAATTTTACTAAAAACTCTTGCTTAATGATGTAAGCACACTTTATAATTTCAGATGTGTATGTTTTTCTAAGAATTAATGATTTGTTATACACCGATTCAGACACTGACGGGCAGACAGTCCAATTGCTTTAACCATTCATTGTAATGTATCGGCTCAAAGGAGTCATAAGGTCGCGAATCAGACTTTAGCGGACATGTTGTGTGGGGAATCCTGGCTGTTAGGACGTCGCGAAAGATTTGTCAATACACACACACAAAACATTTCATAACTGGATCTATTTTTTTGTTGTGTTTATTTAAAGTTATGTCAGCTGCATGTGCGGAATGCTTGTCACAAGTTGTAAGAGAAGATAAAGCAACTTTGTTTGACTGCAATTCACATCCAGCGATAATTCAGCAGGAATAATTTCCGATTGCACCACGTGAAACATGGATTCGTCTTCTGACCTTTAGGCCCTGTGTCCACCAAAGCGTTTTTCCCCGTGGCTAGTGTATTTTTCCTGCTGTTCTCAATGTGAGTGCCGCGTTTTTTAAAACGCCAGGAGCATGCCGAGCGCTGAGCGTTCAGGCTTTTTTTTCTGGCCCCGAGAGTTAAAGAATGTTCAACCTTGGATAAAACCATAGGATAAAATGCTGCGCTCATCATCACTGTCACTTTCTAGTCAGCTAACCAATCAGAGTGCAGAAGGGGCGGGCCAAATAACTCACCGCTAAATTGTCACAACTGTCATTTTGTTACAACGACGTGTCAACAAGCGCTACAACGAGAAAAAATGGAATAGAAATTAATATTGCTAGTTTTTTAGCATCCAGAGCATTTTATTCGGAAAAAAATTATTTACCAAATCAGATAAAAGTAACAGTTTAGTGGATATTCCGTTGCGCCACAAAAAGCGCTCACAGGTGGGCGTTTTCAGCAGAGCGCTGGCGTTTTCAGCTGCCTAAAACTCTTTGGTGGACACAGGGCCTTAGGATGATTTTTATGCGAGGAGAGGGCAAAGACAGAACTGAAGACGGAGAGTGTCCGCGTGGGAGAGGGGCGATGTGCTCGTTCTCTCCATCAGTATCCTGCTTCATTCACAAAACCCAATTACAGATCAAATAAGGCTTTGGCGGGACAAAAAATTGTTTTGGCGGCTACATTGATCCTTTTCAATGTAGGAAAAACCCTGAAGTCATGCCCATTGTCCGGGAACACCCTTCCAAGGCCCAACAGGCCCAGCAGCGGCATTACAACCAGGCAAATTCCTGGCCACCTGGCAGGGACCGTACACCATCTTGTGACTTCCTCTCTGTGCCGTGGCCTGCCTCCAAGACTCAGGTATGGGCCTTTTTGGGGTTGGCTGGCTACTACCGCCGCTTTATCCCTAACTTCTCCTCCTTAGCTTCTCCCCTGACAGACCTGATCTGGTAGGGCCAGCCAGAGAAGATCCTTTGGAGCCCAGAGACAGAGGCAGCATTCCAGTGGATAAATACTGGTGTTTAGAGCCCCCGACTTCATCCGCCCCTTCCTGCTGCAGACGGATGCATCCGATACTGGGTTGGGAGCCTTTCTGTCCCAGGGCCATGATGGCAAGGAACACCCAGTAATATACATCAGCCAAAAGCTGACCCCAGCAGAGCCGACCAAGCTCCTCTGCAGTGGATGGCCCGAGCTAAGGACACGAACGCCAGGGTGACTCTGTGGTTCCTCGCACTCCAGGACTTCAACTTAACTGTGCAACACCGGGGAATGAAATTCCCTGCAGTGCTGTGCCAGGTCTGATGATTAAGGAGGTTCCCACAGAAACCTGTGATCTCAGCCACCTAATACCGGAACATGAAGCCAGATGACTGTATTCCTAAGTAGAGCAATGTCCAAAATATCATTATAGAGTATCACAGAGTAACATGAAGGAATATTAAACTAAACATAAGAGCAGCATGTATTCCAGTTTTTAGATGGAGGACAGCTGATTGTTAAGTGGTCTGAAGGCTTGAAGATAGAAGCTGTTCTTCAGTCTGGTTGTCTGTGATCAGATGGATTGGAAGAGTCTGCCAGATGGCAGTGTGGCAAACAGGTGATGAGCAGGGTGAGTGCAGTCCTTGATGATGCAGCAAGCCTTTCTCAAGCAGCGAGTCTGATAGATGTCCTGCAAGGCTGGGAGTTTATGTCCAATGGTGAGTCCTGCTGGTCTCTCTCAAGAGCTTTGCGGTCCAAAGAAGAGCAGTTACCGTACCATACAGTGATACAGCTGGTCAGAATGCTCTCTATAGTGCAGCAGTAGTAGTTTGACATGATGTTAGAGGAGATGCCAAACCTCTTCAGTCTCCGCAGGAAGTAGAGATGCTGACGGGCTGTTTTCACTATGGTCAATGGAGTGTAGGCTCCAGGAAAGATCCTCAGAGATGTCAATGCCAAGGAACTTGTAGCTCTTAACTGTCTCTATTATCTCTCCATTGATGTGAATGGGAACGTGACCCTCTCTGTGATTTCCTGTAGTCCACGATCATCTCCTTGATTTTGCTGACATTTAGAGAGAGATTGTTATCAGCACACCATGCTGTGAGTCCAACCTCATCTCTGTAGGATGTCTCATCGCCATTAGTGATGAGTCCTAGGATAGTTGTATCATCAGCAAATTTGAGTATGATGTTGGAGCTGTGCTTAGCAGATATTGTGATATTGCGCATAGTTGTATCGTCAGCAAATTTGAGTATGATGTTGGAGCTGTGCTTAGCAGATATTGTGATATTGCGCATAGTTGTATCGTCAGCAAATTTGAGTATGATGTTGGAGCTGTGCTTAGCAGATATTGTGATATTGTGCAAACTGCTCCACATGCGTTGGGGGTCAGACCCACGACTCCACTCTGTCCCTAAAGTCTCTTTTGGCTTATTTGATGGATCTTTGAAGGTCATACCTGGACTTCTTGTAAGCAGTTAAATCCCCAGAGTTGAAGGCCGCAGTTCATGCTCTTAATTTGGCCCGCACCTCACCGTTGACCCATGGTTTCTGGTTTGGAAATGATTTAACATGGGACCATATCCTCTGTGCATTTGTTAATGTGTCATATCACAGAGTTTGTGTATTCCTGTACCACCACCTTTAGTGTTGAGTAGTAGTGATCTAATGTCTGATCATCTTGTGTAGGGAAATTTATGTGCTGGTAGAATTTGGGAAGAACTTTCCTAATATTCACCCTGTTAAAATCCTTGTTCCTTTTGCTCAATTGGTAGGGCAAGTGCAAGGTTGGGGGTTAGATTCCCCGGGAACACATGATAGGTAAAAATTGATAGCCTGAGTGCACTGTAAGTCGCTTTGGATAAAAGCGTCTGCTAAATGCATGAATTAAATTTAATTTTAATTTAAAATTCCCAACGATGAAAGCAGAGTCAGGATGAGCAATTTCTAATCCATTTATGGTGTTGTACAGTTCGTCCAATGCTTTAGTTTTGTACACATGAGGCAGGATGTAAACAAGTGTAAGAACTCTCGCAGGAGGTAGGATGTAAACAAGTGTAAGAACTCTCGCAGGAGGTAGGAGAGGCGCACTTTAATAGAGAGCAGTTCGAACTCAGGGGAGCAGTGTGTAAATAAAAATGTAACATTAGTGCTTCAGCGAGTGTTAATCATAAAGCACACGCCTCCCCCTCTGCTCTTACCAGAGTTTAGTGATCTGTCATGATGAAAAACTGAGAATCTAGGCTGTATAATAGCTGTATCTAGTACTTCTAAATGTAACCACGTCTCACAGAAAGCCAGAATGCAGCAGTTACGAATGTCCTGCTGGTATGTGATTCTCGCATTAAGTTACTCAAGTTTGTTATCCAGAGATGTATGTTGGCTAACTGTCTGAACAAATGTAAGTATAGTTAGTAAAATGAATAAAACAAAAAAAAAAACATGAAAAACAGGAAAGTTTGCACAGAGCACTCGTCAGCGACGCCATCGTAGCGGCATGCCGGAAGTTCATGCCGGAGGAGTGCAAGTCGCGACACTAGCATCTCTGTAATCTGTAATCAGGGTGGACTGGTGGCCGAGGAGGTAATAGAGGAGCTCTAGGACTGCCCACTTGCATCAGAAAGGGGCGATTGAAGTCGGGGGCCCTGAGCATGGGCTCGGATGTGAGGGCGGCCTTCACCCGCTGGAACCCGCACTCTCCGTCTCCAGGTTCCAAAGGACCTTCTCTGGTTGCCCCTTCCTGGTCAGGTCTGTCAGGGGAGAGGCTAAGGAGGAGGAGTTAGGGATGAAACAGCGGTAATATCCCGGCAACCCCAAAAAGGCCCGTACCTGAGTTTTGGTGGTGGGCCGCGTCGTGGAGAGGATCGCCGACACCTTCTTCTCCTGTGGTCGAATGAGGCCGTGACCCACTTGGTAGCCGAGGTACTTGGCTTTGGTGAGGGCCAGGTGACACATTAGGGGAGTTGACGGTCAGCCCAGCCCGGAGGAGCTCCGACAACACCTTCCGCAGCCATTCCAGGTGATCCTCCCAAGTCTCGGAATGTATGACCACATTGTCCAGGTAGGCGGCCGCGTAGGCCTGGTGATAGTGACCCGCCGGCTCTTCCCTGGTATCCCCATGGACGCAGGTGATGAGCAGTCTGGCTTTGGGTACGGGCAGTGGAGGAAGGACAGTCGACCGGACAAGGGTGACCCCACTGCCAGAATCGAGGAGAATTCGGGGAAAGGGCGGCGCTCGCTCCCCAGCCGCCCGGTCTTGGGTGGCCTCCGCCAGCTCGATAGCCTCCACCAGCTCATCAACATTGGTGGGGTTCCTCATACCAGCCGCCTGCCAGAGAGGGCAGCGTAGGGCCCATAGGAGGCGGTCCACTACTATACGCTCCGCTACCTGGTGTATGGTGGGAACCCTGGCCAGTAGCCAGTGTTGGGCGAGGCGTGAGAGGTCAGTCATTTGCACATTGGCGGGCTGCCGTGGGTTGTAGGACCAGTCATGGAAAAGTTGGGCGGCGCCAATAGGCGACAGTCCAACCCGCCCCAAGATTTCCTTCTTCAGCTCTTCATATGAACCGCTCCACTCGAGGGTAAGCATAAAGTACACCCGTTGCGCTTCTGTCAGCAACGGTGCCATGATCCACGCCCACTCATCCCTGGGTAAATGCATCCCGGGCTGCGACCACCTCAAACATCTGGAGGAATGTCTCGATGTCATCATGTGCCGTCATCTTAGGAATGAGCTGGGTAGCCTGGGCTCGGGGTCAGGTAGCGGAGTATGCAGGGTGGGGGCCATGCAGAAGGCGGCGAGCTTGTCGGGAGGCCATGTGCTCCATGATCATGATCATGAAGTGCTTCTGCAGATATTCCATCAATGGATGTGGTGGGATCCTGGTTGGTAACTTCTTCACTGTAATGCCCGCATTCTCGACCAGTGTGACGGGGGGGAAGAAGTACACTACAGGAGCATCAAGGTGAGTTCCCCGAAGGGTGGATTTTTAACGTTGACAAACGTGAGGGGAAAGTAGTCAACGTGAGGGGTTTCCGGTGCTCAGTGCTCGGCCTTCATCTCTCTTTCTCTCTCTCTTGATGCACAGTGCTGTGTGGGTCCGTGAAGTCCGATACCATTGAACCCTTATTGGCTTGCCTTGGGGACATCAAGAAATGGCTGTCCAATAGCTTTCTTCGACTAAATGAAAATAAGACAGAGGTAATCGTCTTTGGCCCCCCAAAGTTGAGAAGTGGTCTCATAAATGAGCGTGGCAAGCATTTCCCCTCAGTCTCCTCTCAGGTCAGGAACATTGGTGTCATTCTGGACTCTGAACTTTGCTTAACTAAGCAAATTAATACAGTTGTCAAGAACAGTTTACCAGAACTTTTAATGACCTGGAGAAAGTCATTCATGCTTTTATTACCTCCCGTCTTGACTACTGTGATTCATTATATTTGGGTCTTCCTCAGTCATCCATTGCACGCTTATAGATGGTGCACAATGCTGCTGCAAGGCTGTTGAATGGGGGGAAGAAAACAGATCACATTACATCAATTTTAACCTCTCTTCATTGGCTCCCTGTCTATTTTGGAAGGCTTTTTCTATTGCTGCCCCCCGTTTCTGGAACCAACTTCCACTGGACATTCGCTATTCACCTTCTATTACATTTAAAATGAAGTTGAAAGCATGTCTTTATTTCCAGGCTTTTTATGTTTGGATTTTATCCATGTTCCATTGTTTTACTGTGTCATCTATTTTGTTTATTTTATGTTTATCTTTGACTTTGTTCAGCGCTTTGGTCAGCTTTGCTGTGATAAATGTGCTATATAAATAAACTTTACTTATTTTTTCTAAGAACTCTTATATGCTTTGAACTTGTTTTTGTTGTTAGAATAAGACCCTCATTCTTCTTTTTCTTTTCCTGTTTTATTTTATGGTGTGATTATTGTTTTTTTGCTTTTTTTCTATTTGGCTGTATCAACACATGAAGTTTTAATAACAAGGTTTGCCTAATCAACAACACTGGTGGACCACAATCAAGTAATCAATACCATAGTATAAATACAGCTGGCTTACCTCTTTCCATTGATGGTTTATCAGCATGCTGGTTCGCTCGTTCAAACCATGTTGGACAGAAAACTCCTCCCTGGCCTCTTTGCCGCAACCAGTCAACCCCAAGGCTACTCCACAGCACCGTGACACTGCAATCGAGCCCCAGGTCGCATCTCACTGATGGGCCTCAGCTAGAGTGGCCACCTGCCTCCCAAGGTGCTTAGATCTACCTTTGCCTCCCCGGCTTCCTCATATTGCTCGGCCAGGCAAAAAATCCCACCATAGGGAAGTGGACCGTGTGAAGTCTGAGGCAA